>NW_024884711.1:19353764-19500233 GCF_019232065.1 Centrocercus urophasianus
TCGGGCCTCTGGTGTGGTGGCACGGGCAGCGCCTAGGCCGGGCGGCGCCCGCGAGGCGAATGGGGCACCGCAGCCGACCGGGCGCTGCGCGGCGCGAGCGGGCGGGGTCGGCAGCGCCTGGCTGTGGGGTCGGGCGGACCCCGCCTGGGCTCCGCTTCCCGCTCAGCACCGGGACAGTCCCGGCGCAGGAAGGGGCTCGCGCTCCGGCCTGAGAAGGCAGTGCCAGCCGTCGCAGGGCTGAACCTGGCCCCCGCGGGGCTTCCGTTCCGACTGCTGCCGGGCTGGTTGCGGGAGTGTCACACGGTGGCACTTTCCAATGGTGACATCTCAGCATCTCTAGGAGGAGGTGCACCTGTGGGTCGTCTCTCCAATAAGGAAAGGTGTGCTGGAGTACCGTTAGGTGGTGTCACCCACTACGACCACCGCGCCTCTGGCATTTCCCACTGGGAGAAACCACAGACTACAGGGTTTTGCTCCTTTGGGCCATCATAGCCCAAGGTTATTGTGAATTTCTGCAGCTCTATTTAGCAGTGTTCCACATTCACATCTTTTTGCTAGTTTTAACATTCTCAAGGTCTTCAACAAGAAGACCTCATCTTTCTGAGCCCATGTCAGACTTCTCCTTTGGGAATGCTTGATAGCCTCCATAATTCCCTTTTCCTAATGCTATTTTATTGGGCGTTTGAAGCACTTAAGTCCATGGAATGTTTTAAAGGCGTTTGTTTCAGTTTGTAGATGTTAAGAAAAAAATCTTCTCAAAAAGATAGGGAGGTATTGGAGCGGGCTGTCTTGGGAGGTGGTGGAGTCACTGTCCCTGGAGATGTTCAAGAAGAGGGTAGGTGTGGCACTGACAGGCATGGTTAGTGAGCATGCTGTGGATTGGTCTTCAGAATTTGTATTTGCTAATTTTCTGCTTAATGTTGCCCAGACTTCACAGTGTTTTACTCAGTGCTTTCTATTTTTTTATGTCTTGACTGTTCTTATACTTTCCACTATACTGTTTTCAAATGTTAGGTTTATATGTAACTCATGTAGTACCATGTGACAGGTCCAAGTCCAAACTGGCTAATGAAATCACACCATGCTGTAACAAATTGATGCTTCTCAATCTGATACAACTTTCTGTCTCATTACATTCTCTTGTCCTCTGTATACTCAAAGGAAGCATCAGTACTGTAATTATATTCTATAAGAGTAGTCACTTTTCTAATGCTTCCTTGGAAACTCATGAACTTACTCTCGGAAGTGAGAGTGTCTTGGAGGCACCTTCAAGTTTTGGTTACTGCTATGCTTGCCCTACTCATTTCCATTCTGAGCTAAAAAATAAAATGAAATGTTGCATGGTAATCATCAGGCAGACTTTATCTTGCTTTTGTTAGATTCAGCATTCCTATTCCATTCCTACATTATCAACTCCTAATCTTACTGACCGAAAATGATTTATATGCCTGGCTGATTTGCTGGAGTGGATATGTGTAGTTGTTCTTCCAAACACAGTGTTCCCCGTTTTATCACTGTCTTTCTGAGTTATTGCAAACATTTACTGAAAGTCATGGGGGTCAGAAAAGAATGCGGCGGGCCTGCGTTATAATTTATAAGTTTAATTTGTAAAAGCCCAAGGTGAGCTGCTCAATCCCTTAAAAGATTTTCATCCCTAAAAGAAAACTCGCAACATGCTTGTAGCAGCATCCCTGCACATTGTGAACTGGTGTCTGCCAGCCATTAGAGCTCTGATGCCCATCATATACACTCCAATTTACAGTAACTGAGGTTTGGATGGAATAAAGCCTGTATATTTGTCACACAGAAGATGAGTAAGGTCATTTTTGGAAGGGCCACAGGAGGGTTTTGGAAACCACACAGAAACAGAAAAAATGTCTTTCCTGTGGTCCTTATGAGATCAGAATACTTTTATAAGGGACAGTGAGAGAAAGGCCATAATGAAAATTTCATGCTTCCTCTTACATTCAATCTTATGTTCTCTCCAGCTGTTTCCTCACCAGAAAAGGGCTGAAGGACCCATAAGGGGAAAATAACAAGTTTTTATTCATTTAGAAGCACTGTAAAAATTGTAAACAATGGAAAAGCCAATGCATACAAAATTTTGTACCTCTCAGTAAATTATTTCTCACAATGACACATTTTAGTAGTATGGAAAGTGTCTATCTGAAATTCCTTTACATCACTGGGAACCACCTTGGGTATTAAAAAGCCACTGAGGTATAGCACAAATGGAGGAGTGCTTAAAACAAGTTGAGAGCTGACAAAAGCAGTAACACGCTGAACAAATCACAGGCTCTGTCCACACAATTTCCTCTCCATAATACCACAAGGAAATGTGTGGGATACTCTGTACTCTGCAACCACTAAAATTAAGACAATATTCAGCTATTCCAATCCAATTCATAATTCGTCACTTCACTGAAAGCAAAACCCAGATTTTAATAAATGAACAGAAAAAGATCTGTAACATTTAACAAGACCAAACTGCACTCCCAGTGCATGAGTGCTTGCTGATGTGGATCTAAATAAGCAGTAATGCTTGCCCATGAAAATATATGTTGAGGAAAGAACAAAAGCTAAATCTGATGCATTCTTTGCTATTGTATACCAGGTCTTTCTCAAAATGGTCAGACTTCATGTATTTCTACTCCTTGACTGTCAGACAGTAGAACCTTTTCTTCAACGGTCAAGGCATTTGGTTATTCTTCCCTGGTGCAATCTTGCTACGCATCTGTGCTTCTAGTCACATTCAGAGCAGACTAACAGTATGAACGTTGAAGAGATGATTCTTAAATTCAGTGTGTAGATCAAAGAGGCAGCCACTTACTTTTTGAGCAAGATGAATTAGCACACCAAAACTTAGCTGACGTCTATTCTTTAAGTTCACATCCAGTTTTAAATTGAACTTGTGGCTCTGCTTTTTATCCTTAAAGTCCTGAGAAATTCAAGTCATGTTGCACTCCTCTGTAGAAATCAATAGCTGCTGCCTCTCACCTGGCCCTTTTTTGAGCTACATCTTTTCAGTCACTTTTTTTTTTTTTTTTTTTTTTTTTGAGGGATTTAGATTTCTAAAAAGGAAAATCAACAGGTGCCTCACATTTTGTAAAGAACATCCATGTACCACATACATAAAAATTGCAGTCACTTCTAACCATTGTGCAGTTCTCCATATATTCTTTGCAGCTGTAGTCATTGCTTACAGAACCACAGAATTGTAGGGGATGATCTCTAGAGATCATTGAGACCACCCCCCTGCCAAAGCAGGTTCCCTAAACCAGGTTGCACAGGTAGGTGTCCAGACAAGACTTGAACACCTCCAGAGAAGGAGACTTCACAACCCCCCTGGGCAGCCTGTTCCAGTGCTCCATCACCCTCACTGTAAAGAAGTTCTTGCGCACATTTGTGCGGAACTTTCTATGCTCCAGCTTATGTCTGTTTCCCCTTGTCCTGTCTCCACGTACCACTGAAAAGAGACTGGCCTCACCACTATGGTCCCCACACCTCAGATATTTATAGAGCTGAATCAGGTCCCCTCTCAGTCTTCTTTTCTCAAGCTGAACAGACCCAGTTCACTCAGCCTTTCTTCATAGGAGAGATACTCCAGGCCCTTCACCATCTTTGTGGCCCTCCACTGGACTCTTTCCAAGAGATCCCTGTCTTTTTTGTACTGGGGAGCCCAGAACTGGACACAGTACTCCAGATGAGGCCTCACCAGGGCAGAGTAGAGGGGGAGGATCACCTCCCTCGACCTGCTGGCCACGCTCTTTTTAATGCACCTCAGGATGCCACTGGTCCTCTTGGCCACAAAGGCACACTGCTGGCTCATGGCCAACCTGTCGTCCACCAGGACACCCAGGTCCCTCTCCGCAGAGCTCCTCTCCAGCAGGTCATCCCCCAGCCTGTACTGGTGCATGCAATTATTCCTCCCTGGGTGCAAGACTCTACACTTGCTTTTGTTGAACCTCATCTGGTTTCTTACTGCCCAGCTCTCAAGCTTGTCCAGGTATTTTGCTTACAAAGGTATCTGCTTTTGCAATTATTTGTATTTTACAAAAAGAATTACATTGCTTGTTTCTCCGTGATTTTAAGATTTGCTTTTGTTCTCCAATCAAAAAAAAAGGAAATTTTGCTAGAGTCTAATTTATTGGTGATGTCTGTTAGTCTGACTGAGAACTAGTTAAAAAGTCTTCTTCTGAGTAAGACTGTTTGTCTTTTAGCAAGTATTTTGTTTAGTGGCTCAGGAAGATGAAAATTGCATGCATTTCAGATTGGATGCAATTGTCAATTTTGTTTACAGAAAAAGAACAGTGGTTTGGCTGATCAGAGAGTTTTACTTGATTTGTAAATAACCACTCAACTGCTGCAGAAGTGTGCAATCTGAACAAACCAGCATCAGTGCCAACATTTTAAATATAACAGATTTTTTTTGTATTGACATAGAAAAGAATAGTTTTATGCATACTTAAATGTCTCATGAAAATGTATTTCTTGCACAATAGAGAGAATTGAATGTGTGATTAGTTGTTTCAGTGTGGGAACTTTCAGGAATGTATACACATACCTACATTTGATAGTTTTATTAAGGTGGTTAAAATGAAACATGTTATTACCCCTTTTTTTAGGGCCAGTGGTTAGCCAGTATTTGGAAGTGTGTGGGTTGTTTCTCAGAAACACGACAGAGTCCAGTATTTTTTGATCCAGACCTATTTGCATGCAGAGAATGTAAACAAATCTTGTCTCCTTGAACACAGTAAGTATGACATGAATGACAGGACCCAGCCATTTGTTCAGAATGCCAAGCCCTTGCATTGCCTACACAGAACAGTGCTGTGCCCCCAAAGCACTTCTTTCAATCACATTAAATAAAGGTTTTTAAGTGACCCCTGAATATGTGATGAACTGCATAGCTCTTTTTGTATAAAAAGAAGATCCAAGTGTCTGTTTTGGCTTGGGTATCTGTTCAGAGATTTCCTGGTATCATTAAACTGACCAGTGCTGAACCCTTTCTTTGCTTTTCAATGCTGTTCTTCATTTTTGATCCTGAACCCTCTACTATTCTGACCCTAAGCATTTTCTGACTCTGTTACAATTTTGCATGCTTTTTGTCCGGACCTTTTTATTCCATTCTTTCTGCTGCTGAGATGCTCTATTTTCTAAACTTTGTGTTGAAAATATACATCCCATTATTTTGATGCAAATAACTTATGGGATGTTCTAACCCTGACCACACCTCTTCCTCATTCTGAAATGATCTTCTCTGAAGTCCTCTGATGACAGAATCCAGCCATTGTCTTTACCCTCAGCCTTATTCCCACCAAGAAGTAATTTCTGTCACTCTGTTTCCTGTCTGCATAACCCCCATGTTCTTCTCTTCTTGACTTTCTAATGTCCTTGCTTCTTCCTGGCATGCAATGTACCCTTCCACCAAAGGAGTGCTGCTGGATTCACATCTCATTCTACAAAACTGAGTTTTGGAGTCCGATCACCTATTTCAGCCTTGCAATGTTGATTCACAGTTTGGAAGGTGGTTTCTATTCTTTCATCCATTACTAAGCTAGGAGACATTAAATTAGTCCTTTACCCTGAATAGAAAATGGATTTTATCCAAACAAGGATAGATCATAACTATATAAAGAGCTGCCCACAGATCGTAAATATATCTAGCTTACAAAATTCCAGTATGTATCAGTCTTTGTAAAAGTACTTAATACTTTAAAAAAAAAAAAAAATTTTTAAAAATCTGGTCTTTGCACTTGGTATGTCTCATCTGACAATTCATAAGCATTGTTAGAAGAGAAATGTTGTTGTACATGAATTTCTTTAGTTCCTAACTGAGCTGCTCTTTCAGAACACAAGCTGTATTTAAGCTGAGAAGAGAAACTCTGAGGAACACACTGACATTAAACCTGACCAGGTCATGCTTCTTTCGGTGGACAATTGCATCTGTTCTTGTCATGAGCTTACTACAATTAACTGCATTAGCAGATTTAATAGATAATACTGAAGGAAAGAGTGAGCCTGAAATTATACAGACCTTTCTTACTATAATGATTCATTAGGTAGAATTTGTTTCAGCTTTTTGCTTAATCATTATTTTTATATTATCCCACGCTCTATAGTGATGACACAGAGTTGTGATGGAGAACAGGCAGGAGTTACTACCGTAAGCCTGTGTCAAGCTTTGTTCAGGCTGCCTGAGCACAACGGTGATTCAGTGATGATCAAGCACATCACACATCTGAACGTGAATATCTGAGCAAGTCTTTTGCCATTCTGGATGAGGAGAACAAAACAATTTGATGATATTATTATTCCTTCCTATGATTGCATGCCTTTTGTTCTGAAACATCAGTACTGTTTATACTTCCAGAGATCCTATAGCTCAGGATGAAAGCAATGTGAATCAGGATGCTCATAGAAAGAGAGCTTTTCCCGCACAGTTATCAGCTGTGAAGAGAGATTCTTGTTGATGCGGTCTTGGCTCTTCTAGCTGGAGAAGGTGAAATGTGCAATAGACTTGGCTGATTGTTGCAGTCACCTTGAAGGACTTCACTGTTACATGTTTCCTCATAGATCACAGAATCATAGAATCATTAATGTTAAAATGACCTCTAAGATCATCTAGTCCAGCTGTCAATCCATCCCCACTATGCCCACTAACCATGTCCCACATCTCCATAGTTCTTGAGCAAATCCTGAGATGGTGACTTCACCACCTCCCTGGGCAGCCTGTTCCAATACGTCACCACTCTTTCTGAGAAGAAAATTTTCCTAACATACAACCTGAACCTCTAATCACAGAGACAGAAATCAGGATAGTTTTGTAATAGCATCTGATATTAACATTAAAATACGTATTTTATATTATCACAACTTCTGGAATGGAAGGCTATTAGTTAAATAAAAATGCCCAATCACTGCTGGACAGGTGATGATGAAAGAGAGAGTCTTAGTGTTCTTCATCTCTTATGAAATTTTGCAAGTGCAGTATGTAGTTTCCTCTCACAGGTATTGCTGTCCAGCTGCGTAGATACCCTTTCAATTTAAGGTAGAGCTGCAGGCAGCCTTCTGTTATCAGTTGCTATCTAGTGATAACCTTGTCAGCTCCTTTTTGGTATTCACATATTATCAACCAAATAACACTGGTTTCTGAAAATGACCAGTTCCATTTACATTTCATAATGTGTTGAAAGGAAAAACGTTTGTGACTGAGTATGAGAAGGAAGGAGCTGTCAACCCTGTTTTGTGATTACTGCCCACAAATGTTCTCACATTTTACTTCAAAAAAGTGTTCTGACAAAAATATTAGCACTAATAGTACAGCATGCATATGTTCTCATCATATAAATAGTGCAACTTCATCGCATGAGTTAGCTGAGGGCTATATCCAATGACTTTAATGAAATTTGAGGTTGCTCAGCACCTCGCAGCAGGTACTAGGTGCGCTCAAGGAAGGCAACGTGTTGACCTGCAGCCACATCAGGTGTGAAGAACCACCAGTTTATGTGAAACCCAACAGGAGGCACAGAGTCTCAGTGCCTAGAGCATCAAGGCTCTCTTTCCCCAACAAACATCAAAAAATGTTTCTTGCTCTACCATGCTGTATCAGCATCCTCCAACAATCTGTATCAGCAGCCTGCTTTCTTTCACACAAGGAGTGGAACTGATTTTCCACAACTTAGGAGGCTGCATTACCCTAGGTTCCCTCTTAAGGCAATAAAGAGAAATACTGTTCATCCAGTTGCAGGTGCCTAAAATGAGATGAGATGAAGCCTACCCAAGGTGTCTGCTGTTTTTCGTTCATTCCCTATGAGGTTTTTTATTGTTTGAAGTCTTGTAGGGGAATTATTATCAGTCTAGTGGTCAAGAAATAAAACTTCTCACATACAGAAGGAGACTGTAAAGGAGAGACATATCTACTCTAATGTGAAATCTGGATTGTTGAAATTAATATCCAATTAAAAATACACCTGCCATTATGCTGCCATTACACATGCTGCCATTATGGCAGCATGTTATGTACATAAAGACTATCAAATGGAGGCATTTTCTAGAATTTCAGTGTTTTTCGATTTTAACACTTGAATGTGATCTCCTGACAAAGCTGAGAGTGGACAAAATTATTTCAGTGAAAAGGGGTGTCTTTTAATTTTCTGTGTCCTCTATTCTATATCATTCTTTTATTTTTTGTTGTTTTACACGGTTACTATTTCTCAGCTAAAGGAATTCAGGAAATGCTGCTGACAAGAGGCCCACGTTTAACTGTTATCAGCCTACCATTTTTTTTGCACCGTTATTTTGCATAGATGAATACCTTCGTAGGGGTCACACATCTTTGCTCTACTACATGAATGCCTGATTTTGAAGAATTCATGCTCTGTATTGTACCCTGAAGAGAAAAATGTACTTACTCACTGAATACCACCTGTTCTGTAGGGGTGAAATAGTCACAGGTTTTGTTATTCCTTTTTTGCTAATGATTATATTAAAAGGAATGTTTTTGAATTGTGCGATGTAGATCTTACAAGATCTGTAGTATTTGTCGTATGCCTGAAGATCTGTTACATATCATATACACATAACATAAGTTTATTGTGTATAGATGTGTATGTATTATATTTATATATTAAACACATGCACATTCCAAGTTACAGTTGAGAGCTGGGGTGCTTGTCTGTATTAAATGAGAAATTTTATCTCAAATCACTGCAATCTGCTTCCTGGAAAAAAGGAATTTAAGAACATAATAAAGTTCACCTGTGCATAACCTCTCAAACTCCTCCTTCTCCACTGAATTACAATAGTAGAATTATAGAAGCAGAAAATAAAGAGAATCTGTTCTTTCAATATTTCTGTCCTTTGCATGTAAGGCAGAGGAACTATCATCTTAGCTCTAAATCTTCTCTTCATTCACTGTAGTTACTAGAGAATAATCAGGTCTTTTTGGAAATAAGATTAAAAAGTAACATTAGATTTGTCTGTTAAAGAACTCAATTTACCCTCATAACTATTTGTGTGAGGTTGTTTAAATGAAAAAAAAAAAGTGTGTTTTGTTGACAAGGAATACAACTGTGCAACTTAAGCAGTCATTCCAACTAAAACTTCAGAAAATCTTAAACTCATCTGAGAGGTTTTATATTAAGTGGGGATTTCTTGATTGGAAAGAAAATCATCAACAATAACCTCCGTAAAAACTAAGCAGAATATACCAGGTCTGCTTACAATTGCTGGCTGAAAAAATAGTCATCACTTTGACAACCATAAGTTCCAATTAAGCTGTGCTTTTTTGTGGTTGTTTTGTGTCTTTGTTTGTTTGTTTTTCCCTGTTGTTCTGTCTAAAATCAAACTTCCCAAATACATTCTCCTGTGTTTTCTCTATTGCTCTTTCTCGCACCAAGGTGACCTAGCATCTTGATAAGTTTAAGATGTAACTCTATCCCAGAACACTGCGAAGATAAGGAATGGCTGTTATACTTTCATCCAGAGCCTGAAGAAAACTAGCAAGCTACTCTTCAAGATCTGATTGCATAACAAGCATGAGTATCTACAACCACCCTAATTATTTTTGGGCCCACTCTGTGGGCAGTGATGCAGAAGATTCCATTTACCACCAATTACAAATAGCTTTTTTTAATGGGAGACTGAGTAGCTGAAATAAAAGTATCCCTCAGATCTCAGTGGTGGGTAGCTAAACGGTGAAGAATTGCACAGCTATTCCTTCAGTGTTGGATACTGCTCTTGATTACAACAAATCCGTTAGAATGTTGGTGCATAGAATTAAGTATACAAATCTACATCAACACATTTTTCCTCTTGATGTCATTGAAATACAGCAAGTTTAGATCAGACATCTTTTGCTCTTAGTTTCGCAATGAAACCCATGTGGATTTTGCTGGAAGTAGATGTGATTGCTGGAGATGTGATCTCCCATTCTGATGATGTTTCACCATTCAGATTCCTTTACCCAAGGGACGGCAATTTTCAGATCAAGTGAGGTGGGAATTGAGTCCTGGGAAGAAGGGCAGTAAATCCTGGCAGTGTCCTGGCGATATAAGAGGGCTTCCATATATCCATGCCTTCACTTAACTAAGAACTGACATCAGGGAATGAAGCAGAGGGATTAAACTTCTGCTTCTCTTTGCAAAAATTCCTTCATAATCTAAGAGGACTTTGTCCCCATCTTGACACTAACAGCAGAAATAGTGACAGGATATCATTACAGCCTCAAAGGCAGTATTATTATCTATAACCTGGAGCTCTTTTTTGGGGTGAGAATTTGGAGGTCAAGATTTTAAGCAGGTAGAGTATGGGTATACCTATTACTGTGCGAGTTTAAAAAAAGGTCTATCTGACCTGAAGGAGAGCCGTTGAGAAACCTTAGAGTTCCTCTATTTAAAGATGAATGTTTTGTCATTGCACTTTAATTTTTCTCAAATTCAGTCATTAGTTCCACTGTGAACATTACCCAAAAATATGTTATTTTTTCCTTATGGAGAGTATCTTTTTTCCTTCAATTAGAAGTGACAGTCCTAAAGATTCGTTTTATGATACTAAAGAGGACTGAAATTGTGGGTACTTTTAAATTTCTGTGTGCTTCTCACAACCAGAGTTACTATATAAAGCTGTAAAGCTAGATGATGCGTTCCCATCACAGACTGATTATTTGAAGGCTGTCTTCTAAAGTCGCCAATTTTTTTATATGACTCTTCCTTGAAGTTCAAAATACTCCAAAATACTTCTCAAATAGGCAAACTTTTTGTAATGTTTTATTACCAGAACGTCTTCAGTGGTCAAGAGATTGAGGAGAGAGACTGTTGGGTAAAATTTATTCACACACAATTAAGTCAATTTCTGAAATCAAGAACAGACATAAGAATTTATCCGTTAGGAACTGAGCAAATAACAGATTGTGGCTATGTTGTATTCTATCAACCTCCGAGTAAATTAAGGCTGCATATCTTATAATCTTTTGTCTTTTTTTTTTTTTTTTTTTTTTTTTTTTTTTAATTGTACAAGCGATTAGAAGGGAAGATATAGAGCTGTTTATGAAAAGCTCTGAGATGCAAGATCCTGGTCCCTGTCTTGAAACACTATTTGGATAGAGTATAAATGAACCAAGTGAGTCTGCTGGTTTCCCAAATGAGGCAATGAATGCTGATAGAAACAGTACATTTATTTTCACATTTGTGAAATAGCAAGTTTTATTTGGATGCATGTCATTAACGCTAAGTGAATGGTCTGAAGCCAGACAGAAAGAGGAGAGCTACTCCATTCAGAATTCAAGGGCTTAGGCTGTTTTACTCAAGACAGACTTTCACAAATATTTCTGAGTATTTTATGATCACAAGTTCATGTATCTGCTAGTTACATAACACTGTCACTCTTACTAAAATAGAAAGTACAAAAACTTCAGTTCTGCAAAAGGTAGAGCTGCCCACAGTGTTCCAGTTTACGGGCTCAGTCCTCCAACACAGCGAGCACTTTGGTCCCAGTCCAGCAAGCTCAAGTATCTGCCTAGCAGCATGCACATGAATAACTCTGCTGCACTAAACTGCTACTATAGCTAAATAGAGGAGCCACAAGGTCCTGATATCATAGATCTCTTCTTTACATTCTCGTTGAAATGCTGGCATTACATAACTCTCTGGATTTTCATACACCACCATTCATAAAAATTAGTCTATAGCCTGCTGTATTCAAGTGTGGGAGGACTACAAAATGGGCAAACGGATTTTTTTCTTCTTACCAGTTTCTTCCAGGAGCTTGAAAGACTTATTAGAATTTGGAGAGAGAGCTACAGCAGATATAGCTTCCCTCTCTCCACTAGCTGCATACAGAGTAGCACATGCTGTACACTGCCCATCTGGGAGATACTGCCAAGCCCTTTCCCACCTCTATTGAGCTCTGCAGAAAGGGTGAATGCAAAGCTTGTCAGTGTCTGTACTGGTTAGCAGAGTGAGGCTGGTGCAGTCAGAAATGCTTATGCTGCACTCAGAAATGTGACATTTAGGCTGCTGCAGCACACTCTCCAAAAAAGTTCTGTCTGACCGTGTCAGGACTCTTCTCCATGGCAGCATGACTTCATTTCTATCTCTTCTCCTCATGCAATTTATGCTGTTAACATCAGGAGCACTTTAAAATCCATGTCAGGCTTAGCTTTAATGACATCTGTAGACTGTCATCACATGAATTGTACTTTGTGATACACCTTATTATTCTTAATATTTCGTCAACATTTTATGTGAATCACGATGAATGTGGGCTACTGCATTATCCCTTTTTCTGTGAACATCATGAAGCTGCTCCCTTCAATCATTGTTGTTACCATCTACGTTATTTGCTTTCTTACTATCTATCCATCCATGTATAATATGACACATTTCCATCTGCAATCTCAATACGAAAACGTGAAGAGCTTTAAAAATTTCATGCATCTCTAGAGCACTGAAGGTTACTTTTTACCTAAAACAATGTTCAGATGGCTGTCATGGGGAAAGTTAAAGTGAAATGTCAAAAGCTGTAAGGATGAAAAGCTGCACATGGCAGATACAAGATTCAGCGCACGGTAACTCCCTCTTAATAAACAAGCAAAGATCTATTGGAAGGAAAATTTCCTTGCATTTGAAATTTAACTGCCAACCATCCACATCCTACACGTAACTGTCATAAAGGATGTCTAAATCTGTCCTCGTTTATAACATGTGTTGTGACAAGATTTGACAGACTCTGAAAGAGCTATAATTGCTACCTAAACATCCAGCATTTTGTCAACTGCGATCATGTTTAGGGAAAGCATTTATTTCGCTTAAAAAAAAAAACACAGCATTTTTTTCTTTCTGAATGAGATGACAGATTTGTTTTTCTTTTCTCATTAGAGGTTGCAAGTCAGATTTAAGGATCTTTTTTTTTTTTTTTGTTTTGTTTTGTTACTCCTTTTTGCTTGTCACTAATTTTCCAGTGACAGAAGTTGAAACTTTTCAGATTAAAAGAATAATGATTAGCAGGTGGAAACCAACAGCAATCGAACAGAAATTCTGTGAGCACATCTACAAAGATATTGACACCATTGAAAAGTCTTGAACATCAAGCTGGTTTTGAAAGACATGCTTCTGAATATCACAACAGGAACCAAGGTGAAAATGAGGAGCAAATATCCCAGTATTTGCCGATTTTGTTACTCTCAATAAGTGTAACAACGTGGACTTCATCCTCTGCCTATAGGCCTTCTAACGCACATGCAAACATTGGTGCAGGATGGAGACAAGAGCTGTTGCTCTAAGAGCAAGGGAAGCTTTGGATGAGGGAAATGAGATGCCTCTGGACTTCAACAGCCTCCACAGTTCAGATTGCAACTAAAGCAGAACTTCTCATTCCCTGGGTGGTTCAGGAGCATCCTAAACCTCATCAGGCCAAAGAGTTCACCTTAATTGCTTTCTTGAAATACTAAGTATTAAAAGTCACCACTACTGCATCAGAAGCATTGTTTTCATCTCTCTGGCAGCATTCACGGTACTTCTGTGTTTATTTACCACAAACAATCCAGCAATCAAATCTGATTCACAGGAATGCTCACAAGTAGTAAGCAGCAAGCTGTGCTTTGGAGAGCTTTTATGCCAGAATTGGCACTTTTTCCACATGCAGTTGGTGTCACAGTGACACTATAGCAAGAAAGCATACAAAGGGATATCCCCAGACCCTAGATCTAAACTTGCATGCCTGGCCTCCCCTTGCCATGTGTGCCAGTGCTTAGAAATGCATACCCAAGGCTTGACTGTGCTGTGCTGAGATGGGGCTGTACGGATGCTCAGGGCAAGCTCTGTCTCTGTTGGCTGGAGGGGTCAGCAAACACACGGAACCTTCCTCCTCCCTGGTGCTTGAATTGGAGTGTGCTAGGAAACCAAAATACAAAGAATTGCTGCTTTGTTCTTGTTTTCACACTTGTCTCAGTTTATAAGTAGTTTGCTCCAAAATGTATGCCTCCTAATTATTTCCAGAGAAAATGCAACAGACACAAAGAGAACTATAACATAAATTTAACTGCAAATTCTTAGCTATAAAACATCATTTTTCACCATAGTCACTACCTTTAATTGTGCATTTTAAACAGCTTTGAATAAGGGCCTGCATGCTGCTCTCATAAAAATCTGTACCAGCAGAGGTGACTCACTGTCATTGCCTCCACAGCACACCTCTACGTACTGCCTCAGTGAGCACATATCCGCAGTTTGGTCTCCATAAAAATTCAGCAAACATCAATGAATGTCAATGGGTGCCATTTTTTCTGCCTGGAGGGATTCAATGACACACCTTTGCTTCGTATGCACTCCCACGTCAGATGCCATGCTGTCAGACTGCCCCTCTGCTGCCATCTATCACATAACAACAACATGCAGAGGAGTATTGGTGGGAAGGTTTAATCTCTATTGTCATATCACCAACATCTGCCTCTAATATCATAGTGCAATATTATAAAACATGAGGCATTATTTCCCGAGCAGTCCTTGTATATTCCTTATTAATTAAATTTTTTTCCACATTCTTGTTCCTGTGTCGCAGACAATGAAGCATAACTGAATTCCTCCCTTAGGTGGCTGAAGTGCTCAGTGGAAACTGGAAGAGAAAACTTCAGCAATACAGGACCAATGAACATGCTGACAATGTGCTCAGATATCCAGCAGCTTCAGGTGTGTGTAACTGGAGACAGAAGAATGCTTCAGTTATTTGCCAACTAGTAACACCTTCCAGAAGAACAGTGGGTTCATTATCTGGTTATTGAGCTGTGCTATGCAGTTTTTAATCATCCTGAATGACCTAAAAAATGAACCTGGTAAAGTGAAACACTAGCCTAAGAGGAGGAGCGAAAGAGCTTTGGATGGGAGTGAGAACGAGGAGCTTAGAACACATACAGAAATGTTGAAATTCTGGGAATGGGGGTTGGGAGCTCTCTACAGGGCAGCGAACAGAAGGAGGCAGAAGAGTTCAGGAAATCTTTAGAAAAGATGGGAATAGAAAATGGCACACTGAGAACTTAAGAGGATGCAAAGAGTCCCTGATAAAAGCTCAGCACCTACTGCAACTAGAAAGGGACCAACAGAGCACTTTTCATCTTAGGATTCAATAATTCAGATTTTATGATCATAAGTACTGTCCATAAGTTTATACAAGGAGAAGTGATAAAAAATATTTTCTGTATTCTAAACAGGCTTCTGTAGAAGAGAAGGAAAGAATATTTCTGCTCTTTACTGGTAAACAACAGTTTTAAAATGACATTGAGTTCCCCTGTAATGGGAAAGAAATCTGGGAGATGACAGTCCGCAGGAGGACTTCTTGTGAGGTTCTTTCTGAGAGCAACTCTCAGGTGGCTCTGCTGGAGTATGCCGTTAATACCCTAAATCATACTTCCAGCC
Source organism: Centrocercus urophasianus (assembly GCF_019232065.1). Taxonomy (NCBI): domain Eukaryota; kingdom Metazoa; phylum Chordata; class Aves; order Galliformes; family Phasianidae; genus Centrocercus; species Centrocercus urophasianus. The sequence goes on from NW_024884711.1 coordinate 19,369,175, forward strand.
CTTCCAGGTACTTTGGCATTTTTCCTGGGATATCTGTGTCTGGTGAGCTGAGTACAGAGAAAGAGAAAGTCTTCAGTGTGTAAAACTCTGGAGCCGGGTCAAGGGGCACTGTTAAAAGAAACTCTGCCTGTCCTAAAATAATATCCTAACAGCTCCTAAATAAAAGCTTTTGAACTGGTAATGGGAACTTCCATCAAAAGAAGCCTTACAAAAAAATACACGGAAAATTCCATTCCTTACTCCAGGGAAGATTTAATGGCTACAGCCTTCGCAGTGACAAGGTAACTGTGTTCCAATACTGATGTTTATGTTCTTTTTATTCCACTGTAAGAGACTTCAGTAATCACTATTTGCATTTAGTTTTCTGGATCAGAAACACTTTATGGCATTTCTTTGGAGTGTACCTTTTTCCTCACACCGAACAGCAAGCATTTGGTTTTAAGAATAAGAGTAAAATAGCTGTTTTTATGTTTAAATGGATGGAGTAGTGTGGCTCTGAATGCTAATCAGCTGCAGGTAAAGAAAGTTTGCTAAATGTGCTAGCTGGAGCTAAAAATAACCAGCTGACCTGCCTCCATCACTGCAACCTTGCAGAACTTGTTTCTCCTTGTGTGATGGAAGAACAGGTGATATAGTCACTTACTCTAAGGCAGAAAGAGGTCATTTTACTTATTTGGAAATTGGTTTGACACTAGGACATATTTATGTACCTGATGTGGGAAACCTGCTTTGTGAAACAGCCTTTGCTCATAAAGATCATTCAAATGTAAGAGTCAGGAATTCTCCAATTGTCTTTGTAGCAAAACACCACCGTGTTGTTAGATGTGCTTAGCATTCCTGTATGTTGCTATGGTACAAAGATGCTAACATTAAGCAAAATGGTGGCAGCAGGCTAATGGCCATCAGAGCAGCACCCAGGCCTTGACACAGCTGTCTGCTAGGAGGTCCATGGGAAAGCGTTCTGACAGTTGTCAGCAGCCTCAGCTAAATGGCCCTGCAAGAAAGCTTCTTCATGCAAGAGAAAAGCTGACCTTGATGGAAAGGAAAATAGAAAGACTTGCTCTCTAACACTCACAAAGACGTGGCAGAAAAGTAAAAGAATTAGCATATATATATAAAAGAGACATTGATAAGATTTTCAGATTCAGACACGTACATTAGAATGAGCCAGTAATAGATTAACAAAGAAGAAAGTACATTTAAACATGAAAAAGCCTATCTGAACTCCCTACATTCCTCAAGTATGTTTGCCCCAGATTCAGTCCCTCATTATAGGATGACCTAGCTGGTATTTTCAGAAGTTTTACCTTCTGTTTACCAATTCTACTGTAGGGAACACAGCTGCAGTTATTCATTCCTATATACAAAAATGACTAAGATGTCAGTTGTACAAATGCATGGCAACAGATTTGTGTTTAATTCTTCTCTGGACTTGATCTCTGAGGTGGAAGCGTACATGTCATTGAAACAGTGTTATTGACACAGAAGTACAGTTTGTCTTTATCACATGTTCAGGTCTTTACATAAAAATTAATAAATTTGGAAGTGAACATTTTCATACCATTTGTCAACAAAATGAAGTAGAATACAGATTCTTTTCCATAAAATAGGTGCCGGATTTTAGGAAGTCAAAGACATGATCTTGAAAACAGAGTTTCAAAAACCTCAATGTTCTTAAGTTAAATCATCTGTATCTTGCCAGTGCTGGGAGAAGTCTTGCATTAGTGTTGCTCTCAGAAACCTCTAAATACGGTTACACAACCTCCCACTTAATCGACAGCTTACTAAACCCTCCACCTAGCGTGGACTCGTCTAGTGGAAGCTTTACTCTGATGCCTTGCAGGAGGGCCTGTGCAGTAAGATGTGTGACTGCAGCCTACAAGAGGCCATCTCCATACACCCATCAGAAACACCTCAAAAGCACCGTCTGTCTGCATAGTGACTGCATGGTGAGCTTCTGGAAACTTTCAGCAAATTCTGTGCGTTCTCAGTTTACGAAGCATAACCTCCACAGCTTAGCTCCTTCTATACTGCCACCACTCCATTTACATGCTAATTCCTTCTCTTCATGAAGACAGAACACAATTAGTTTTCCAGTTGTAACACGATCCACCCACAGGGTTACATAAAGCGAGAAAGAGATGATGGTAAAGCAATGTAAATAATCGCACACTGTTTTAAGTTGAAAAACTGAAACTCAAACTGTGCTTTGAAGGATGAATTAAAAAAAAAAAAAAAACAAACCAACAAACATGTAAATTAAACAGAAAACAGAGCTGACCATAGATATAAGAATATCATCTTCTAGCTGTACTTTTGACTTCAGCATGTTTCTATAGGAAACACAGAAACATACCGAAAATACATAGAAAAATCCCAGTTCCCATTTTCATAATGTTTTGGATTCAGTCAGGTAAAAACTTAAAACTCTTTCAGGTATTTAATATTCCACATATCAAACATTATAGATAATATTAATTATAGATACAACTAATTAAGCCTGTCATCATCAGTGTGTCCTCTGCAAAAGCACAAACACATTGTATTTAGATCAGAAAGAGATAGACTGTCCAGGCACATTTGTGAAGAGGAGGTCCTCCTCCCTGTCCTTCACGTAGGCACACATTTCACAGAGGCATCTTCCTTACATTTTAAGCCACATAATTCTTGTTCAGACACAAGCACACATGGGGAACAATGCATTTCTTTCTTTTATGTGAGTCTTCTACATCTTCATAGAGTTCAGCATCCAATGATTTCTGAACTTCCCTATTCTTTGCAGGTTTTAATAATTCCCACATAGGAGGCCTTGATCCAGTTTAGTTAAGAATTATATTCACTAGAAGTCAAACATCTTGAACAGAGAGACTGTGGAATCCCTAAAAGAAAAAAAAAAAATCCCCTGTAAATAGAAATCCCTCTTCATCTTTCTGTAGATATTCACCTGCTTCACATAAAACTGCACCTTTTGATTAAACATTACAGGCTTATTTAGCATTTCTTTACTCTTCCAAAGATAAAGGATTAAAGCATTTTCATTTCAAAATTATAAGGGCAAATGACAACCCTGACCTCTCAGTGAGCATGCCCTGTTCTCCTTGATCCAGTCAGACTCCGCAGTGATTTCCTCTTGCCAAAGACATTTGAGATTTCTTAGAAGGAATCTGGTACACAGATCTGTTAAAGTGTGAACTCTCTGAGGAAAGAAATAACATAATTCCCAGACTCTCACCAGAGCTTTCTGCAAACGTTAAAGAGATTTAATGTAAGAAAATAAGGTGGTGGAGACATTGTGGTTCAATTTTTAAATTATTTGGAAGAGAAAAGCACCTGCCTTTGGAAGTTCCAGGGTCAGATACGATAGTGTTTCTCACACAATGTGGAGCTTCACATGCTTTGAATTATTTCTGTGAAGAGAAACATTTTTAAAATGCTGCAAACATGTAATCTGATGACTAATTAGTCATGCAACACAACACAGCTCTTCCATAGTTCATCTTCATCACTAATATTAATCACTGCAGAAAGATATATTAAGGATGACCGAACGTTAAAACAAAGAATGCAAAATAATGAACCAGAGCAGCATCTGATAATCTGTGGAACTTTCCAATTTACGATTCTGAGAGTGGGTTTCTTCATCAACTTTACACAAGTCTGTTTCCCCTTTAATCAGTCTCTGATCATGGTGATGTTTACTTTGCATTAATTTTATCTGCCTTTGGAAGTAATGTAACTCCAATAAGAGCCAATTAGTTTTGCACCATCAAGAAGGACAATGAATTGTGACTTAGTAAAACAAAGACAAAATTAACCATTTGCCTAAATGATGCCATTCATTGTTGTTTTCTCATAAGACTTGTTCTGTTATGTTCAGCTCTGTGAACAAGATAGCTCAGGATATGCAAGTTTACCTAAAGTAAAGCACGTTCTGAAACAAACACTACACTTGTGTAGCACCAGTGTCCAATAATTCCATGCTCATTTTCCACAAGCCATTGGATCTATGTACAGATTGTGTTTCATGCACATGAATAAGTGATGCAGTGAAAAATAAGCCAGCATTTCAGTTCTTGTGGCGAAAGCTTTTTATCTAAGAAATCAGTTTGCTTGGAGATGCTTTTTCTACACAAGTGTAACACTGCCTTTTGCAGAGGAGTAACTCAAATTGCATGCTGGAATGAAGCAAACCTGAACCAATGGACAGAAAGTTTTCAGACATTTTTGTATAACGTTTATGGAGGACCTTAGTACGCAAGCATCTTCTCAGAATTATAACCATAGCTGTAATACAGGTAAGATGTTATTCATATTTTCAGGAAAAGAACTATGCATTTGAGAGGTTAATTTAGGGTAGTGTCATATTTACAAGCTGCACCGGGGGAGGGATACTGCAAAACATAGAATTCCTAGCAAGTTATGGGAATATGTTTCAATGGTTTTTTAATACAGGAAATGGAGAAGACAGTTGAAGGAAAATTCTTCCAAGTGTCATTAGGACTAATAAGAATACTAAGATTTAAGTCCTTGTTAAATTGGATGGAAAAGATGAAATTGATGAGTTCTTATTCCCTAGAAGTGAAGAATGGAAACAAACAACAATGCATATCTCCCCATATACACAGAGGTGTGGCTGATAAAATCGTAGTGACCTAAGGAAATGTAAAGAAAGAAAGAAAGATCAGACTGAAGATTAAATATAGGTAAGCATCTAAGGAAAAAAGAAAAAAATTAAAACAAATTCTTCCTCAGATAAATTATATTAAACCCAAATATAACCACACATACACGTTACCCCAAAGCAGAGGAAATACGATGAAGGAAGAAAGCATAGTAGTCAAAATCATGAATTCTTTGATAAATTAAAAAATCTCAGGGGTATACTGTGTAACAAAGGGAGAAAGTGGAAATCAGGTTTCTTTGTAATTACCTAATATTAAAGTGCATGGATACACAAGGCAGACACTAGGAACATAAAATATAGACAAATAAAAAAAGAAAGCAAAGGTTACAAGAACTAATTTTATAAGCAGCAATAAGACGATGAGCAAACACCACAGTATTATTATGGTGAGAAGTTGAAAGTGCTTAAAGCCTTTTTTAATTAAATGTTTTTACTAAAACAAGTAACTGATAGAGGCCTAGACATTAATACCACCAGCAGAGCAGTACATTTCTATTTCAAAGAATGAAGAGAACTGATACTTTAATGCAAAAAAATTCAGATTAGCTCAATCTGATGAACTTCATCATCAAATACATAAAGACCTGATCAACATAACTGCAGAATTAAACATGTATATTTAGAAATGCATGAAAAATAGCATACTTCCTGGGAGACTGGAAAAAGTGTACATGATATCTACGTTTAAAAAATAATAATGGAAAAGGCTGATAAACTCTAGAACTTAATTTAACCTCACTGCTCAGAATAATTATGAAATAAAGTGGAAGAGTAAACTCTAGATCCAGAACTGTACTTTTAAAACCACACAAAAATCCAGAACAAAAATCCCCACAAAATTGTCTATAACTGAAGATTTTATAAACAACTGACATCAAACCAATCTGTTTTCCTTTATAATAGGCATCACTGCTTTAATGGGAAAGGAAACCAGGTTCCTAAATCTTGAAGTAACAAAGTTACTGCTCAGTATAACTACACACTGCTCAGTATAATTTTATATGGAAACAGGGGAAGCCTGGCCCAGGTGGAACTGCCATAAACTGGTGCAAACTGGGCAATATACCTAAAGATGTATTTTTCCCTGGCAAAAGAGATGTAAATGTAAAGATTCCTGTCTTTTGTTCTAGTCAATGTTTTGTGCAGCTTTGATGTTTGAATAGAGTTATATTGAGAGCTATTATACCTGAGGAAAAGACAGACTTAGAAGGAGTCTGAAGGGGAAAGTCATAATTCACAGACGTTGACAAATTACTGAGCAAGTCTAGAAAAAAAAAAAAAAAGGGGGGGGGGGGGGGGGAAGGAATACAATAGTGAAAGTGAAAATACGGTGCTTGGGTGAGAGAAGTACAAAAATACACGAAGTTTAGGTAACACTACTTTGGGAGAAGAGCTAAGAGATATACACTATGAAAGGAAGGAGTTAGCAGATTCACACTGCTATGAAAAGCCAAATATCACATTGAAATCAATTAACAACAGCAGAGGCTGAAGGAGAACTGGCACAACATTCCTACTCTGATAGATTGATTATATTATTTCCCCAGGATGCATCTATTCCTCTTCATAATACTACCAGGTGCTCTGCTATAATGTTTGCTTATTTCAACAGAATGATTTCCCTGTAAATCTTTGCAAGTGTGTTTTAAGGCTGAAATTGTTAGAAAGGCCTAAAAATTACCAGCTACTACTGAGCACAAAAATGTTCGAATGCTGATGATCATCAAGAAGTTCCCAGAAGAAAAAAAGAATTGCTTTTGAAACAGAATAAAAATATTTCAATAACTAATACTTGCTTTACAGCAGTTTTTTTTTTTTTCCTCAATTAATGCTACTTGTGACATATTCTTTAACCAAATTCACAGTCCGATTTTCTCTATTGGGAATCTGTTTTTGTGTAAGAATAGCAACTATACATTCAATCAAGTTTTTTTTTTTTTGTTTTGTTTTTTTTAATTTTTATTTTATTTTATTTATACTTAAAGCTGATGTTTCCCTGATAAATCACATTACTTCTCTCTTTATTTTCTGTATTCATAACAAGAGTTTGGAAATGCCCAAGTCCATCGTTATTAGAAGAGCTGACGTCTCTAACGTTTAGAACAAGTTATTTTCCAGAAAATATTTTGGAATTAAACTTCTCCATAATTTCCTTGGATTTTAATGTATTAGAAACTCTCGTCTCTTCAAAATTGTTCCAAGATCCTTAATAGCTTAAGCTGCTAAAGAAAATACAAAGTTTGCAACAATTATTAAATGTAAGTAACTAATTCTCATTAGAAATAGTAGCTTAAAACACACACACACACACACACACACAAAATCCACAAAACTGTCATGAGGTTTTGACATAAAATATTTTTATCTAGTATGCAGATTAGTTCTACTGCAGTTCCTTATCTCCATAATATAGAGCAGAGGAGTCCACGCAATGGATATCCTACACTAACAGCAGTGAGCTGAGTGGAAGATAACTGTTTCATTGCACAGTCACAGAATTACAAAATGACATGGGTTGGAAAGGACCCCAAAGATCACTGATCTCCATCCCCCCCTGCCGCAGGAAGGGCCACTGACCTTCAGAACTCATACTAGACCAGGTTGCCCAGGGCCCCATCCAATCTGGTCTTGAACAATAGTCTTTCCATACTGAAGTTTCAGCAGATAAAGTTGCGTCAGGTTATCAACTTCAGTACATGTTCCAGAAGAAATGCTGTTTTAATTATTTGTTTTTCTAAATTTCCATCAGAAACATGGAGAATGAATCTGCTCAAAAAATGAAGTTTTTTGTTAGTACATCTGGAAATCTATTTGAGGATGTGTACCTTGGGAGGAATCCTGCAGTACAGGAAAAGGTAAGTACAGAATAAGAAGATGAGAGACCTGAGCTAACTTTACATACCGTCTATTTCTGAGTATCAATGGCATACTCCTAGCATGTGCTTATATAGCAGTGTGAAGTTAAGGACATCCTGTGTTAACATAACGACATGTGGGGGGAAATGCACGATAGAGGAAAAACAGAGTATTTAAAGTAACAAGGTAGTTATTAAAAAAATAATAACTTTTCTATGGAGATTCGTGCCTACTCTGAAAACAAAATTCACCCTGATTTTCATATGTTAGCGAATGTACTGCATCTTAAGTTGTTGAACCAGTAGAGTTTTGCACTGCTTTGATGAATCACAATAGTGATAGAAAAACAAAAATGTTGTCATTAATGTTAATGCTTAGAATGGTTATAAACTGCAACTGGGGTGCTTTAAAGTGAGACTGCATCAAACTAACATAATTTTGGGTCCCCTATTGTCTTCATAGTGCACAGAAATCTAGCCTATGATAAACCACTTTGCATTCATGCTTTCTGACACGAGCAGAAAGTTTAAAGGACATTATTATGTAGTCACATGCCTGTCAAAACTGAAGAGACAGCACTTCGAACTTGCATTCAGTGGTCTGAATTGGCCCATAGTCTTTCTTAGAGCATATCTTCTGGAGGAAAAAGATGAGATGACAATGCATATACCTGTGTGAGAGGGCATTTATCTAAGGGAGATAACTGAATTGAGGATAAGAGATGGAAGAAGTCTTAGTAATGAATCCCTCCTGAGCCAAAAGCCTGTGAGTTCAGGATTTGGGTATTTTCAAGACAGAAATAAAAGAACAAAACCATAGAGGTCAGTGAACTCAGAAGTGTTATATACCATATGAAGGTCTTCAAAAAGCACTGAAACTGAACTTACCAACCCTGAGATGCCTCCCATTTTGTAATGACACCAATGCAAGAGCCTCTGTGATTGAGCTTAACATTCTTAATGTCAGACAGTTTAGTTGGTTATAATGAAAATAATAGGATTTGGAAGAGAAAAAATGGATAGCACATAAAGCATTAATGGCAAAAGCAGATTGTACAGCCTGCCTTGATTTTAATTGTATTAAGTGAAGAAAAAGGCAGGAAAGCAGAGCTTGTTACGATGAGTTTTTGGAAGGACCTCATCTTGTGGAGGATGTCTTTTCCTTTAACTGTCTTCTTTGAGAAACATTTCATTTACTTGCATTCTAAAGAACTTAAGTACTGACACAGTTTGCTCACTCTTCAGGTGCGTCTGCACAATGTTATCTCCTGCAGGGCAATGTATCACATGGATCTCAGTTACTTTTGTATCAGTAAAGCTTACCACATCGTGGTCTACAGTTTCACTCTAGATAGTAAGACATGTACCAACCTGCTGTAGGGGAAAGAACTTTCAGAGCGATTAGCTAATAAGAATATTCTGTAATGGACTGAATTCCATAGGAAACTTTTGGGATAATAAAGCGTATTCCACAGATCTACCAGAATGCAGGCATCAAATCCCAATTGTACAGAATTTAGCGAAGGCAGATATATAGCTGATAGTTACAGAAACACCAAAGATTAGGTAAGATTTTAGGTCCTTTCTGCTGTGAGTGCTCCACTAGTTCATTTAGGTTAAGTACAGCTCTACTAGGCCTTTTCAAAAGGAGCATTCATTAAAATGAAAGCATACGTTACTGTACAAAGTCATTAGAGAATGTCCTTATTTAAAGCACTTAGATTACATGCCTGAGATATAAGGTTTGTAATGGTTATCCACAGAGTTTCTTAGATAAAGTGAGAGAAGTACTTACCCTTAGAAGACCTCAGGTGCAAAAGGATCTCCAAAGAGATACCCTTGCCTCCACTACCAACCCTTAAATGAAGTCTGGGAAGGGATGGATCCTGGCTTCACCCCTTCCAGTCACTCAGGTGCATTGCTGGGCTCTGGGTTGGCCCTGCCTTCCCACCAGGTGCTCAATCACTGGTTCAAGACATGACTTAGTATTTCCATTATGTACGAGCAAAAACCATGTTGTATAAGAGAAATAGATGCAATTGCAATGGGGACTGTGACACAGTTTTTTGGGCTCTCAGCTAACTCTTAAATGTTTTATCACTTCTGAAAGCAGCATTTGACTTTCAAATATTTTGCTGTTTTTAGTAATATTAAACATCATTCAAAGTGAACCAAGTCTGAACAAGTCCCACAAGTAGCCTATAATTTGTGGGAAGTGTGAGGCAAGTGTCTCTCAAATTTTTTGTGGCACTACAGTGTCAGTTGAAATGCTTCATTTCTATAAATACAGAATATAGAAGTCCTTTCCAACTTAGGAACTATCATGTACATCTTGATGTTCAGAGAAGTCTGCCTGAAAATGTTGACATTCCACATTTTATGTAAATACTTTTTCTTTAAATTAGATACCGTCAGATTAAAAAACTTTTTGCTAGTCTGCCTACAAGTGAAGTGGTGCTGGTGTTTTGCCAGTCATGCAACAGAGCTCTGCTTATCTTCGTATAATAGTCTGAGTATTCAGATATGATACAGAGTCCTAGTAATCAAACACCTAAAATTATCCACACTCATCCAGGCTCATAGGAAACATCAACTGAGATCTTTAGCATCAACAAGTAAAAACACTCCAGCAGGTGGGAAACATTGCACAAGGAGAATAGTTAACACAACAATGACATTTAAGTCTAACCTGGGGACATTTTCCAATTAACTCTAAACCAAACAGCTAGCATATGGTACACCCTGCACATGGATTAGCTGGAGCACACACATCTGTTACCACCTCACTTACAGGTGCTGCAGTTAGTGAGCCTGATCCGGACACAGCTGGTGCCACTGAACTTTTTTCACTGTCACTGATAGCAGCAGGATGGGTTTTCTTGTTACCGAATCAACAAAAGGCAACATAAAAAAAAAAAGCACATACAGTTTCCTTCTTTGTATATTTAACTCCTTCTCTAGTCTCTCCTTTTTAAGTATGCTCCTCAACCTAACATTGAATGTTTTCTTTTAGCTCAATTTCTTGTCTTTCTAAGCTCTGTACTATTTATTTCTTCTTTTTCCCTCAGGTATTTAGATTGTTCCCTTTGGTGAACCGTAATGAGATTTTGCCTGTGTATATGTAATTTCTGTGAAAGTAATGTTTGATAATCTACAACCACACACAAAAGAATTTTCCAAGCTGATATATACATTTTCCTCTTACCAAATACTTATTGTTTGACAACACACCATGCTGTATACAGCTCCCTCCCTCAGTAGCAAAGAAGGTCTAAAGCACTCACTGACTTTTTCTTTCTTTCTCCATTTTCTGTCTAGAAGAGAATATCAGACCATCTGAGATGATCTTAGTTGTGCTACAAAACACTTTGTGTCCACTTTGCTTACGTTTTATGTTAGTTCATGTCTTCATTCATCTTGCTTAGCAGACAGATCATAGCCTAGTCCATCCACTGTAACTGCTGGAGATTTGTTTCTGACAGATTATGCCTTTCCTGTGTACCTTCTTACCTGTCCGTATTTCTCCTATTGAACTTCTCCAATGTGCATCGTTTTACAAAGGAGGTCTGTAGTGAAATTCTCAGCTTTACATTTTAGATTTTCCAACTGAAAAAAATACGGTTCAAACAGTGGTCCTAGTTCTTGCTACCTGTCAAATGTTTATGCCTCGAGTGACAAGGTGCATCACATGAGACATCAGAATTCTGTTGAGGTATATGCCTGTTAATAAGGGTAGCATTTTTTCCTTGTAAGTAACACCCAATAGTGCCCACTGACTCTAGCAATTACAAGGTATTTTGTCAGTTCCAAAAATAACTTCCTGCCAATGTGAAGGATGTGCCTTCCTCTCCCTTGGCTTTCTTTGCATCTGTAATGCAACAGTCATCGTCCTACAAAATGAACCTCTTGGCAGAGATTTGAATAACCCAGTCTGACTCCTACCTCCTGCTCAAAGCAGAGCAGCTGGGACTAGAATATCCCAGAGCTCTTCCCTTCCAACCTCAACATTATGGTGTCATGATTCTCCTCTTAACATGAAAATGTCCTCTCTAAAATCATCAGCCCACCAGTGCTTCTACAAAACCAGATTGGTGGCAAGCCTCTGAGACTGAATTTAAGCATACCAAGCTATGTTAAAGGCTGTGGAACTCAGTATAGAATATTCTTAGCTTTGTACAGGCCTTCAATGATTTAATTCAACTGTGCAGCCTCAATTGATTAACTCCTTAAAAATCTAACTTCAAGCAGTAATATCTGCAGTAAACTCAAGCTCCAGAAAAAAAACTGAGTATAGCTTTCATCTACTACATCGGAGTATTAGCATTTCTTACCGGGAATACCCTGAAGACTCTGCCTGTTAAATGATGAATGCTCACAATCGCCCTTCACAGTCAAAAGGCAAAGAGCAAAATTGAAACATCCAAAATTGTGCTGAAAACCTATTATCTTTTTCAATTCTAGTGACTGAGGAATTTGCCAATAACTTTTCAGAGTGCTTTCTTTTTGAATCACTCCTACATACTCTAACAGTTATCTACTTTTCCACATAATATGGGTGTCAAGCTGCGATAAAATGGATCTGATCAGAGATCTGATCTGTTCCTGGAGAACTACACTGGTTTAACTGCACACGGGACAAACACAGCATTATTACACCACTGCTTGTTGGTTCTTCTTTTACCCCTATTTAATTCTTGTATCTGATTGATTTTGAAAGATGCTGGGGAGGTCATATCCTTAAAGAAGTAGTTTTACACAGTTCAGCAAGTGCAAATAGAAAAAGTTAGCTTGCTGTGAATGCACAGTGCTGGTGCAAATGTCTTGCAGAAGGCAAAAGGGTTGCATTGCAACAGCAAAAGTCTCAGCATAAGGCTGCAGAAACAGCTGTGAGCTGCTCAGGAGCAGCAACCAACATCAAGTACTTGATATGGCAACAATAAGAATATAGGAGACAAATTATTAAGTAGCTACCAACTGGTTTGATGCCACATTTGGTAAAAGAAGCTTCAGAAAGTTTTTAGGATCAGGATCAGGCCATTCTCAATTATCTCAGATTCAGTGATAATCGCAATCAGTTGGAAGCTAAAATTTGTGAGTCATACCCTCTAAAACTCAGACACTCAATGATCTGGTTCTAGGAAAGTATACATAAAAATTAGAATAGCTGTTACCATAGTCTGACTTGCTTTTTCTTTCAATATTTATAATGTTGCATTTAGAAAAGCTTGATAATTAATATGCTGCTGCTAAGCCTACTTTAAAAGAAAAAAAGATGGAATAAACTGCCACCTAGAGTTAAAACTTTGATGTTAATGTTGGTGATATTTATAGAAAGCTTTAGTATTTCAATATTCAGGACCTAAACAGCACCTGTCAGTACAGTGTTTGAACGCTGACAAAATAGGTAGAGATATGTCACAGATTACAAGCGGGATGTGATGATGCACATGATTTCTTGACAGATATCAATCAATTTAAAATCAGTAAGGAACTGGAGATCATTATTAGCATGTTATTCTCACCCCATTTGACAGGAATATACTGAATATTAACGGAGATAAATAGAATGAACGAGTATAATAAAAATAAGGAACTATTTTTTATTTCTTGACAGAATTTCAGTCGATTGGGACTGCATATGCACATATAATAAGCTTCTACAATTGCATTAGCTGGTTCATGTTATCTAGTAGATATTTTATAATGCCTATTGCCCCCCACATACTGACTTGAATTTTGATGTATATGAACCGAACTGTTGTATTAAGTAACATAAGCTGAAAAACTACATTATCCTGATCTCTACATAGAGCCATTGTGAGAGTTGAGGACAGCAGTTAGTTTTGTACACGGTCACTGTACAAACAACATAGGCTACTGAATCCCACAGGTCCCTAGATTCTCCAAACATGACTTTCTATAGCACTTTACACATAATTTATACGAAAAAATTAACTCCTTGTTGGAGATACAAGTACATCATAGAAGTGTACAAGTCTGAGACAGAAAGCAAGAAAGAACTAAGAAAAACTCCCCTTACACCACTGCCTACCTCCTTTAATGTAAGACAGGGTTATTACATACTGTATGAGAACCGTTGAGTTACAGCCTGAACCACTGATGGATCACCTGGGGAAAGAACCAAGTCAGCCCTGGGAGCACAGGTGAAGACAATTCAGCTGTGTGACCAGAAGGGGTGGAGCCTGGCTGCACCTCTCCTAGACCCCATTTAAGGGCTGACAGCCACTAGGGAAGCATCTCTACTTGGAGATCCCTCCCTTATGGAGTTTTTCTCTCTGAGCCCAGTTCCTTGGGGATGGGTGAGCATTTCTTTCCTGTTGTCCCTTTTGCTATCCATTCCTGTCTCATCTTTCCACTATGCTGATTTTTCTGACTGGTTTGCAGTGGAGAGAGGCACTAGGAATAAGAGAAATCCAGAACAAACAAGAAATCATTATTTCTTCCCTCAACAGCAATTTGTTCGTTAGCTAGAAGTAGTGCTCCAAAGTAACGCCTCCTATTTTATTGTGTTGCTCCATGACATTAGAAGTGGATGTTGGTGGTGTGGTGGTAGTGATTGAACCATCCCTCTGATGTCCCACTGGCTTTTCTTTTGTGTCACTGCCACTACTGCTGAAACACACTACCTGCCAGCTTATTGTGCTCACATCCACTGTTTGGTCCCCATAAACATTCAGCAAGCATTGATGAATGTCAGTGGATGTCACTTTTTCTTTATGAATGCATACAATGGCACACCTTCGTTTCATCTGCACTTCCATGTCAGATGCTATTCTGCAGACTGCCCCTCTACTGCCATCTGTTGCACAGGAACAAAATGTAATGGGATACTGGTGGGATGGTTCCTCTAGTGTAGGCCGTATTCTAAATGGCCGTGCACAGCAGTCACAACCAAAAAAGGAGAGCTTCTTGATTGGCTCATCCGTGCAAATCTGTGGATTCCAAACAGGAAACTGCTTATACAGCTGAACATCAGCTTCACTGTGTTGTAAATTATGGTAGCAACATTGGAATATCACAAAGTTTACACAGGTCCCATGAATGATCACACACAGGAACTGAAAAAAACATGTCAGCATGTATGTCAGAAATTATTGAATTAATACAAGGCTGAAGATGACAGTTTCCTGGATCAAATAATTACTGGTGATGACATGTGATGTCACCACTATGAGTTGGATTCAAAAGCAGTCCATGAAGTGGTGACATGTGAGTTCTCCAACAAAGAGAACATTCAAGACACAAGCCTTCAATGGGTAAAGGGATGAACACTGTCTTTTGGATATAGGAAAAGAGTAATATTTCTAGATTTCCTGGAACCCAGACAAACCATCAACTCTGACCTGTGCATCACAACACTGACTAACTAAGCTGATGGCTCAAATTTCCAGAATCAGGACAGAGAAGAAGACAACCTTTCCATTGCTATATGATAATGCCAGACTCCATGCCAATTTGAAGACTGAGAAGCATGTTGCCAGTCTTAGTTGGACTTTCCTACCAAATCCATTGTATATTCCAGATACAGATTTGGCACTTTATGACTTACATGTATTTGGGCCAATGAAAGATAGACTGCATGGGCAACATTTTCCTAGCAATGATACTGTCATAGCAGCTGTGAAACAGTGGGTCACCTCTGCTGGTGCAGAGCACGGCATGCATGCAGTTGTTCATTCCTGTTGAAAATTCATAGTTAATGTTGCTGCCTATGGAAAAAAACAAAAAACAAAAAACAAAAAAAACCACAGTGTTCTGTAGCTGAGAATTTGCTCTATCAAATAGCATTACGGTGCTCTTTATATCTGTTGTAGTCTCCATGGAAATAAATGGAAGGTATTACTTTCAGAGCAACATAATATCATTTCTCTGTATGAAGTTTTACTTTCTTGAATATCCTCCATGATTGTCTTTGGATCTCAAAAATATCAAGTTGAGCAAGTGCTCTTGTGAAAGTGTGCAGGCATGCAATTTTATCCTATCTGACTGGAACAGAAATTATCAATATTTTATTAGCTTCAGTAAGAATTCCTTTTTTTTTTGTTAATTTATCTTTTAGGGATAAAATTTATATTCAGACTTACTGAATTTGGCCTTCTAGTCACCATGCAAGTTGATGTTCAAGAATCATTTATGTTAGTGAAAACATTTTCCTCATATTAAAGAATGTCTATTGTACTGCTATATAAGACATTGATTTTTTTCAAAGAAAAAATACAAAACATTCATTCAGAAGCTTTCGTGTTAGTACTGCAGAACCATCCAACAGCCTTGCTCTAAATTTCCAGTAGGTATAAGCTACACAGACTGGATAATATTATCCCTTTCTCAAATACTTTTTTTTCCTCCAGCTTCTCCTGAAGCGTGCTAAGCTTTTTTGGCTGTTTGTACTACTCTCCTTAACACCTATAATCCTGGCCAGAATTATATTCTTCCTTCCAACAGCAAAATTTAAACCAAAGGGAGTTCTTTTTTTATGTAGTTGGATAGATACTCACTACTTTAAAGTAGGCTCATTTGTGCGTATCCACTATGCAGCCACTATATTTGGAAATACTGTCTCTCTCCTCTGTAATAGCTTACAGTAGAACTTAATGCCACCTATAAACTATTTCATACAGCATCTGACTGTTATAATCATGTTAGTTCCCATTATAAAGCTGTTATGCAGCATTATGTCTGTCACCAGCACTGTGTAAGCCCTTGCAGAAAACATGCTTTTACTGTTGCTAAATCCATGGTCGTGGCTTGTGAAGAATTGACATCATCAACATTAAAGCAGTAAAAAAAAAAAAGTATACAGAGTTCACTACAAGTCATCAGATGTTAAAAAAGTTGTATCTACTTTCACAGCTGAAGTATTGAGTTCCCGTTGTACAGGAAAACTGTGCAGGTCAGTTTACATCAAATAAGTATTGTTTATCAAGCTGTAGTTACACAGTAAAAGTAAATGGCTTCCCTACCTTAAGCCTACTCTGCCTTTAAGCTTTTCCTGCCTTCCTCATATGCCTTCCTTTCCTTTCAGTCCTTTTAGTTTTGTGTTAACCTGGTAACAGTGAACAGATGCGGACACATGCCAGCAGATAATCTTTCTCACACTGGGAATGTTTCCTGGGCTTCATTATCAATAGTATTTTCAGTATCATTAGTATAATTTTTAGTATCAGTAGTATTTTTAGGTATTATTAGAAGGAATATTCCTTGTCTCTGGTTGATTAAAGGATCCTATTCTTCCTTCTGAGTATACCCTGTATATATTCAGAATTCTATCATAGATCAGTATTATATGAAAGGAACGCTGCATGTAATATTTTCTGAAAGCTTATGAATACATGATTCGTGTTAGAAGTACGATTATCTTTGTAGATAGTCTACATGGGGTTCAAGCTCATGCCTTACTCAGTTACACCACAGCAATCAGTCCTGAAGGCTCCAGATTCCTAGGACAACTAGATTGAACACCTGGACTATCCACAAATGCATGTTTCTTCCCTCAAAGCTGATCTGCATTAAGATCTCAACTGCAGAATTACTTTCATCTGCAGTATTAGCAGGTGTGTTTCTTCAAGTACTTGTACACTTCTATACTTAACTCCAGTGACAGACAGCTATCAAAGTACTCAAAAGGACAGTAGAAAAGCATATTTTTTCTTCAGACAACTGAATCCCTATCGTTTTTTTCTCTGGTAATCTTTGTTTAAAACAAAACAACAAAAAACTAGCAGAAGTTGGGTTCCAATTCTACCAGTAGCCTAGGCAGACTTTGATCAATAAGCAACCTGAGCACTTTCAAGATGTAAAATGTCTTGCAAATTCTAATGACTCAGTTCCAAATGTGGGGAAACAAAACCTATGACCTTCTCAGTCTGTGAAATTTTGAAATTGAGTCCCATTTGGGAAAAGAAATGGTGAAATATCCCTGCCTTTTCTTGCCAAATACAATCCGTGCTTTGCTGTGTATTTAGCTATCAGATATGGACAAAATGGCATTAAACATTTCTTGCAAGTCATATCTAAGGAATAAAAGGGAAATAAAATAAAAAATACCGACAAAACTACCATTATCTTAAGTTTGACAGCTGTCAAAGTTGGAAGCTGAGTTGATCCACAAGGTATACACTTTGCCAACTTCATTTAGGAAGAATGATATCATGCATGTGACATTTGAGACAACGCTGCACTGAACAGAAATGTTTGTTCACTGACTATGTCTTTGGCATCAGAAATTCATTTATTGCAATTTGGAAGTCTAATTGCAGAGCTAAACTCTAAGCAGCAGTTAATAACCTGCTCTTATTTCAGGTGTCGCTGAATGGCTCAAAGACAAAGACTACAATGAAGGAAACAAAATCTGAATATATATATAGCCACACATTCCTTTGAAACCTTCAGAAATTCTAACACTTTCAGTGCATGTTTCAAAGACAGATAGAATTTAGTATTAGCTTGGACAGAATCCTTGCTTAAGGACAGAAGTTCTTATATGTAACTTAATAAGCAAAGTCAAGCTTTTTTTCTTCAGGCACCAATGAGTAAAGTATTCCTGACTTTACCAGGTCAATACAGTACTCCTGAGCTGCCCTGGCCTGGGGGAGGAGAGGCGTGGAGTAAAGAGACCCAGGAGGCAGAGGGAAGGCTGGGCAGCTTGCTCCAGGGCGGC
The DNA here is from genome assembly GCF_019232065.1 of Centrocercus urophasianus. Classification (NCBI taxonomy): domain Eukaryota; kingdom Metazoa; phylum Chordata; class Aves; order Galliformes; family Phasianidae; genus Centrocercus; species Centrocercus urophasianus. The sequence goes on from NW_024884711.1 coordinate 19,387,395, forward strand.
AGTCCTGCTGATGCACAGCACCCAGTAGTGCTAGCAAGGGCCATGGGCCTGTCTGGGTTGGAGAATGGAACCAAGCCATTGAGGACAGTGTTTAGCAGTAATTAAGATAGTTTTCTTAGAAACAGAGCAATCATGTTTCCCAGCCCTTGCCTGGCATTTCACAGGTTCAGAATTGCTGTACACAAAGCAAACAGTTAAAAGACTATTACATGGAGTTACACCATTCCCTGGAGAGCGGATGTGTAAAACACCTTTTAAATTATCATTCTTGGACATTCAGCTGCAGTTCTCAGCTGTTCCCCAGGAAAGCATTCCTCTCAGGTCTTAAAAGTCCTTTTCCAGGTCTTTTAACCTTTAAGTTTCACACTAGAGTGATCCATCTGTGACATCTTTGACATCTACAGAGCCCTTCTATGGAAGTAGAGCTCCACTCTCTGTCTCATCAATGATTCATAGAATCACAGATTGTCTTAGATTGGAGGGGACCTTAAAGACCATCTAGTTCCAACTCCTCTGCTGTGGGCAGGGTTTCTACCCTCCAGATCAAGCTGCCCAGGGCTCCATCCAACCTGACCTCGAACTCTTACATAGGTGGGGTATCTACAGCTTATCTGGGCAGCCTGCACAGCCTGCACCAGTGCCCCACCACCCTCCAAGTAAATTAGGCTCAGCAATTTCATTTGCTTTCCCAAAGTGGTAAATTCATCTTATGTTCTAGCGCATTCCACAATAAAAGTTTACACTGTGTTCTCCAGCACTTCTTGCAGAACATAAAAATATCAGTACTACCAATCATAGCCCCAGTATAAAACCAACTTCATCCGTCAGTGGGTGACAAAACACCCAAGACATTTTAAAACACAAGGAATCATCCAATACCCTTGATTTTTCCAGCAAGCCATGGTCTTGCTTGCTTCACTCACATTGCTTCCTTCTCCCCACAGCTGCTGTGGTAATTTAGATCATGCAATAGATTTGTCACACACTTCTACAGAGAGAAATGGTTTTATTAGCTCTAATCTGAAGTGTCAAGCAAGAGAACTTCAAGAGAAATGGGTTGGTAGCATGCAGAGAGAACTGTTGATTTTGGCATAACTCTGCATCTATACAGTTAATGGTAAAGGAGTTAAATTTCAAGTAAGAGATAGAACAACATTATGCCGCATTTTTCTTTTAGTGTTATACACACTTAATGAAGTCAGCAAGCCAAAATGAACACTTGTTGTTTCTGGCATACAGAAGTTGTACATTATGCAATCACTCCACTGCAAAATACTTTCCAGTTTGTTCAATATATAGTAATAGGCTTGAAAAAAGAAACAGCATATTAAACTGATACTGAAATAAATATATGAGTAATCGTTACTAAGTAAGGAAAGAAAAGTTACTGGCTAAGTCTACTGAGATTTCTATGTGTATCAGCAACTTCTTAGATAAGCAGAAAACTCACAATGCTCTTCCCAAATTGGAAGCATGCCCCTTCTTCCTATTTTTAAGTGGTATAATGAAACCTAAGAGGAAAGTTTAACACCTTTTCCTTTTATAGATGGACTTTGTATTCTAAGAAAGAAAAAATGCAAGCCAGGAAGTTACAGTCAGCAGACTGAGCCATAAAAAGTTAAGAAGCAGTGATAGCAGGGCTATTCAATGAGCCAAGTAGCTGAGGATGAGCACAGCACAAGCAGTACTTCACCCACAAGGCATGGTCCAACCAATTCACTACAAGGCAGGCAGAGCAAAAATGGGAGGAAAAAAAATAAAACATCTCAACAAATAGAACTGAAAACAAGTGCACTTGCAACATAACTCAGGCAAAGAGATTTAATGGCCTGAGCTAGAACTTGAATGGAGGGCCTGGACCAGTAGCAGCTATGTAGGTAAAGGTTCCAGGTGAGACCTCTCCTGGCAATTACAGCCCCTTATTGCACTCAAGGCCTAGATATGGAGTATGTCTGCATTTGCCAGGAGAACTGCCCTGGTTAAAGAATTACAGTTATCTTGCTGAAAAAAGTAACTCAAAAATGTTGCCTTGAAAGGCAACTGATAGGATTAAAGAACCAAAAGTCCCTTGATATCTTCTCGGGAAGAAAACAATCCTAAAAAGACAATTGAATGTAGATATTTATTTGTAAACATTCGTAAGACTAGCCAGGCAAATATTGTGTCACTTCTTCCCTGTAAGGTATTATCTGCCTTGCAGCAGAGAATGCAATGTTCAGCCAAACAGACCTTGTACGAAACAATCCTCTTAAAAACATTTTGTCCTAAAGTTTATAATGATAGTTCTATTTTGTTATTTTTGTCTGTTTGATAGCAACTGTAATAGCTACACTTTCTGAATTTTAAATTATGTTGTAAAGGTAAGCATCTGTTACTAGCTTCTGCAGAATTTTATTTTTAATTTTTAGTCAGTTTTTAAGCTAAGCATGAATGTAGAGCCATCCCTACTCTGGAAGATAAAAAGTATCAGTTAGGTCTACTAGGTTCATATGGGGAAGTGAAAGAAGACAACGTGATTAAGAAAGGAAATTCAGATGGATTGTTATAAAGTTGGCAAAATGACAAATCTTAAGGTATTTCTGCACTAATGTAGAAACTGCTACAGATTTTCATGAATAAACATAATTATAATTGGATTGACAGAGGCATGTAGAATAAACTTCACAATTGAAATGCTCATTGCTGACACCCCACACTCAAAATCTAAGGACTGCATTACCGTGGAAATGGAGAGCCTATTGTATTACAGCTTTGCAGCTATACATAAAGGGTCATCCCTGAATACTTATCTGGGGAATATGATCTGACTTCACGTTGGAAATACTGATTCAGAAGCTTGTTCTTCTTCTGCATTTGTTGGTCTCCTACTTTCATACTAATTCAGAATCATGTAAGTAGTCCAGTATGACTTTGTGAGCTACACACTATGCTGAATACACACTAAGGGCTTTAAATAAAAGATGCACAGAATTACTTGTGCTTTCTCACAAAGTTGCATGAGAAAATGCAGAAGAAAATCAAAAGGAAATTCGAATTTTTTAAACTTGATTTTGGCTCATTTTTTGTGCATGTCCTTTCCTCAGAAAATGAGGGTTGTGACATTGTTCTGTTCCCCTTCCCGTAGCTTGCAATCTAGTAACAACAACTGCAGAAAAGGCACTGAGGCTTCACAGTCAGTGTATGTCCTCAAGTTTAGTGGAAAAAAATGACACCCAGAGAAGAGGGACATTACTAATGGTACTTTCAAAGACAAAAATAAAACAAAAGACATGAAGAACATTAAGTTTAGTTTTATGGACAGGCCCTACAATGCTTTATTTTGAAATCTCATACGTTTAGTGAAATAGCAAGAAGCTGTATCTTCAATAAAGCCTCTTTTTGCCATAGTGAATTTTAGCCATGGATTTAAGTAGATGCATATTCAGTTATAACACTGAAGTTTTTACGTCTTTATGATCACACTTTGGAACATATTCAAGGAAACTTGAGGTTTTGAACTGAACTCTGACTTATATATTAATGGTCTTTTGTATGAGTTTCTGCAGTAAACTAGTTTAGAAATATCAGTATCCTAGAAAATATACATTAAAAATAATTAAAATTCTTATATAGGCAAATGACAAAAGAGGCCAAAATGACCTACTTATTTTTGACTGCTATTTACCTTTAAAGTGAAATTTTGATACAGGGATGGCGATTATTTACCAAAACATCCTCCATAATTAATTTAAAAGGCATAAGCATGTAAATATCTGATGTTTTCTGAGCCCTGTAGGACCTGGAAAATCTTCTAGAAACCAAATATCTGTCAATTAAAATAAGAAATACAGTAAGACAATCTCCCAGTTTCTATACTAAGTATCTTAATAGAGAAGAATATGTTGGTTCTTCGTCACACATTCTGAATATGTTTGCATACATGATAACTAGAAAAGACCACATTGCAACTTACGATACATTTTTATCATGGAGGTATATAGTGTATGCCAAAAGGAGAGTACCTTTCATAGCCAACTGAAAACAAACAGAAAAGAAAACAAGACTGTAGTGGTGTCATTCCTGTGCAGATTCTGAGTGGCCCCTTTTGCCTTCTTTGTCAAGATATACTATTGCTATGCAGGGACAGTACAACGACCTTAAAAATCATGCATTGAAATCATGAGAGTGGTCTACAGTTTGAGATTACTGTTGCATTTTCCTTTATTTTGTTTTGCTTCTTGGTTACTGGGTCAGATATTCAAAGTTTTATTGCCAGTCACAAAATTACAGAGCTTGTGTCCTTTTTTAAAGACAATCAAGATCACATAAGAATAAGTACATTTAAGAACTTTGACCAAAGTGTGACCCGTGAGACTCACAAGACAGGATAAACTTTTATAATGCCACATAATATTTTGCATTGGAGCATCAAACTAATGAGAAAAAAAGTTGTAAAATATCAAGTGGAACACATCCTGTAGAGTTTCATGCACTTCAAGTTCATGTAAGCCATGCACTCCAGTGAAGCACTTAGCTTGCCCAGGTAGATTGATCTGTGACTTCACCTTTGAAAATGGAGAGCAAAGCATTTGCAATTTTTTCTTGAGATTAGTTTGGCTAGCTGTCTGATTACAGAGCATTTCTACAAACCTAGAGGGACTGCAAAGGAGGGAAGACAGGGTAGCAGGGCAAGATAAAAATTTCTGCAGCAGGCTTTCCCTTCTGGCCCTACTGTTTGCAAGTGATAAACAGCTACACAGTCTGGCTGCAGGCACAAAGTATCCTATAACACTCTTTAATAAGCAGTTTCATGAAGCTGAGTATTCCAGAGCCATTTGTCTTCAGCATGAAGAGTAGCATCTGAATGGAGGATTTGGAAATACTCCTGGGAATGGCAAAGAAAGAAGACATAAAACCAGACAGCCGTGAATGTTGAGTGTGTCAAACATGCACCATACAGTTTAGGCGTTGACCAAGAAACTGCCTTTTTTCCCACATCTCAGACTTTTATGCAGGCTGCTCTGTAGGCAGACTCTCCAGTGTCAATATGTGCACTTACAATACAACCTTTCCTATAATCAGGACACTGACGAGATTTCCTTCTTTTACTTGGCTATTTTCCAAGCCTTGTAGGAACATATTTATTTTTAGAACTCTATTCCTAGGTTAATTTGGTTGGAATTAGCCTAAGGGCTGAAAGTTATTAATGGAAAACAGAAAGATAAACATGCATGCGTACCCACACACATATACGTGCACCCGTACACACAACTTTGATATCACATAAGAATCAAGTTAAAAATACAGTTTAAAACAAAGTTCACTAGTAATCTGCTTGTTATTCAACAGCAGGTATAAAAAGATCAGCTGACTATTTATTTCATTTGGAAAATTTCCCTACAGCTTATGAAAAACAAAGTTTAACTATAGCATTAAGCTTCTACAGGAAAAAAGATTATTTTTGCAGTCCTAGCAATAAACTTTGATTGTATGCAAGTCCAAGCATAAAAATTACTTATTTGTCAAATAACATCACAGTGGTCTGTAATAAGCACTAATATGATACAACATGCCAAAGTTCAAAGCTCCAGCCCTAAAACACAGAGCATAACTCACGAAACCATAAGCTTACCTAAAGCACTGTAAAAACATTCAAGTATGTCAAATTCAATAGCTTTTGGAAAACAAAACAGGAAACCATCTTCTTCTCTGTCCTTTACCCTTTACTTTGTGGCACACCTGCTTTTGATATCGCATAAAAAGTACAACCACAACATACTAATTCCCCCATCACTGTTTACCTTCAGTACTACTGTCAGCTGTATCATACTTAAGCGAAAGTAGATACTTTTCTCCATATGCCTCGTGTTCTGTACTTAGTATCTTATAACATGATTAAAATGTGCAGTCTTTCAAGATGCAAAGCTTGAACTGACAGTTTTGTAGAATCAGGTCATGATTAGACATGATTATACTTCCAGCTGTATGTGACAAAATGCTTGCTGCTGTCAAGAGGGTGGCCTGCAATCTCAGACTCGCCTGACTGCACCCTCTTGGAAGCCTCAGTGCTCTTGCCAGCACAAGGAAGATGATGGCAGTGAGCAATTGGCCAAATGGGAAGACAGCGTCAATTTGTCCCAGGTTAACTTAAGCATGTAGCCATTGCTGCAGGCCTCTGATTTGCAAGATGTTAACAACACAGATGTAGTTTTATTTCTGTGAGATATTTCACACAGCTGGAGCAGTTTAAAAAATTTGATCTACCTCAAATACTAGTGAAGTCGGTGGAAAACTGAAACCTACATCTTCCTCAATAACCTGTGAGTACATAAAAACTGGAACCATGACTAATTTGGGGCTTGTGTCATTCATCACAGTAAGTACAGGCTTATATATTAAAGCTGTGAGCAGGTAGTCAACACAGTGCCTAAAATCCTGAAAATTACAGTTGGTAGTCACAGTAGTAGGCATACACACCAACAAAATGTTACCTTAAAAACAGTTCCACTCTGAAAATTAAATGTCATTCCTAATTGGAAAACAAACCATAAATTGCCACTCAAACTGTTTTGTTCTGTATGTTTATAAAGATGTTTTCCATGTCTCTCTTGCAATCTGTTAATCAACACCTGTGTACTTAACATACATGATGAGAATTCTAAGTACAAAAGGAAAAAATAAAAGAAAATGTTCAGTGGAAGCAGATGTAAATTTGCTTTCTGAAGCTCCAGTGCAGCAATTCAGTTCATTCCAGACTCATTTCAATTAATTGTAATTTACTCACTGAACATTATTTTTGTAACAAATGTAAAGATTTAAGGAGTTTACAAAATATGACATGTTCTGTGTAACTAACCCAGTACTCGCTATGTGCATCCCTATGAATAAATGCAATTCTGCTCACACCTCTTAAGAGGTGTAAGGAAAGAGAAGAAAAACATATTTCTTTATTATCACAGAAATAAATATTTTGTGAGAACAGAACTCCATCTCTTTATAGTTTGTTTTGGTACAAAATGTGATAAAGAAAACTTCTGCATTCGGGAGATCTCCAGACTTCTGAAAAGACTACCAATGATTTGTCCTTACAAATCACAATCTGCTTATAGAGCACTGCTGGAACTAGAGTTATCCAAAGCCAGTTGATAGGGAAGTGTCAGAAGACAGATGAACATGTTTTTGTTAAAACCCTACAGGCAACTAAGCATATTTGCTTTAGTTCTATGTGTAAAGTAATTGTACAAGTTATTCCAGCAACAAGGTTAACTGATACAAAACATTTGAAGAGTAGCAAAGAGAGGATTTTGAATTATGGGGTTTCTGTATCACAGAACAAAAATGTGTCTTCTGTCCTTCCCTGGTTTTCTAAGGCGTTAGGATTCACATGCGTAAGCAATTCTGTGTCAAGAGGAAGGAAGAAAACTTGCTGGCCTAAAGCAGAATCTTTTATCATCACACATCTTGAACACATGACTCTGTGTTTGATGACTAGGTACGAAAAGAAAACAAATCTAAGGACCTGCTGTAAAAATGAAGTATAACATTTATTTGGTATGTCTAGTTAAGGCTATTTTAAACTATCAAAAAAACTATAGAGGTTAAAGATGCAGAGATGACATTTCCTCCCTCCATTAGCAAAATATCTAAGATCCAGAAGTGCTTTGCATAGTTAGGGTCAGCCTTATCCCAGAGAGCCTTTTCTCTAGTAGAGAGAAGTTCTTTTGTGTGAAGGAGATCTGTAAGATGGACCCGAGATGGTTCCCTCCTCAGGAGAAAAGTAGGAAACATGAGCCTGTGTTCATGCTCAGTGGTAGGAATGAATTGTGGAAGCAATGCAGAATATTGCTGCACTGGGTATATGAGGGAAGCATGTTAGCAGCAAGAAAAGTAAGGACTAGAAATAGAGAAGTTTGAAACTTAAGGGAAGAAATTATTGAGGGGTGAGAAGTAAAAGTCAAACAAACAAACAAAACAACTAGGTGAAAACAATACTAGGAGAGCAGAAAGCAAACGGGTGGTGAGTTCAAGGAGACTGCAGGATAGAAACTTGTTTACAATAGCTGGACACAGACAGACTGTAATTTTAGAAGTCTTAAAATCATGAAATTGCAATATTATTCTAAAGTACTCTTATTTCTTTCCAGTTACATTTTTTTTTTTTCCTAATTGTGTCTATAGGAGTGCTCAAAGAAGTCCCAAAACAAGCAAACAAATAAACGAAGTGCAGTTGATTTCTGTTATGTATTTGGAAATTTTCTGTTCCAGACTTGCTTTTTGTCATTGTTGTCAGATAATTTGGAGCTTAAATTAGAGAACCTGCTGCTGTTTGGGTTTTAAGTCTGGAAATAAAGATATTAAATCAGTTCTTAGTAGCTTTTTGTATGGGGAAACACTTGATGCAACTAATACTGATATTCGCTGGAAAGTTTCCAATTTAATAAGAAGAGGAGAGGAGAGGAGAGGAGAGGAGAGGAGAGGAGAGGAGAGGAGAGGAGAGGAGAGGAGAGGAACAGTGTTAATGCCAGCAGTTACATATCAGAGTAGGACAGAATATATTTTCTTCTGTGTTTTTCTTCCTTTTCACCTCCAAAGCACTGGTGAGCTTGGGGTAAGACAAGCTTTTTCTAGCAGCTATTTGATCTCTCAGAAAATGAAATTGTGATCCTCATGGGAATCTAGCAAAAGTGGATTGTAGAATGCTGTTAATCAATCTGCATCAATCCAAAATCTCTTATGATGACTAGGCAGTTCTGAAACTCAATTCAAAACTGCATTGCAGACTTCTGTACACAGCTGCTTGCATGAATTTAGCTCCTTCTGTAACTTTGCAATCTCAACTTTGACTCCAGAGTAGTCTGGATCAAGTGATGTTTATATTCAGTGTTTTAAAATAAAACCTGTGTGATCCTATGGTAGGTTTCACACAACAATATAATCTGACAGCAGCATCTGTACTGTTTGTAATATGAGGCATAAATAGGCCTCAAGTACTGTATGCATAGCACAGCCTGAAAAAAAATGTGATAGCCTTTGCACAACCAACTGAAGTCAAGGAGGAAGAGAATGAGGAAACATGCATTTTAGGCTTATAATTTTTTTTTTTTTTCAAGCTAACATTTCAAGAGGATCTATTTCAAGAGAGGATGGAAATTATCAGGAAATTTTGAGATTTTATACGGAGAATTTCACTCTCCTACTTTAGGATATGCCTTTGCTGCAAGGATTAATACTCACGTGCGTAAGCCACTGCAAAAGCTCAGATTATGCCCTTAACTCCGTGACCTTAGGTGTATTGCTGAAGTTCTCACGTCAGTGGCAGTGGGATAAGCTGTTCCAATTCTTTCATCATAGACAGTGGGTGTTCGTCTGTAGGGAAACTGTCGGGAAAATTATGAGGATGGACAAGTGGTAATTATTCCCCATAATAAAGTGAAAGAAGAACCCACAGAAAGAGACCTGGGCTCCACCTCACTTCCCTAAGTGGCTCAGTTTGATAGATGAGATGCTCCTGTGTTAAAAGGGAGTATTTGCAACATTTGAGTAAGTATTGAAGATAACAGTATAATAAGCCTTGATTTAATCCTGAATGGCTTGCAGTGATCTTGCAGAAAGTCTTCCAACTTATAGAGGGAGTATAATCAGAAGGATTTTTTTTTTTTTTCCCAGGAGTAATGATTTAAAAAAAAAAAAAAACAACCTTGTTTTCTAAACCAAACAAATTCTAGAAATAGTTCAAGGTATCCAAACTGTCACCAAGGACACATTTTATATACAAACCATGGCCAGCAAAAGATTCTTCATGGCCTCTCTGACTCTGCATGTAACTATGAGGAACAGGAGTGCCCACGGAACAGGTTTTTCCAGTGAAGGAAGGACCTGGTAGTTATTGTGCTGCATGAAAAACAATTTGAAATTGATGTAGAACCAACCCTCCTTCAGGGGAGCAGCAACATACCTGTGGTATGAATTATATAGAAGAGAATATTCTGGGTATGAATTTAACAAAACAGAAAGAAATGCTATCATTCAAATAAGTTATGCCTGCTGTACTCCTTAGCTTTGTCCTCTTTCTAATGTATTAACAGCAGTGCTTCATTTCAGGAGTTTGGATTTCCTGAATTAAATGTCTACATTTTGTATTATTTTCTGCATGTCTTTGTTATAACTGTTATAAGTAGGCAGCAAAACAAATGACTTGAAGAATGAAGCCAATGTACAAAGCAGCCTCAAGGGTGTGAGCAGTGAGAGCACCAGCTATGAGAGCATGCACAGCACTAATAAACTTCTCTGTGTGTAGAGAAGATACAAACAGCAGTGATGGAAAGAAAATATGATAAGCTCAGGCGATTCTTCACAGGTTTTGCCATGTCCTACAATTTACTCAAAACTTAAAATATTTAGCTTCTTTCTCTGAGTTTGAGGAGCCATGTTATAAAATATATGTAGAAATACCTTTTAAAAAGAATTTGTAGTCTTCATGATTGCAACGAAAAGCCAAAAAGTATGACTTTGCTTCCTAAATGTTCAGGAAACACAAAAAAAGTGAACAACTTTCATTTCCACTGTCAAGATTCTTACAGCCTGGCTAATGGCTCTGAACACCTAGGATTGTAATACAACAACCAAAATATTTATTTATACATAGCTAGCCCATTCTTCTTCTCGTTTTATCCCTATGCCCCCCAGAAGCAGATTATCTATTTTAGAAAAGTAGTTGATTATGGATTTGGCATTTAGGAATCAAAGTAAAGCATCACACTAAGAAAAGGAAAAGGTTCTAAGATCTCTTCTAATTCCCTTCACTGTCCCTTAGATACTGCGTTGAATTACAAGAATATTTATCCCCCCAGCCCTTGGTTTTTAAATACATTTCCTAATTAAAGAACCTCTCACATCATCTGTGAACTGCACACAGTCAGATTCCTCAGAATTATCAGGATGATCTTCATCTAGTTTTATGCAAAGGAGATCGGTCAATCCCAATTTTGCAGCACAAAAACATTAAGTAAACAGAGCTGATTTTTGTACTGCATAGTGAATTGTTTTGCTTCCTATTTGGTTTTCATTCAATAGTTGTCATGTTATTAAGTGGGTAGTTTCCATCTAAGTGTATTAGATATAACTCATTTTGTATTTTCCATTCTGCTGAATATCTTCATCTTGGCCTTGAACTATTGGCAAAGTTCAATATCCCTATAACATTTTATCACAGAATCAGTACCACTTTAATCATGTTTAAAGCAGTACATTACCTGAAAATTCAGGCCCAAACTCCAACTGATCGTGACATGAACATAAATGCCTGGAAAGATAAACATAATATAATGCTGCATACAAATTCTTCTGACAGAAACGTAAACTGAGTCTTCAGCACTGGAAAAAAAGCTAAAACTCGTGTATACAAATTCTGTTTGCAGTATGTTCTGAAAATGTCCATATTGTATGCTCAAGAAGATAACAAGAGTAGCTACTTTTCAGACCTGTGGGCCCTTCATTTAAACTGATTTACCTGTCAGACACATTCAGGAGTTCAAACGTCAAAAGAGAAGCCATTTAATAAACTCTTTCACAATAAGTAGTTGCTGACATAGGTCAAACAGGGGTAACAGCAAATCCTTCAAAGAGCAACAGAAATATCTTCAACACATGGACATATGCTCTCATGACTTCTGACCCACTAAAATGAAGGAATGGGATTGTTTACCATATTGCAGAATCAGTATTCAGTTACCAGTTTTATACTTGAATTAGTGTATCATTCAGACAGAGATATGGACAGGTTGCTTCCAAAAGAATTTTATGAATTAAGGTGGCTTTTCTAAAAAGAGCTGTTTCTTCCTTCTCTCCATAGCAGCAGTGTGCAAACAGCATCGGAAACCATTTATTTGTGTGTGTTATTGCCACAGAACATCAATGGCCAGAAGCTAAGAAGCTGATGACTAACTTCTATATTACAATTCTGAGATGACACTAGTCATTTCAGTATAGACTTCTGAAAGAGACACCAGTATAATTTGAGACTGTTTCTTTTGTATTAAGAACTATACTTTATTCAAACAATTGCTTAGCCAATTAGGATTAAACAGCTAAGGCAAACAGTGTCTGATCCAGCTGGAGACAGCTTTTTGAATCGCAGAAAGTTCCCTACAGTGGAGAATGATAGACTAGTAAAAATCTTAAAAGAAATTTCAGGCTCCCATAAACAATTCTGAGAACCTGAACAATAGGTAGATATTGCATCCGTACTGCAAAGGATGAAGCAGGAATTGGACGTAATACTTTTTTAGTAATTGTCTGTCTAATGATCAGTATTCAAATAATATTGTATAGGTTGACCCTTGCATTTTCTGTCTGTGCTATACCTAAGCAAATGCTGAGAAATTAGGAAGTGAATGAGACCTTTAACTAAATGTTAAACTGTGATTCTGACCAGAACCAAACCTTCTGGCAGCTCACATCAAAGAGTATAGAATAGGCAATGTCCTAAAATAACAGAACATTCAAATGTTAGGCATAAAAGACACCAAGTTCCCCTTTCAATTATGCTGTCACCTAGACTTTTGAGGTCATCTGATCCTACTTGAAATGCAATAGAATTCAAACACAAAGATACAGAATTGCTTTTAAACAATGCAGCTGAACACTTGAAGCATTTAATGACTATACATTCCTCAGATCTCTTTCACCTTCTTACCCCTCAAGAAAACAATCCCAAACCAATAAAAAACCCTAAGAAACTCCAGCCACACTGCCAGGCTAAACTAAGAGCAGCTTAAACAACAAGAGAACAGAAGCTAAATTTTGGTTTACATCAGTTGATTGTGGACAATGAAAACTAATTTATAGCATACAGAAACTATGCTATAAAGACCTATTACAGACTTTAGCAAAAGACGTGAAACATTAGACTTGCTGATGAACTTGGATACAGTCTTGTAACTATTCTAAAGGACCTGCTTGGAAAGCAAAATTGCTCTGTTCATTCAGTCTGTTCCTCCCCCATTGCTGGCTGTTGTTTCTTTCTTCCTTAGTCTTCATTTGTCTTCTGATATAAGCCAAGAGGACCTATTCTTTGCCCTTCAAATGCAGGTTGCTCCTTTTTTCAGAGGGTATCTTAATGCCAATTAGGTCATTGATTTCATTTTTCATTAGACAGTGAGCTGATAGTTATTTAGGTTTGGGACTGCCCTCCTTTCAGTACTAGAAAATAATCTGTGTTCTTCTGTGTTTCTTTGCTAGTCAGCAGAGTTGCTCTTTTTCTGCTAAATCTTGCCTGTGCCCCTTCTTCTGTGTGTGTTGCATCCACCCCCTCACAATATTTTTGTCTCTGAGACTGCCTTGCAACATAGAGTACTCACTGTTGCACTTTACAAAAATTTTTATAAACTTCTAGCTGGTGAGCCTGGCAGTGTTATCCCAATCTCCTCCTAATCTATTTTTGTTCATAATACTGCATTCACTCATAGTTTCAGTAGATATGCATGCAGTTTCCAGTCTTTGCAGCAGGATTTCAAAATGTAGAGCCAGACTGGTAAGACAAATAACCTTGTTTATAGTCAGTGAAAACTGTAATCATTGTAAAGAACACCAAGAAATTTGGTAACAGGTAGGAGCTGTCTTACTTGTAGTCATCTGCCTTACGGTGCTACTGTCTCTGACTCCTTCCTTGAATTTAGCACTTATAGCTCTATGAGAAAAAAAATAAATATCTCCAAGTACTTTAAGGAATGACTAGTTGCAAAAGCTTTCTGCCAGGTCTGTATTTGATTAAAGATATATATACTTGCTGTAACACAATTTTTTTGCAGAGTGTGTGCAAGTTTGTGGAAGCGACAATAAAAATAATGAGCACAGTGCTCTGCCTGAATAAGCACAGTGCTAATGTGGCTACAAAGCTTCTGATAGGTAGGCAATTTCATTACAAGGTCAATCCCATGATGTATCTGTAAAGAATGCAGAAGAATAAAACATAGGGAACATGGCTCCATATGGATGACTCATCAGGTTTAATAGCATTATTGTCACTTGAAGATAGTCTCAGGAAAACAGAAGATGTTCAAATGTTCCTGCCCTACCAAGTACTACTGGTAATCCTGTCAATCACCACTAAAGCCTTGTTTCCAGACCTACTCACACTAATTTAGAAATACATCCTCCTCCCAAGAAGGAAAAGAATTTGTACTTACATTTTTCCAGTTTATTCCAGGAATGGGAATAGACAATGTAACTGTTAATTCCTCAGCAATGGAGAATTTCTTTTCCCTTGCTCCTTTGTGCTGCTCCCAGCAGACTGTCACATCAAGAAGTCCATTTTAACTCTTTCCAAGCTGCCATCACATGTCAATTCTCCTTTATGATGCTGTTTTCTCTTCTGCCTTGAGTCTAATTTGCATGGTTCTGTCCTTTTTTCATAGCTTTATTCCTGCTGTTAGAATTACACCACCTTTCACTTTTCAAGTAAAATGGTACTCACCTAAAATTAAAATAATGTATTACACCATTCATAACTATTTTGCAACAATACTGAGGTTATGTTAACAACTGTGAAAACAGTCAACAGTTTTCAGTGCCACTATTAATAGGTTCATTCCAGTAAGATAAGATAGGCAGGTGCTTCCTGTAACAACAAAATTTTCGTGAGGTTTGTAAAATATTCTCTTCTTGCATCTATCACACTTGGGATACACCCAGTTTTGCAGTTTTAAGTTTTAGAAGGGGATTATGCTCCTTTTGAATACCTCACCCAGTGTGCTTGAAACCACAAGGTAAAGAAATTCTGTGCCAACTGACACTTTTTTTAGCTATACCATCATCTTAGTTCAACTACAGAAAAGTTATCATTTATTTAAATTCATGAAAATCATGAGACTTCCACATCCTGCTTACTTCTTTCATATTATAAACTGGGTAATTTATATTACCACTGTTCCTTGTCCAGAGAGTGCATTGAAGACTAAGTGACATGGCAAATGGTAGATGTTTAAAATATTTTGATTCTACTCATGCCTAGGTATGTGTTTTTGCATAATTACACAACTGATGATTTACTGAGCTATATTATGGATTCCTTCAGGGTTTCCTCTAGCTAAGCATACAGTGTCTTTTGGCTGAATTACAGTGTGACGAAAGCCATGCATAGGGAACCATAGTGTGCTTTCCAAACAAGCATCCATAGCAGGCTTTATTTCTGTGTATAAATAAATGTTAGGGGTCCAAAACAATATGGCAGGCATTTCACAGTTCCCATTCATCAATGTTTCCGAACAACTTTCAATTTACCAAGACGGTAAGTTAAGATGGTAAATACTACATGCAGGCCACTGCATTGTTCTGTTATTGTTAATCTTATTGTTGAAAATAGTGTTCTGTGAAATTTGGATTTTCTTTTGGCAATACACTTGAAGAAAATAGTAATGCTAAGAGCAAGCATTCAAATGTACAAAAGTATTTCAAAAATACATAGCTCACAAGATACTTTAAAAACAAGATATTTTTCATAATTTCATTTTATTTTTTTTAGAAAAAGCAGATAAACCACTGCGAATATCAAGAGTCTACTTTTTTTGGAAAGTGCAGTTCACATGACTAACAGCTGAGTCTCCGACAGGGAAAAAACAGTCGCATGAGTAAAACTGAAACTTGGTAATTCTCATGAATAAAAGTAAGAAGTGGGCAACCTTGAACTGCCAAGTATTTAAAAATCCCCAGGGAAATTAGAGAACTTCTACAAAGCCCTGCAGCCACAAGAGCATCCTCCCTCCCTCTTCTTGCAGCTTTGCAAGAAGCAAAAGAGCATTTTGGTGAGAATATAAAGTTGCTGGTTTTTTTTCCACATCATAGTAGTATTTTTGCATTTATTTCATCTTCAGTGTTAAACATTATTTTTTCCTTTGCGTTTTCTGGTATTGGCAGAGCAGGAAAGAAATGTATCTTGGTTCTAGTCCTATCAAAGTAAGGTGCCTAAGGTTAACTTAGTAACTCTGAAGCCTAGTTAAGCAAACAAGAACACCAAAAGAACAATGTTTAAAGGAGAAGAAACAAACTTCACACAGAAATCCGCAAATGCTTTCAAACACAGGGCTTATGGAGAGTGCTGGCACAAGAGAGGGATGGGCCAGTGCTACCCGGGCTCAGCTTCTGAGGTGTGTTCCACAATTTGTGTCTTAACAAGAACATAGGTAGTAAACATTCAGATGTCTCTTTCTAAACAGCCTGAGCAGGAAAAGATGCTGTACATCTTATTGGTGCATCGGGCATGCTGCTTAGTCAAAACTTAGTCAAAAATGTAAGAAAATACTTAAATGAACATACGCAAAACTGCTGTATCGAGCTCAGTGGAAGAAAAAGAAAAAACAAAAACAAAAACAAAAACAAAAGCCGTGCCTCGGCAGAGACGAAGCAAAAAGCTGCCTTGGAAAACAACGCCTCAAGTTCTGCGGCCTTCAACTTCTCCCTTCGGCACGCACAGAAGTTCAGGCCGCTGTAACCAAGGCCCGGCTTTGGCACCCGAGCCCTCCCGGCCCGAATTCATCAGGGCCGGGCCTTGGCAGAAGTCCGAAGGCGGTCATGACCGCCCCAGCTCAGGTAGGCAGCGCAGCACCAAGAGTAGCAAAGGGCCGTGCCGGGGCGGGGAGAGGATGGATCCGGCCCCGGTAGGGGCGGCCCCGGAGCCCGCGGCCCCAATGGGCGGGCGGGGAGCGGCGGCGGCGGCGCACGTAGCTCTCCCAAGATGGCGGCCCGTCCGGACCGAGCTGCCAGGGCGGCTGCGGGGCTGGGGGCGGTGGGCAGCCGCTGAGGGAGGTGGCCGGGGACCGGCGGAGCTCGCCTCGCCTCCCCTCCCCTCCCCGCCGAGTAGGGGGAGTTTTCCGCGCCGCCGCCGGGCTTCACCATGCTGCGGGGTTAGAGCCGCGGAGACGCCGCAGCGGGGTAATAATGTTAGCAGAGGTAAGAATGCTGCTGAGGCCGGTGGGCTGCGGAGGGGTGGGAGGGGCGCGTCGCCCGGCCGGGCGAGAGGACCTGCGCCGGAGCCCTGCAGGAGGAGGGTCTGCCCTCAGCCGGGGCCTCCGAGCTGCGTCGGTAGCAGGCAGCACGCCCCGCAGCCGTGCAAGGGGCAGCGCGGGGCCCCCGTTATCGCCCTGCGCCTCCTCCGACCCGGAGCCTCCAGGGCGAGGCAGGGCGGGAGGGGAGCGCTCTTGCAGTGCACCCGGCTCTCCGTGCTCACTCCGCGCGGCGGCACCAAGAGGCCGGGTCGGGGCGGGCCCTCCCAGTACGAGGCGGCGGGGCCGCTCCTCCGCGGCGGGCGGCAGTTCGGCGAGATACCTGGGCGAGAGGCCTGCCTAGGCCTCGCAATGGGGGTGTGCCCGGCTGCCGGTTCCTGCTTCAGCCCCCGGCCGAGAGAGCGTGGGGCAAAGCGCTTCGAAGCCCTTCTGATCTCCCCGTCGTCAGTGGCTTTGCTTAGTGTTTTCTTTCTTCTTAAAGGGCTTAAGCCAAGCAGTTTTGCCTCTGCTGGGCATAGGCATTTATAGAAGTGAGTTGCATGTCCCTGAGGGGGTCAGCCCTAAAACAGTGGGACTGACCCGAGGGCATGAGTCAAATGTGTGTCTGAGGGTCGGTGTGGATTGAGAGAGGCTGACTGTTGGAAAGTGGTCGGGGGAAGCTTGTGTGGTGTCAGCTGCGGTAGATGGGACTTTCCCCTGTACTTAGTTTTGTCTACACAGACTGATTGATTTTCTATTTTTAATGTGTCAACAAGGTGCCTGGCATACAGACACTTCGCAGACATGGTGATTACGTTACCTGCATTACGTGTTTTCAGTTTATCATTTTATCCAGCACTGAAGGTTATTTGTCCAAAGTTGAATTCTCTTAAGCCCTAAGAGTCTTAAGGGATGAAGACTTGCATTTTGGCACTTGAGAAATTCAGCCTTGCTTTCCTCAATGACAACTAAAAAGGTATACTGACACTTCTAATTTGCATCAGAGTTTCAGAGCATTAGACTAGTTATTCTGCAGTGTGCTGAGCTCTGAGATTCCCCCAGGAGGATAAAATTTGCTGAATGAGTTAAACATGTAAAAATACAGGACTTATTTTTGCACACAGGATGTTTATTGAGTGGTCAGCATTAATGATCTGCTTGAAGTGTTGATAGGAGTCATGCATTAGCAGTGCTAATTTAGATTATTTTAAGGGTAGCATAGAATGTTCTGGGTCATTGCCTCATTCGACTGTTGGTTCTGTTTGGTGATGTCTGTGTGTGCCTTGACAAATGGCACTGGTATAGCAGCACGGATGATATTTCAGCCATTGACTTTAAGAGATAAAAGCTTGAGCTTATGCACATAATAACCAGTGGTAAATAACTTTGGTGTCTATTTGGAAGACTAGATTCTGGTGTCCTTCTAGCTTCCATAAACTCATTGTAAATGTGATGCTTTGAGATGAAGCATTCCATGCCTGGTATCTGCCCAGAAGACAAAGTTTTAAAATTTTGGGGTGTCCAGCAAAGTTGCAGGCTTTGATTGGCCAGAACGACAGTTGTGGGGAGGAGTTCTTTAAACAACCAGACAGCTGTGCAGTGGCAACAGCAGTGTTGGCAATTTAAAAATGAACAAGAAAAACCTTCTGACGTATGAACTGGAAGGAATCATTCTCATCATGCTTTTTTTTGGCTGTTCCAATTGTGACTTGGAAGCAAAATCATCTTGTGAAAATTGTGTACATGCCTTCAAACTGTTTCACACTTTGCAGGAAAGTGCAGATTGCTTTAAGCCTACTAATGCATATACGGTATTCTGTGAATTCTTAAAATTTTTTTTTTTTTTTTTTTGAATCACTTTATCAGTGAGAAATTAGGTGGAGTATATGGTTGGCTGTCAGGTAACACAATTGTGAGAACTGTGTGTGATTTGAGGCCAGATAAATTTGAATATCTGAATGCAGTATCTCTGAAAATAGAGACACTAAGCTGCTAACTTCAGGAAGGAGGAACACTGGACAGCCATTAAGTCTTTTTTATTTTTATTTTTTCCTCTCTCTATCTAGTTATTTAAAAGCAATACGCAGTAAAATATCAGAAAACCTAATTTGTGGACTTTGCTGCTTAAAGTGACCAGGCTCATTTCTTTTCCACTTTTTCATTTCTTCACTAGGAACTTGGGAAGAAAATCCTGCGGTCAATGACAGTTTTATAAAGTAAATATTTAGGAAAAAAAATATTAAGTCTGCGTTGTTGAGCCTGAAGAAGAGGCAGAATCTGGTTCTACGTGTACTCTTATCACACAGTAAAAATGTAATGTAGTTTCTCAGAATCAATTTCCTACATCCTTGGACTGTTTCAACATATGCAGACTCCAGCAGATTCAGTCCAGTTCTGATACAACTAGGATATAATCAGTAATTTCAGGGGAAGATCGCAGTTCCTGTCCAGAAAAAGTACTGGGTTTTATTTTTTATTTTTGTTTTCATTTTTTTCCCCTTATGTACATCTTATTTCAGTTGCATCAGAGATCACACTGCTGAGTGCTAGACAAATATATTTATTTACCTACCTGAAGACCACTCCTCCGCTGTTTTTCATCTTGGCCACTGGAACTCAATTCTGCAGTCATATTAAATACATTCTTTCTGTGGCGTTCAGAGTGCTTCTGCAGTGGCTGCTTCTCCAGTTGGCTGGAGTGTTGACCCTTGTGACTTTTCACTTGTTTCCTTCTTGTTTGTTCATCAGATGTCTTCTTTGCTTTTCAAGACCCGCTGAATCTTGTTTCCATGTGACTTCCAACTTCAGCACTCAGTTTTCTTTGAAGTCAGGATGGACACGAGTTGCCCTCGTCCAACTCTTGTATCTTCACAGCTGTCTTCACCAATCTTGACTTCTGTGCAGTGACAGCTGTCCTGCTCTCACCACAGCATGGCAGCTGGTGTTCAACAATACTGACTGGTGCTGGTTAATGTTACCTTAAATTCAGACTGGGAAAAACATTAAATTGGATTTCAATGATACTTAGTTCACAAGATGTATTAAAATTAAAAATAGAAACTTGCTACCAAGTGGCAGTCAGTATTGCCTCAGTATAAGCTTTAGAAAAAAAAATGAGGAGCATTTTCCTTCTCCAACTACTTATTAAACTGGCAATTACATCCTTCTGAGTTTGTCAGCATTTAGTTTAATTCTTAGCAAGCGAGTACTGTGTTGTAGTCACTGTCTAGTGACAGTTGAGGAGCTTTTGAAATTTGACCGAGTATGAAAACTTAGTTTTTCCTTCCTTGTCTACAACTGAAAATAAGCCCTTCAAAATGAACTCTGAGATGGTGGTATTTCTTGTTACTGCAGCCTGACGGATAACTCACCAGCAGCAAGTAGTACATTTTCTTTCAGTTAAACTGTATTTTATACATAAAAGCTCTAGAGCAAACTTACTCTTGTTGAACTTTGATAGCTGCTAAGCCCTGAGAAATGTTTTCAAGGAAAACAGCAAATTAGTCTGACTTACAACAATAAAGATTGACCCAGCAGCTTGTTTTGATTTACTCCAGAATAATAATGAATTAGCCTTATTGAAACAGTAGCATACTGTAATGTATATGTTCCTCCAGCCCTGAAAGAGGAAGCATGCAGTGAACTGTACTAAAACATTGTTACTTTGTTGTTCTCTGATAAATAGCTGTGGAAGGCTGCTCTAATGCTTTTGTAGCTGAACTATGATTTGCTAGCAGGGGCAATTTGAAGTGTGCAGACAATTAACCAGGACACAGAATTAAATTAGTTTTCTGTCCTTCTGTGAAACTTTTGTGTTGGAGTGCCTGTGGTTTGTGACACAATATCTATCTGGAGGATCAGTTGCAAACCTTTGGGAGGTAAAAATCCTGTCTTCCTCTTTCTTTTTGTTCTGTAAATGAAATCTTCCCAGTCCCTAATTGTTGTTATGACAACTATTTTGATAACTGAATTCTGTGGGGCCTCAGATAAAATTAGTTCAGGAATGGTAAAGTTGGGAAAGCTAACATTATAAAAAGAATGGCTGCTACGTGTTCCTAATATTTGTTTTTAAATGTTTTGTTAACTATTAGGGGATGATAATGTTTAAATTCTCAGAACTGTTCTTATTTAGGTGGCCACAAACTGCTTAGGTTGAATACAGAGTTGTGCAGCAGTTCTAAAATGTCAGTCTGTACAATTCCCCAAAACAGTGTGGTAAAGGAAAAGTGTAAATTTCCTTAGTTCAGTAAAAATAGTAACAGCTTGTCTGCTAGATAGCTGGAAGAGCTCATATGTTGGTAGCGCTCTCGGGGAATCAACTCTGGTTTAAATGTGTTTGTTCCTTTATCTCCGCCCTAACAAAGATGACAAAGCATGTTTTCATTTGAACTTACATTAGGAGAATAGCTATTATTAGAAGTGAGAAACTGGCAGTGTAGTGTATAAGTTATTGGTAACACTTGAGAGTTAATATTTTGAAGTCCCATTAACACTTCTCACTGTCACTTGGCCGAAAGCATCAAGGCTGAAATAATAGAAAAATCAATTGTAATTGGCACTTCCAGTTACATGAGAAACTTCAGGAAGCGCAAGACATCATGATCTTGGACTTAATTGCTTGTTCTCTCTTAAAAATTATTATTCCATAAATAATGTTTTTGATTTCTGAATTGGAGGAATGAGACATTATTTCATTATGTAAACATATGGGAATGTTTGACAGGAACACTCTAACCTTGTTTACATAAGTTCAGTAGTTTCACCTTAAAATGATGACAGTGTAATTATGATCATATTTATGAGCATTTATATGCATTTGCTTCTAATGTAAGTGTAGGTGGTGGGTATGTTCAGCTAGGGACTTCCTCTATTGCTGTCATTTATTTTGGATATATGTCAAATTCTATCCTCTTGGAGTTTGGAAATACCTGTCAAGCATTTTATTCTTGTTCAAAAGCAGAAATAGCTATAAAACCCTTGGAGAAAGAATGTAGATTTCTGATGACTTTGGTGTTGATTGATTTGTTGAAGGAGATGTATTGCAGAGAAAACACTATGAACCAACTTTATCTGTGAATTTGTTTGGCATACAATAAACATTTTAAATGCCTGATGAATTTTTTGACTGATTTTGTTCAAGGGGGATTTTCTGAAAATGCAGGGACTTCCTACAGCAGAATATGGAATTTGACCTTAGTGGTTATTTCAATAATACATTAGTTTAAGGGACACTGATAAAATGGTTTCAAACATGCTGAGTCTTGCAGTTGTGTGCATTTTCTCACACAGTGTACATGAGATTTGTTAAGACTGATTTGAACCTCACCGGGTTGTTAGAAAGCTATCAGAGTCAGAGAAACCTTCCTCTGCTTGCTCACTTTCTATTGAAGTCTCACCTACACTAGATAGCATGGATGGTACACGCACTGCAGCTTGATGTGACTGGAAGAATTTTTGGTATATGGAACTATTAAATAGCAAGAACTTAATTTTGTTTCATGGATGGGAGGAATACGTACTTATTCGAGTGAGAGGTAATGCAGCCTAGTAAAAGTTAGCAGGTACCCGTTTTTGGGATCATTGATGTCAAAAATATTTAGTTTAGTATTGCTGATAGAGCTTTGGGTCAGAAGATGAACTAAATGCATTTTCTTTCTAAGAAAGTTCACGAATTGGGACTTAGTAGAGAATGAGCTGCTGAAATGCAGTTGTACTCTTTCTACAGTGTGATTTATCATGCTGCCCGTTCCTCTGCCTTTCTTGCTTTTATCCCATGTTTCTGGGAGGAACGGGGTGATCTGAATTCTGTTTCATCTGAATCTGCTTGTGTCACAGTGCTATTAGTATTAGTATTCCATAAATATTGCCATTTTAAGATCACTTATTTCTATTCTTCCATGAATGTTTGCAATCCTAAGAATTAATTCTACTCCGCACTTGTGCCTTATAAGGTGGTATGTTTTAGGCTGTCTCCAGCAATACAAGCAACTGGACTCGAGCAGGAAGTTTGCATTGCCACATATCTTGTAGGATGTTCTGCACTTCCACTTTTCCTGTTGACACTGTCAGACTGGAGTAAAGTAGAAAATACTCTAGAAGTTGACTGGATTTCTTCTTACAGCTAACTGATGATGAAACAGTGCTTCGGATTTGGGATACTGTCTGTCATAGCTCTTAATCAGTACTGAAAGCTTGGAAAGAACGTGCCTGATATTCCTGGTCATCCTATAGTTAGAAACAGACATTCCAGACTGTGAGGATGAGTTAAAAATCTGGTGGCAGATGGGGCTGAGGAAATAAGTATCTGTCTTGTATAGCTGTAAAAAGACTGATTGTTTTGAAGCTTTGCTGTTCATAAAAATGATCTTTGACTTCAGGGTGTGATGAAACCTTGCTCGTTGCTATTCTAAGAACTGCAGCTGCAGGCTGAGGAGCAATGTCTGTGGTTAGTGCTGGATCTTTTCTTCCTGGAGAAGCTGACACCTCTTCTTTCTGTTCTATTAAAATAACCCTTAACTTTGTCTATTTTCAGGGTTTTGCTCCATGTTGTAATATAATGTTACATATGCTTCAGAAAAAGACATTATATAATGATTTTTGTGATGTCTTGAAAATGTTATGATCAATAATACTGAAATAGTTCTTCAAGCAGATATGTATTCCTCATCTACCTGCAACTGCACCTGTATTTTGTGTGCAGTTTTTTCCCCAAATACCGTGCAGAACATTTTTTCCAGCATACGTTTGTATGTTTGTCACTGGAACATAGCTTAGATTTTAATATTGAAATCTGCTTGTGGCGCCTAACCTCTTCACATAACTTGAAGAAGGGTGCTCTGTATAGTGTTTTGTATATTCCAGTTTGTATTTCTGATCACTGAAAATGAAATGTCCTCATCTTCTGTAAAATGTAGGCTATTAATATGGTGATATTCTATCTTGTGATTCAACACCTCAATTACAAATCTAATCCGATGATGCATGCAGAACAACCGAAATGGAGTTACATTATGGTTCATTTACTTCTTCTCTTTAAGATTATTGGGGAAAATAAATGTTTTGAGATGTGTGTGTGAATGTGAGTTTGATTGTTTTGATAAGAAGGTATTTCTTTACAAGGCTTCACTGCTGGAAGAATAAGGCTTTATTTTAAACTTTCACTCCCGTTAGAAATTTCCCTTTCACAATCAAGATTCATTTTTCTAAACTGAGTTTAGTAGTTGTACACTCACGGTAACTATTTAATACAGGTATTGAGTAGTGCCCTGTTTTGTGACAATATACAATGCATTACCCCTTCTGTGTTTCTTGCTTATGTTAATTTCACCTGCATGAATAAAATTTATTTCAAAATTGTGTGTGTTCCTTTACACTATTTTTAAAGCTTGGACTTTGGATAGCATTGCTCTTCTGTCTTCAGTTGGCAGTTGTCCTACTACAGCTTCTTACAGAATTCTTCAGAAGATTATGAGTTAGAAATAGAGACCAAAGGCAAAGTTAGTTTAAATAAATGTCCCCAAGTGCTTCTTTTACTTTACTGGGTATTTTCCTTTATTGAATTCTTCAATTAATGTTGGTTTGCTCTGGCCAGTCACTGTTTCTTTTAATTTTGCTTTATTTTACTGATGTTCTCTTTTCTTTTGTTTTCTATTTGAAATTGTTTTGTTTTAATAATCTCAACATGTTAACATTGGCTTGCGCTCTCCTTAATTTTTCTCATGGCTTTTCAAGATTCACCCTTAACTGTGTTTTCCAGGGATCAAAGTAACCACACTGCTCTTGCATGGAACAATATGAGTTGGTCTTTTTTTCATATGAAGGCTTCCATCTTGCTGCGTGGCACTTCATTTGTTTATTACTTGTCACTGACATATGTTTCTTCTTTGTTTTTCTACCTCAGGTATTTATCTTTGTGTTCTTGCAGGTGTTACTGAGTAAGCCATATATTTTTCTCTAGATGCGCTGCACACCTAAAGAAATGTAAGATACTGAGTGTCATTTCCCATTAGTGTTGCCTAGATCTGGTTTAGGCTGCTGCTCAAGGGACTGCTCCGCTCCCCTCGCTTCAACTGGCGTGACGCTGCTCCTTGTTTGGGGTCTGGCAGCTGAGCAGCAGCCCCATGAGGAGTGAGATCTTCTGGAGAGGGATGAGGCAGGAACACAGAAGTTCCTGTCAGTGGCTGCATAATCCAGTGGAAGTGCCCAGGGCCTGCCTGCATTTACTTGTATTTAGATTTAAACTAAAACTGAATCCCTAAAGAATTCCTGTTTTTTTTTGTAAGTGGAGATCATCCCTTTTCCTTCTGTGCTTCTGTACATCTAAAACGGTTACTTCCTGATCCACTTTGCTTACTATTTTCTTGTTCTTGATGTTGAACAAGTGACAGTGGCTGAGGTTTGTAGGTGCATTCTGTAAACTTGCACTGAGAGCTGAATACTCCAATAACTCCTTTTCATCTGTTGGATATATTCCATGCCCTGATGCTTATTTGAGAATGAAACATTCTAGCAAGTTCACAGAATTGTCCCTCTGTATGTGTTATTTGCAGATATTGTTACTTGCTGTCCTCTCCAGTACTGCTGTATGTGCACCAGGGAGCCATCCAGGATGTAGCTGGCACAGAGACTCTGACCCACTGTGTGTGAGAAAGCAGCATAAGATTGAGGCTAAAAAACTCATCAGGTGCATAACAGGCTGTTTGTGTATATGGAGGCCAAGTGGACAGAGGCATGGGGCAAAAGAAATTGGAAGAAATCGTAGGAGGCATTTGTCTACTTGCACATAGATTTGTTTCTGAGCTACACACTGCAGCCTGCTAGCATAGCAAATCATAACACATCACTTAGATAAACCTTGTGAGGCTTCAACATTTTGAAGGCAGTGAGCAAAATGGTTTTGCCAATGATGACATTCAGGAAGAAGCAAAAAGTGCACAGAATGTTGGGAAAGAGATGATCAGTGTGACCATGGTTTACCAAAAGGGTTGGTGAATCAAGTGCCACTTGGAATTAAGAAGGTAAAGCAGACAAGCCATAAGGACTGAAAAAGGATTGGAAAAGAGGATGTTAAACACATTGGGAAGAAAGATTGGGAATATTTCAAATCAGTATTTCCATTACGTAAATCCCACAGGAAAAAAAAGTCAATAATACTCAAAGGCTCTTTTCTCCTCCCCTCTGAAATAGGGACATTTTTGCCTTACCCGAGAAATGCTGCTTCCCCCCCATTTGGTCAGGCACTGTCCATTCTGCAAAGAATTAAGTATCAATTGATGCTTAATGAAATTGCAGTCTTCTTTTGATGTTGAAGAATTGAGTGATTTGGACACACAGGTCTAATTTTGTTTCTCTTTATGCAGCTGAATTATATCTTGTCCAGAAAAACAGTTGTAAGGAATTGGAATTTTGGACAATTGCTCTGGCTTTGTAATATGTTCTGTAAAGCATCACTTTACACAGCTATTTTGTCTTCATCCAGTAAGTGTCCTTCATATGAAGTTCGGTCTTGTAAGAGATCAGATGTAATCTCAGAGACTATTGGTAAATTGCAGTGTTTGTATCTGTTTCTCTTTTGTAACTGGGCAAGAAAATTTGGGGCATTTAAAGAACTGCAGTAAGTTTAAGCTTAAGAAGGAAGGAGTGTTGTAACAGTAAATCTTTAGGGGAGGGTTCTATTGGTCAGTGGATTTCAGCTGCTATTTAAAAATGCGCTGCAGTTGCAGCTGTTTGTTATTTTGTTTCTGGACACTGTATATTTGAAGTTCCTCTTTCTACATCAGTTTAATATTGCAGTTTAAGCTAATTACCATCCTAGTGTAAAAGCTTCAAAAAAAAAAAAAAAGTTGGAAATTAGTACATCTTTGAGAAACAGTTTATGTTGAATGTTGAGAGGTTTTGTCAGATGATTTCTCTAGCTTGTCCCTCTGAACAGCAGCCCTGTCATCCAATTTGTTGTGCACTTACCTCCATTTGGTATTGCACAAGAACTTGCAACCCAGGTTGTAGGTACAGACATTTAACAGCACTGGTCCTTGTATTGAACTCTGAAGGTCCCTGCCTATGTGCTGATTGCCTGTCTAGTTACTGGTGCTGGATGTAGCACCACTGATGACATCTTTGTGTCCCAAAATCTAGTCAGTTTTTTTCACCAAGTCTATTAACTAGCCTGCAGCTGATTGGTTTGGTGATAAGAAGACTATGGGGGTATTCTGTCAAAGGCCTCGCCAAAAGAGAAGATATACACAGCATGTGAGGCACTCTTGTCCTCAGCATCTCTAACCTCATCATAGAAAGCAGTGGGGCTGGTCAAGTACAATCTGTCCTTGCTAAATCTGTGCTGGTTATTTGCAGTTTAGCCAGAGACTGAGATGAGTCTGACTGGCCTGTATCTTCCTTCCTGGCCCAGACTGTTCTTGAAGGTGCCTGTTTGCTGCCAGTATAATTTGAGAAATCATCTGTGTTGGCTTTCAGTCGAGCTTTGGCATTTCTGACTTCCTGTAGTCAAGTACAATTTGGCATTACAGCTCCAGCTCAGAGTTTTTCCAATCTGAACCATACATTACTGTTTATGGTTCACATCTTAGTCTTCTCTTTTTTTGGAGTGGTGGTGGGTCTTTTAACCATATGATTTCCTTTAAGCAAACAAGTTCCACAAAGATGTGATGTGAGTGATGGTAGTGGTAGCAGCTCTGCCCGCTGGGGACAATATAGAAATTAATTCTTGGTCTCATTGTATCTATTTCTGGAAGAATCCTTCTGGCAATTAGAGTAGATAATGTGAATTATCTTCTTAACTTGTGTTCCATCACATCCTTAACCTGACCTAATAAGGCCGTTAGCGTATCTCGTTATATTTAGCCAATCCTGAGATAAAATACTGTAAAGTTATGTTACTAATTTAATATTTTAAAGTAACTTTCTCATCTATATAAGGATTGTTGCTTATTTTGGAATGTTAGATTGCATTATGTAATTTTAAAATAAAATAACAATTAAAAAAAAACACATCAAATACAACAGTACAGTACTACACTGTGTCCAAAACTGCTTCATCTCAAAGTAAGTGCTGTACATGCATCTATTTTGGTGCACTGTCACGATTATGCTGCTAATAGCACAGATATAGAATAATATTGCCAGATAAACAAAAAACTGCAGTGATTAATTTTATACCCAGGGTACTAATAACTGTACTGTTCTACAGTAAACAGAAAGAACTGGATTGTGCTTGTTCCTATATACACATTCAGTATTTACATATATGAAGAATATATATACACAGTAGTTTAAACAGCAAGACACAGCCTACTTGCTCTCCGTTGGAATGAGACTAACATAACAAATTTCTGTCAAGATATACATTGAGAATCACGAGTGGTAGAAATTGCACTCAAAGCAAAGTTGATGATTCTTTGAATTCATTAAATAGGATCAGATTTCTTCGGCAAACAAAAGGGAACTTTCTAATAATTCCTTGCTCCAGTATTGGACAAGAAAGCAAAAAAGTAAAAAAGTATAAGCTGCTTGATCAGTAATCAGAACTGAGATGTACAGTAAGATGGTTTCTTGATGTGTCAGTTTACTGTTTTTAGCCACTTGGGACAACACTTTTCTTTACTTGATAGAGTCTGGGGCTTCCTCCTACTCTTCCTTCCCCAGAGTTTTGTGCTAGCAATGTGTGGAATAGATGCAATTTGTTAGTCCAGAAACTGAACACAGAACAGTGTAGATTATCTCATTGGCTTGAGTTCAAGCTTGAATTAGACAGATTACTTTTTCTTACTTTAGGTCAACTAAGATGATCCTGTCAAGGATCAGATGATCCTGTCAAGAACAGACTTCTGTTTGTCTGCTCTTCTTTGTCCCTGTTTTCTATCTGCTTGGCTAAACTAAGATATGAGTCAGTAGAGTCAGTAAGAATTTATACATTTTTTACAGGAAGTTAAAAATGAGTTTGAGAATGTCACTTCTTATTAGATTTAAGGAGATAGCTGAAAGTGGGCTAACAGCTTCTGTTTCCCATCAGCATCCGGCATGCTGAAGTGCCTCCTTTAAACATGAGCATGATTCCCAGTTCTTTTAGTTAGAATACAGTTTAGAATTGGGGTTTCAATGCAAGATGCAATCAGAAAATATTTGTCTGTGAAGTTGGCCTCTTGTTTTTCCTACTTAGATAAGTATCTATTCCACTTTCAAGATCTGGTTGTGAAATATGACTTCCTAGCCATTGCAGTTAATTCTGATGTTAAATAAAATATCTGTTTAGTGTTGAGAATAAGTGTTAGAAGAATAAAGGTTGGCTCCTTTCAAATAAATAAATTGTAATCCAGATTTCACTTTGTTTTTAGGAATACTGACGGAACAGGTGAGAGAAAAAGAAACAGTAGAACCTGACCTTTCAATCCAGGCTGTTTGACTGTGTTTTTTCACTTGAAAAGAAAACTTGCCATTGAAAATTCTTTTGCTTGTGACAGAAAGAATGAAAGTTAATCAAAATACTTATTTTTCTTCATCGACTTCAGTGCATAAAATACATCAAAATATAGCACATAATAGTACATATAGTGCATAATTTTGCCATTTTTCAGGGTAATATTGTGCAGTAAGGCAGTGGATTTTGTTGCTGATAAACTGAAATTGCAATGACATACAGAATAGCTTTTAAACTTTTTAATTACGGTCTAATTAAATTTTACTGTACTATGTATTTTAAGAAAGTGCCAACATATATTTACATTTAAATGTTTGTACTTTTAAAAGTGAACTTCATAAGTTAAGTGAAGAGGCAGGGCAGTAATTGTGACTTTAGAGTATAAACGTATAAACCAATACTTACCACCCATTCTGAGGCAGTTGATTAGACCAGCTTGTATAATGGGGCAGAGTAGGGGAAAGCATTACCCAAAATTCTTCTATCTCAAAGAGAGAGAGAAGCAGCAGGAAAATCTCAGCTAAGTAGGGTTAGGCGTGATGGCTGTTAGATTCATCCAACTGTTAACCAATTAAACCTTTTGGCACACAAAGCATATCTTGAGCTGAGGGAACAAATGGGACCATAGTTAGCAGAGAAGAAGAATTTCCAGCTGTGTGACCAGGAAGAATCAGCAAGAATTCTGCACTTATCCAGAAGAAACTTAATGGGCCTAACTTTTGAGAACATTGCATAATATTCTGTATTTACAAGGTGATTTGTTTATATCCTCTAATATTTTAGGCTTATTTTGGGAAAGAAAAACTTATTGAACTTAAAACAATTAAAAGCAAAACAGACTACATGAAAGTCCTTCTCTTTAAGCCTTTTCCAAGAGTTTTCTTGTAAGTACTACAGCAGGCAAAAGAGTTTTGGTTTTTTTTTTTTTTACATAGTCTGAGAGGAATGGATTGTTGAGTATTGCTTTATCTACCCCTTTATCTATTGGGCTGAGGTGGGCAAAGGACAAAAAGATAAGGTGGAAGGAGATAGAAGACATTAAGTGATAGGAGAAGTTTTTTCATAACTCCCTGTACCCTGTCTTTCACTTGGATTGTTTAGATTTAGCATGTAGTAAGACTGTAACTACCATGATATCAGTGGTTTAATTTGTACTTTTTAAATATGAGATTGGTACTCCAGTTGATACTGCTTTCCCATCCTACTTGTCATGCTAGTGAGGGCACGGTAATTTGAATGCTAAAATAATGTTTTTAATCACTTGAGAAAAGTGACACTTGCCTTAATTATAGAAAGGTCTGTACGTGAACACATTCCATTTACACTTAAAATTGAAGTGAAAGCGCAGATGTGTAGAATTAACAGAAAATTAAACTTGACATCTACTCTCAGCAAATTTTTAATGTGAGCCCACAGATGACATTGAATACATTTAGCTAAACATCATATTAAGAAAATGAAGAGAAAAAAATAAATGTTAAAAGTGCCCAAAGAGCAAAGACTAGTTTGCTTATCAATGTCTGGCTAGGGACATAACAGCTGCTGCCATTTAAACATTGCTACCAGACAAATGCAGTTGGATATACACAGTAAAAGAACCATGAGTGAGGAAGTGCTATTTTCTTTATAGTCCACAGTATTACGTGGCAAAACTTCAGTGTGAAAGCAGTCACAAAGGGTGGTCAGCAGCAGTGGGACAGCATCCAAAGCAGCTCTTTGAACGCCACAGCTGTAAGACTTCAGAGTTCTCTGCTGAAGCTTAAGATGCAGAAATAGATTATTTCTGAGTCCACCCTTTCTATCCTGCTGTTCTTTCTTTCCCTCTGCCCTGTCCCCAGACTTCACAGCACAACTACAGTTATTCTGGGTCTGCAAGGCCAAGCATAAAGAATGAGGTGCTTGGGTTCCAGCAGGAGTGAGAGGGCAGGGGTGCCTGGACCTGTGGGGATAGGAGTGTAGCTGTTTGGGGGGGCAAGAAGAGAGCTGGGAGAAAAGAGCAGCTGTCAGGGGAACACCTGGGGCTGTTCTTGCACGAAAGGAGAAACACTTCTCTATCTGTCAGTTGCTGTTTCAAACAAGAATTGGCAGCACCAGTTTTGAGTCCAAGCATAGCACAGCTGTACTTTCCTCACTGCATGTTTGCAGTGAAAGCAGTATCAGGGCTGAAGGTTTTGCTTAAAGATGGGTTAGAGACAAAGCTCTGACAGCTTGTCTGCTGGATTATGTGAAGGAGAAGCCTACTGAAACTGCTTCAGAAAGGCAGTTAGTTATGGGAGTGGCTCATTGCTGTTACAGCTGCTACATTAAATCCTTGCCATGCTCCTGCTTACTTGCCTGCAAAATAATCTTGCTAATTCATGAGCAGTAAGCTATAATACCACATGTCTGTCTAGGCAATAAACTGCACACAGGTTCAAGGTGGCGAATTCTGTGGATTTACTCGGGATCTTGTGTGAATGGTGATGAATCGGTCAGCTCTGCTGTGTCAGCCAACAGCAACGTGCAACAAGAACCATCAGAATGTGGTGCTAATTAGTAGATAGCAAAAGACAAAGAAAAGCAGAGCAGAAGAATGTAAGAAAGCAGATTTTTAATGTGTTTCTTTTAGTGCCTGTGTGTTGTGAAGAGGAAAAACAACCTACAGTGGGAAACCTGAAACAGCCTACTGTACAATTAACAAACGTGCCGTTAGAATGGCGCAGTTAGGATGGCATTTTACAGGTTTAGTTAGAATGATTATCATGGTGGAAAGAGACAGTCAAAAATGAAATGCTCACCTGTCCTAGGCTTGCAGTAGAAAACTCCAAAAGGAACAATGTCCAGAAAGAGATCCTTCCTTTCAGGAAGGGCAGTCAGCCCTTAAACCTTATACCTTAAAGGTCTAGGAGAGGTGCAGCCAGGCTCCACCCCTTCCAGTTGCACAGCTGAATTGCCTTCACCTGTGCTCCCATGGCCGGCTGAGTTCTTGCCTCAAGTGATCAATCAGTGGTTCAGGCCATGACCCAACAGTTCCCATGCACCTACTAAAAAAGTAGGTATCATTAAGAGGTGATATCTCATTAATTCTGTCACCAGCACCTAATCACCCCTAGTGATTGATGAGGCTTTTCACTGTGCTGTTTCAGTTTACAGACAGCCCTATTCTGCAGTTAATACGTTGCTAAATCAATTCTATATCATGGAAAAAAGGCTACTGAATCTTATGTGGTGCTGCCTTAGCCCTTCATGTGTATGGCCTTACAAAGAAAGACTCCTGCAGTGTATTTGTAGGTCTTGAGGCTTCAAAAATGAGATGTAGTGATGGCAAGGTAAACATATGGCATCTGAAGTGAAAGTAAGCAAATGTGGGTAAAACTAATAAGGTGGAACCATTGCTTGTCTGGAATGCAGAGCCTTCATCTGTGTGCATGCATTGTATACATGTGTGCATCCTACAGGATTAAGGCCTGTATTAGTACTATAGTGCTGAGTCGCTGACCATAGTTGCTTGAAATTCAGTAACCAATACTTTGACAGTTCAGTTTAGAAGTTTGTCTTTTAAAAGGTTTGGGCAGCTGCTACTTAAATGCTGTTATGCCATCTCTACAAGCTTACACTTTCTCCTAGGAGTGAGAAATATTCTCCCTACAATTAAATTCAGTAAGACTAGACAAAATGTCAGTAAATTTGTTAGTCTTTAAAATACAGCTTATTTGTAAAGAAGTTTGAATTTAGAGGATTTTAGAGGTTTGATTTTTTTTTTTAATACTCCTACTAGTTCCATATTCCTTCTTAGAAAGTACTAATTGGCAGTAGCTGCACAGAAATATTTAAGTAGTAGTTGGACTTTTTTTTTCTGATATGGCAAAGGAGACTTAGTTTTCAATTTTGCCCAGGAGTTGTACTGCTGGAAATTTTAAGAAGCATGAAGTTGCAGGGAGCCTTATTTACAGTCAGCCTGAATTGAACTGTTCTGATCATTCCATCCTTTTGAGTTTCTCTCTCAAAATCCTTAGATTATAAACTAAAAGCGTGTAAGAATTGGGCCAGTATCTGTTGTACTTACTGCAGTGTGCTGAGTTGTCTGAGTTTTAAGAAATCCTATTAAAATACCAAATGAGATTTGAATCTCTGTAGCCATATGCTAAATTGCAGAGCTAGAGTATAGGACAAAAGGTCACTGTTCTATCTGTTATGGAACTTTCTTTGTTAATTATGCATTCACCCATCTCTGAATATGCATCCCACTATCTTGTTAATTAAGTTTTGTTAAGTCATTTAGAGTCCTTACCCCATATTTAGAACTTCAACTTTTTTCAAATTGCGCTATTAAATGTACTGATATTTTGGTATGATAAGATCATGATTAAAAGTTATGTTCTATGTGCACATCTTGTTGTTGTTTAGTACTCTGTAGAGGTTTCAAAATGTGTACATTTCTGAGGGCATGAATTTGAGGACTCATCTTTGTGTGTTAGACTATGAGAGCTCCTGTCACTTTCCTATTGTATGTAGCTGAATTAAATTACTTTTCATTGTTCGTAGGATTCTTAAACCTTTTTTTTTTTTTGTCATTATGTAGTTTTTTCTGAGTCCTGTGCCTCAGAGAAAGAGCTGAAATTTCCCTTCAGAGAAATAAGAAATGTAGGCAGATGCCCCTCATCTCTCACATCAAAAACTAAAAAAGAACTCCCTGCAAGTATGGTGCTAGATCTTTGCTTGTTTTCTGGATGTCAAATTGCAAGACAAGTTTATTTAAATACTTTCTTAGTGTTACTTGTTAACATTGAGTTGTCTGTGTTTCTTTCAGGGTGTCATTTGATCAGTGGTAGGAAAGGTGTAAATTAGACAAAAAAATAGAAAAGTTGAGAACCTTAGGGCTGGAACAGTTTTCGTGGCCTAAAAATTCTCATCAGCTTCAGTTTCACACTTTTGGGATTTGGCTGAAATGCACCTTCCTTACTGAACTATGGAATAGAGTGAATTAACATTACATAATCTTTGTTGGCTGCATTGCAGCATTGTGAAAGTCCAAAACTGTGACAGTGCAGTCAGGTTGTCACTGTATTGCTTTTTTGTTACGTGTGCATGCATACACACACAAACACCTATGTATGTGTGTACATATTTCTGTGTTAAGATTCTTGCATTGCAATATGTAACAGCACAGTAACCTACATTCCCTTCAGGCTGTTTTATGGGTGAGTTATGTGACACACCAGTCCTAAAATCCACTAAACCCACAGCTGCTCTCACACTTGACTTCAGCCATACGAAGTACTTTCAAGACAGCATTTTTCTTCCTTCCTATCTGTATAATCAATGAACTTACAGATGTTATAATTATGAAATATACCAGAAAGTTTTGGTAAGTAATTATTACACCAAAAGAGAATAGATAGAATGCTTACCTGTGTCCTAGGCTCATTGTAAAACTCCAACGGAGGGATCTCCAGAAGAGATCTTTTCCCACTGGCAGTCAGCTCTTAAATGGGTCTAGGTGATAAAGGTGATAGTTGCATCTGTATTGAGAAATGGGAAACAGTATTTAAAAGAAAAATACTCTAACATTGGCTAAGGTGAACTGCTAGCTCACAGTGTAAATTGATAGCAAAATGCTTTTTTTATTGTAAAAAGTTTCTATTTCATCAAGAATACATCGATTTCCTGCCTAGTTAAAATGTATCAAGATTTTGAGTAATTATAAATATTGCTTTGGAGGTTTTCAAGCTGTACATGTATTAATGACTCTTTTCCTATGTGTTCTTGTTTGCAGACCAGTCTTTCCATATGGGGATGGGGAAGTCTTGGTGTTGTGCTTTTCCTAATAACTTTTGGACCCTTTGCTATATTTTACTTTGCGTTTTATATCCTCTGCTTTGTGGGTGGGTAAGTATGCTACATACTGTTCGTATATAGTGGAGGTAGAATTTTAACATGCCTGACAGCAATTTGCTCTGAAAATCTGAAATGACTTCTGTGTAATTGTGTGTGTTTAAGCAACTTCAATATGACCAAGTTATTTTTTCTTGAGATCTCAAGTTTATTAAAATTAGGATTTACATGTATATATATTTATTTAAATGGTGCTTATACTATCTTTGCCAAGAGGAAAAAGATGACTGATTTTTAGTAAACAGATCTAAGTATTTTTAATAGCTACTAGTAGACAAATATTCACATTACACCAATGTTATCTTCAGTTCGTGACTTTCTATTACTGTGTTGGTTCTTATCCCAGGTACTTATTAAGAAATTACATCTTCCTTCCTTCTCGCTAGCTCATTTTCCTATGTAAGATGCTTCATTCATGAGGGAAGCAAACTGGTGTTTTTCTGTATGTATGGAAATGTTGTCTTGGTACACCTTGAACAAGCACATCAGTTCAGAATCTGTAGACATTTAGTTTTGTAGACAGGAAGGATGTAATACAATGCTAATAGAAGTAAAAATTATTACACTGTACATTGTAATGTCTGCCTTATAATCTTTATTTTTTGATGCCAGGCCTAAAAGCATTGGTAGGATAATCTTCCTTCCTCTTAATCATCCAAATGTTCTGCAGAATAGTAACATTTCTTGGTTCTCCCACACCTGCTGTATTTCTAGTGAGGAAATTTGTCTGATTTTTTTTCCTCTCTGAAATACTGTTCTGACTTTCTTATTGGGTACAGTAAAGTATGTATGCCCTACTGAAAAGTACAATAGAGTTAAGTTGCTAGAACTGGAGATGCTATTTGGGTTTAAACAATGTAAAACATAAAATCCTATCTATGAGAATTCAGAGTTATCAGTTTACTGGATTGGTGAGTTAGTTAAAGGCATTTACTCAAAAATTAGTTTATCTGTATGTTCAATGAACATTAAGACATTATAATTACAAAATAAACAAAGAGAATTTGACAAAGCAGATAACAAAAAGAGAATAGATAGAAAGCTTACCCATATCCTGGGCTCACTTACAAAATGGCAGCAGAGTAGATCTCCAGAAGAGATCCTTCCCTACTGGCAGTCAGCTCTTAAATGGGTCTGGGAGAGGTGCAGCCAGGCTCCACCCCTTCCAGCAGCACAGGAGAATTGCCTTCACCTGTGCTTCCATGGCTGACTCAGTGCTCACCTCAGGTGATCAATCAGAGGTTCAGGCCATGACTCAGCAGTTCCCATACATTGTCTTACTGAATTTTGATACATATACGATTGGCATATTTTGCTGACTGTAGAACATCAGTGTACTTTGATTTACTGTTGTAGCTAGTCAATGAACATTTACCATCCCAGATCTAAAATCATCTTCTGGCAGTGTTAAATTCAGTTAAAGCAGAATCTGTATCCATTTTCCTATTATGTGTTTACTTATTTGGACAGATATGAGGTCTTCGTTGTTCCAATACAGTCATTAGTTTAATATGCACATCTTCTTGGCTAAGTCTCTGATCTGGCCCTTTATTACTCTGTTAATCTTATCAGATGTGTAATACTTAAGTTAAAGCCAGCATACAGCATACATTAGTTCTGAGTCGTTCAAATGGCTTTATTTCCAAAATTTTCCTGCATGCTTTTCCTTTTTGAATTAATTCCTATGAGGCTATGAAAAATGCTTGCTCCTGTTTTTCTTACCTTGATTAGAAATAATATAACATCAGTTTCATAAGTTCTGAAAATAATAATTTAATTTTGATTCATTTGTAAAAGCTTTTTTAACAATTACATTGCCCTTATTTGGAGCAGAGTAACAAATCTGAATCTGTTTTGTTATGCTAAAATTTTGAATTGTTAAACAATTTGGCATGCAGTTTTTTAGCTTTATTGCACTTGTTCATAAATGATGGTTTATATCAATGGTTTGGGATTTCAACTAGCTGGCAGTCTGCTTCTGTCCCATTTTGCAGTTCAAACAGGAGAAAATGTTGAATTATAGTTGACTGCATCCTGAATATCAACTTGAATTTTTGTAGTGTATGCCAGTGAGTTGTGAAGAAAAATGCTGATGCTATAGCTGTATCAACATAATGTTTTTCTACCATTTTACTTCAGTTTTGTGGTATTTAGCTATTTTTTATATATTCTTAAATATGCATTTCTTCCTACAAGCACAGCTAGCTTGTAGTGTGTTATTGTTATTTGCATGAATGAAACTGTTTCTGCATATGAATAAAAGATTTAAAACAAAAATTGTCTTTGTTTAATTTTATTCTTTTTTTTTAATCAGGACTCATTTCGAAAATAATAAGTTTTGTTCTTTGCATGTTTTCTAATAACTTTTTCTTCAATTTGGGATTTGAAAACTGATCACTTAGGAAATTCACTTAGCTCTTTCCACCAAACAAGAGGAGAGATTGTTTCTTTAACCTTTACAGCCAAGATGATTACAAGGCATTGAGCTTTACAACATTTTTTTTTTTTTTGCCTCTGCTTCAAGTATTGTTGCAATTCCATTCACCTTAGTCCTCAGCCTGTCTTTTACCTGTCCTCTCTTTGTATCATGTGTGTTTCTTTACCTTACTCTTTCTCCTTCTGTCATTGAATCTCAAAGTAGTGAAATGAGAACAACGTTATTTGCGGTTCTGCCAGTAGCTGATGTTGCCAGAACTAAAATTTCTTAGACCCGCAATCACTGACATATAAAGCAATTTGCTCTGTTAAAAAAGCGTTATTATCGATGCTTAATCATATGCATGTGTATGTGTTGCCTGCCTACACTGGTTAGTTCAATTCCTGGCCAGATTGGAAATGATGGTGAAGCTGCATTTTGACTTCCACAGAGCATTCCGCTGAGGTTGTTACTTTTCACACTTGGTGGGAAAATGATAAATCTGTTGCCTTCATTTTTCTGTCTTTCACCATTGTTCTAGTGTTAATCTGTCCTTGTGAGAAGCTGATCTTACAATATCTTTGGAAGAACTTCAAACTGGGAACTATGGTCTCATTCCAATAATTTCTAGAAGACAAATGATTTTGCATTTACTGAATTTTATATCCTCTTGATTAATTGGATTAGCATTTGCGCTGGAAGCTTCTGATTAGCTAACAGCTATACTAAATAGTGAGGCTATGTATACTTCTCTAATATACTCAAGATTTTTAAGCTGAAGAAGAAAATGTATTAATTTCTGCTCTGGAGGCAGAAGTTCTTAGCTTATCTAGCTTAAAAATGGAAATGTATATAGGATGATGGACATGCATTTCAACTACATTGGTAGCATATGAGTATTTCTGAATGAGTGTAGTTTTTGACACTTGAAACATGTCAAAATGTTTGAGAGAAAAAAGATTCATAATGTATAGCTTGTTACTTTCAAGGCTTTTTCTTTAAAAGTTGATGGAAATTTCTAGTAGAAAATTGATACGTAACAAATGAAGTAAGTCTAAATGATGAGTGAAAAAAATTTACCATTTTTAGCATAATGAAACAAATACTGGGAAGGTTTCTAAGCAAGTTTTTGTCCTTGAACTGAATTGAAATGATAATAGTGCTGTCAGTGTTATGATTTGAAAGCTATCTGGGAGCATCTAGAGCAGAAAAGCAATTAGAACTCCTAATTTTTTTTTATTTATTGTCTTTCATTCATATGTAAAGAGTGTTTGTGATTGGCAGATAAAGAGGGTGCTCTAGGCCATAAGGAAATCAGAGTGTCAAGAGGAATATTCTTCGTTATGAAGTTACCCATAATAATTTTGTGTAGCTTTTTTTTTGGCCTTAACATATTAGAGTATAAATGACAACTCCCTACTTCTGAATTACTAACCACTAAAGAGCTCATGAAGAATGGTTCCCAGTTTATGGGTTAAAACCTTTAAATGTTTTATTTTTGTCTGCTTTAGATATGTTGGTTAGAAATTATATTCTAATCATACATGAAGAATGCTGTATAACAGGAAAAATCTATGCTAAAATAATGTTATTTCAGGACATTTCTAGGCTGGGACAGGTTTGTGAGATCGTACGGTCACAAGTGTTCATCTGCTGGCCTTTAAATTGAATAGTTAAAAAGCTATGCGTGTTCAGCCATCCCAAGGCTAGTCTTGAGCAGCAGTAACTTCTCAGTGTTCTTTATGCTTAACTTTTCAAAGGCTGCTTACTTCAGTTGTGCTATAATTGGCACAGTCTTTATGTTTTCAACTGTTCCTTATTAAAACAGGCTTTATGTTTTTGCACCCTGGTGTTATAAGCTGTAAATTATTCCTGTTGCAGCAAAATTGAATTTATTGTAATAGTTATTTTCTCTTGTGCATTCATTATATCACAAACAACAACAACAAAAAAAATAAAAATAGCTGTTGTCCTGCTTAAGTCATGATTTAAATATTATTGTGAAGTTGTGAGGGTGAAAAGATAATGAATTTCTAACATAAAATTTAAAAAAAATAAGTGGTCCAGGAGTATGCTTGTCTTTAGAGTTTATATATTGACTTAATTAAACAAAACCAAAACCCCAAACCATTATGTTCAAATTATTTTTTCCTGTAGTCTTTTTTTCTTGTCTCTCTGTTCCTACGTGCCTTGGTGAGACTACTTGATTTTTTTTATCATTTCAGTTTAATGTATGTTCTTATTCTTTCTACATTTGATATATCAGTTTCTTCCCGGTGCTTTTGTGGTTCTTGTAAGGTTCTGGAACAGGTTGCCCAGAGAAGCTGTAGATGCCCCATCCCTGGAAGAGTTCAAGGCCAGGTTTGATGGGGAGCTGGGCAGCCTGATCTAGTGGGTGGCAAACTTGCCCATGGCTGGGGTTTGGAACTAAATGATCTTTGAGGGCCTTTCCAACCTAAGCCATTCTGTGCTTTTATGATAAGACTGGGAAACTTTTTGTTTAGTATTGTGTTGGTTATTTTGTGTAACAAGATGCATTGGAAGAGCCTCGCCCAATGATAACAGGTGAAAGTCGCTATATACTGGTATTTCATAACTTTCTGTGTGATGTTTTCTAGTGGGGAGAGAAAAAAGACTGTTGTTCTATTTGGTGTTTCTTTTTCAATTTTAGGGGTTTTGTGGTTACTCTTTTATTTGGAAAAAGCAACTCAGAAAAGTACCTTGAGCAGTGTGAACATTCATTTCTTCCTTGTACATCAGTTGGTATCCCTAAGGTAAGGAGACTTTACTGTCCTTAATTTGTAGATCAGATTTTATAGCTCTAAAACTGTGAGTTCTAAGTTACTTAATTTTAGTCTAAAAATTATAAATGTACCAATTTTCCGAGAATAAATGATCCTGCCTTTTTGTTTTCAGTCAACTGCAAAAGTATTTATGAAAGTACAATGCAAGATTTTTCCTTCTAGAAATACAAACAAATACAGCAGTTATGGGAAGTTTCTTTCAAGTATTGTTCCTAGCTTCATAATGTCAAATGACTTATCTTTTGACTTAGGGCCAAGGAAAAATAATGGAAATGCATATATGAATGTGGAGGAGCAACATGATCCCCTTTCCAACTTTGTTTCTGAAATTTTAACAGGCAGATCATCTTGGTTAGAAGTTCTAAATTCAGGCTTCCTAATTGCATAAATATGCGTCTGTTTAGAACAGGTTCGTAATAGCTAACTCAGATATGGAATTACTGTAAATTCCTAGTTTATGAACCTATGTGTATTGACAGGTATATCTTGCCCTAATTGGTTTGAACTCCTCAGAATAGAAAAAATGCATGAACCTGAAGATTGCTAGTTATCTTATGATGATTAATCTCCCATACGTTTCACCTGAGACATCCTTCAGCCATTAGATAGTCAATCATTATGATGTTTGTGATGAGGGGGTTTCAACTTTATTATCAGTAGCACATTTAAAGAAATGTGCATTGAGATTCAGCAGTACGTTTTCTAATTGCAGTTTTTTTGTGACTCATTCATAGCTCAGTTGGAAAGTCAACTTTTCTCTTAAGTCTCAGATGTATCTTAGAAACAAAAAACTCAAGTATATTCTAACCTGAGTGTAAATTCATTGGTCTAAATGAAAAGTTTAAGGCTTTATTGTCGCTTTTTGAAAAGGAGTAGGCAAATTAATGTTTCTACTTTCTGTTCTATTTAATGAAACTTCATTTTAGGGGACTAAAGTTCTTGGTGCTATATAGCCTTCAATGGTTATGTTGGTTATGAAGTTTTGCTTATATCTCATTTGTTTATTTATTTGAAGAGCAGACTTAGAAAAAGTGTTCTGTCTTTTTAAACTTATGTGTATGAAACGTTTTAATGTTCCTTCTTTGATCTCTATATGTATCTATGCTTTAGTTGTTTTATAAATGATGTAATTTTTTTGTGTGTAATCCTTGCAGTTTTTGTACTTCTGGTGTGAGGGTGGATTTTTAATGCATATAAGCCATTTTTCTCAACTGACCAACCTCATCAGTTACTTTTTAAAGGGTTGTCTGTCGAGTAGTGATGGTACAAAAGAGTAATTTCTCTATCAGCACATAATAATCAGAGAAAGATAAAGGAAGTGTGTAGGGGAACCTAAACTATCACCTGCATGAGGCTATAGGAAAGTTTTGTATATTTCAAGTATGGAAATGGAGTCTTACCCACAAACTATCTTGTGCTGCTGTTCTCTCCCACCCTTTCACTGCTGTTTGAGTTTTATTTCCTTCTTATCTGTTATTTTAGTGAACTTGCTTTTTTTACAGTAAACAAGAAATAATGTAGATCAATTCTTCAGTGTTATTTACTATATACCCATATTATTCTATATAGTACATAAGACATAAATGTAAGAAAAAAATTACATGGAGTTGCTGCTGGAAAAAATGTACAAATATCACAAATAGCTATAGTTGAAAACCAGGTCTACTGGAAACTACAAAAGTAAATTTTCTGATCTCTTTCAAGTGCATAGAAGAAATGAAACGTGAAGCCAGACCTATTAAGATTGACAGAAGATTGACAGGTGCAAATATAATTGATGAGCCTTTGCAACAGGTAAATTCTAACCAGTACTATTTAATTTGTTTTTCCAAGTATTGAGTCTGTAATATTGAAATAGTTGTGAGGCAAATAGAATTTGAGACTGGCAAGCAGAAAAAAAATCAGGGATGGGCCAGGATATTGGGCAATATTTTTTGACTGTTTTTTATATATTGCAATTTTTCAGCGTAGCAGTGGGAATGTATGTGAATCAACAAGAGAGTTTTCAGCATTTATTTTTTCACTCACGGTTTTATAATGGTAGATAAGTTAATTAATGAACCTTTTAAGCAGATTGATATTGCCTTATCAGGCACATATTTTTTGCCCTGTTTTTTTCATTATTTCATTTTTCTTTTTCCCTTTCCAATTTCAGGTGATCCAGTTTTCCCTGAGAGACTATGTGCAGTACTGGTATTACACACTAAGTGATGATGAATCGTTTCTCCTGGAAATCAGGCAAGCTCTTCAGTACGCACTTGTTCAGTTTTCTGCCAGGTAAGATTATTTTATCAAGCAATTGGACAAATATCTGTGTGAAATTATTTTTAACAAATTATTTTAATAATTTAATAAATTAGTTTATCTGTTGGCTGAGTTCACTATATTATACAGAAAGAACATTAACATATTTTAAGATCATAATCTGGAAGAAGTACAGCCTTGCTGATCCCGTAAGCAATGAGAGGAAGTGATGCTTGTTGCCACAGTCTTTTCCAGATTTTGATTAATGCCTAAAATTACTGAACAGCTATTTTTCTGTAACTTAAGACTCTGAGCAGTATGAATCCTCATTTTCTTGCATGGAAGTCGGTTTCGCATAAACAGCAGGGCTGTTCCCAAGATGAGTCGGTCTGAAAACCTTAATTTAAAATACTTGTATCAGCTTAGATAAGTCTTAAAATTGGGTCTTTCTGTTCAGTATGTATAAACAATGAGTAATTTCAAAAGGGTTGTAATGTGATGTATCTTTTCTTTTTACAGATGTAATTTTGTCTTAAAGATACTTGCTTATTACTTAATTTATGAAAACTGATGGTTTATTAGTTGTCCCTTGTTTTTCTGTTTGTAATCAAGAAGCAGAAAATCAGGGAGTGAACGAGTATGAAACTGTTTATCTTTAGTATGGCTGAAGCCACCTTTATCCATGTCCATGTAAATTTCAATACTACTTTATTAAGTAATGATTTCAAGCATTTCTCTCACTGCAGTAATTATCTGTTTTCTCTTTAGTAAAGGTTGTGGGTCACCTAAGTATAAGAAAATTCTCAGCAATTTTTAAGGCTTTGTTGACCTCTATTGAAAATGCAGGTCAGAGCACTATTCTGGCAAGATGGAGAGCTAGGTTTAATACTAGGAAAAGTTCATGATAATAAGATCACATTGATCATGAAATAATGGAAACT
The DNA here is from genome assembly GCF_019232065.1 of Centrocercus urophasianus. Classification (NCBI taxonomy): domain Eukaryota; kingdom Metazoa; phylum Chordata; class Aves; order Galliformes; family Phasianidae; genus Centrocercus; species Centrocercus urophasianus. Next base: position 19,431,059 of record NW_024884711.1, read on the forward strand.
GTAGGAAACAGGTTTGAAAATAGTGAAAACTAGGCTAAATAAGCAGTACCTTAAGGGAAACAATCCTGTTCTTACATATGAAATGGATTTGACTACTCAACTTCAATGATTTTGTCTATTGGATGAAGTTACTTCATTGGGCGATATTGAGCTTTGACTTTGTGTCAAAGCATGTCAGCTTGTAACTACCTTAATTTTTTCTCCTATACTATTGCATTTCTTCAAAAATAGCATTTACTCCTGTACAATTTTCTTTTTCCTGTACAATTCCTATCGTTTTCCTAGGGCTGCAGCAATTTATTATTATCAGGAGAAAATGATCTAGTGTATTTATAACAACTGCAGTCAGTTACAGCCATAGCAGTCTTAGATTAGTTCCATAAACTTTAATTTCATATACACTATGAATTTCTGGAGAGAATGAGTGCAGCAGACCTTCCCCCCCCCCCCCCCTTTCAAAACAGTGCTGCGAAGCTGCCACCTAGTGGTTTTGCATGACTTGATTGTACGGATGATGGAGCTGGATTATCAATGGTTTTGATTAACTTCCCTTTGAGACCCCTCCAGCACCTTACCACCTTGTCAGTGAAAAAATTCCCTGACATTTAATCTGAATCTTCCATCCTATAGTTTAAAGCCATTTCCCCTTGTCCTGTCATTACCTACAGTTGATTTCTCTCCTGTTTATAACCTCCCTTTAAATACTGGAAGGTTATAATGAGGTTTTCCTGCCACTTTCTCTTCTCCAGACTGAATAACTCCAGCTCCTTCATCCTGTCTTCATAGGAGATGTGCTCCAGCCCTCTGATCATCTTCATGACTCTCCTCTGGACACTCTGCAAATGTTTGACATTTTTTCTATCTTGAGGGCCCCAGACCTGAATGCAGTACTGCAGGTTGGGCTTCAGAAGGGTAGAGCAGAGAGGAACAATCACCTTGCTTACCCTGCTGGCCACCCTTCTTCTGATGCAGCTCAGGATACCATTGGCCCTCTGCACTGCAAGCGCATGCTGCTGGCTTGTGCTAAGTTTTTTATCTGCCAGGACCTCTACGTTGTTCTCAGCAGGGCTACTCTCAAGGAGTTCTTCTCCAAGTCTGTATACGTATCTGGGATTACCCTGACTTAAGTGCAAAACCTTGTACTTTGCCTTGTTGAAGCTTCACGTGGGCCCATCTTTTGAGTTTATCAAGGTCCTTCTGGATGGCATCCCTTTCTTATGCTGTATCAACTGTGTCACTCAGCTTGGTGTCATCAACAGACTTACTTGAGAGTGCACTCAATCCCATCATTTGTGTCATTGGTGAAGATGTTATAGAGCACCAGTCCCAAGACAGACTCCTAGGGGACACTGTTTCTCACTGACCTCTGGCTGGTTATGGAGCCATTGACTGTAACCCTCTGGCTGTGACCTTCTACCCAATTCTTTATTCACCAAGTAGCCCACTCTTCAGGACCATATCTCTCCAATTTAGAGATAAGGATGTAGTGGAGGACCATGTGAGAAGCCTAGAAGTCTGGTAGGTGACATCAGTTGCCTTCCCTTTGTCCACTAATGCTATTACTCCATCATAGAAGGCCACCGCTTTGGTCAGACATGACCTTCTCTTGGTGAAGCTGCGCTGGCTGACATGGATCACCATGGATCACATCAATCTTCATGTGCCTTAGCATGTCTTCTGGGAGGATCTGTTCCATGATCTTCCCAGACACAGATTTGTGGCTCACTGGCCTGTAGTTCCCTAGGTCCTCCTTCTTCTGATGTAATGTTTCCCATTTTCCTGGGGTCTTCTGACAGCCATGGCTTTTCAAACATGATGACGAGCAGCTTGGCAACCCTGTCAGCCAGCTCCCTTAGGTCCCTGGGATGCATGTCATCTGTCTACCCATAGATTTGTACACATTCAATCTCCTGAGATGATCTTGGACTTGCTCTGCCCTTATATTGCAGGAGAGTTGGCTCCCTTACATCCTACCAAGAGATTCAGGGATGTGAGGTTCATGGATGTGAGAAATGTGAGAAAGAAGGAAAGGGAAGAAAAAAACAAACAAACAACAACAACAACAAAAAAAAAACAACCAACCCTGAGCAGTATTTTAGTTTTAAGTTGTAGATACTTGTAGATGGTTTGCATTAGGGTTTTTTGGCAGATATTTTAAGGTATTGCGAATCAGAACACTACTCTAGGTATCGGTGTTCACTTGAAAGTAATTCAAGCAAAAATATTAATTTATAGATATAAGAACAATATTTTACAATGTTTTCTTTGGTTTCAGTGAACAGGAGATGAGGAGGCTTTTTTATTTCTTCACTCTGCTATCACTGACTTGGCAGGGAGGAATGAGAAGTAGAAATTTATAAATGCTCTTTATATTCAGGATAAGCTAATTAATTTTCATGGGTCACTTTGATAGGTCAAAGGAAACAGACTGGCAGCCTTACTTCACTACAAAACTTGTTGATGACTTCGGCACTCATCTTCGAGTTTTCAGAAAAGCTCAGCAAAGAATAGCAGAGAAAGGTGATCAGATGAAAGGTAATATAATGACTGAAGCATTTTTTGAGTCTTGAGTTAGCAAGTGTTTTACGTGTGAAATATAGTTAACTTTATAATTCATATTTGCTCTCAAGTTTCTGATCTTTACAGAAAAGTATATTTGCTTTTATTTTCTTTTGTATAGACCAAGCTGAGGAACTTGTAGATACATTCTTTGAGGTTGAAGTTGAAATGGAAAAAGAAGTCTGTCGTGACCTAGTCTGCACTTCTCCCAAAGATGAAGAAGGTCTCTCAATATTCTTCTGAAGCTATTGTAGTTTAGCAGACTAAATTAAAATGCTACCAATTGATTTTAAAATATATACTGAAACCTTAGCCTGTGAATTTCAAAGCATGATTATCTACAACACATATATATTTCTTCTAATTCATACTTATTAATATTATGAAAGTGTATGTATGTCTCTATTTCTCTTTTCATTGGGGAAAAAAAAAAAAAATAGAAATGCTTTCTAGCACAGAGGGAGCAGCTTTGCAGATGATAATTGTTTTTATTTATTTTTTATATTTATATCTATTATCCTTACCACTATTGAATAGTCTTCATTTAATAAAAGAAATCACTGTTTGAGGAAAGTATGTAGGAGGAAAAACGTTATATATTAAAGAAAATAAATTAGAGCTACTTGTTTGATTTTTTTGAATTTGGCTTTCTTAGGACTTTGGCTTTGGAACTGTAGTTAACTCAGTGGGATTATGTGTCAGTGCTGCTTATATTCATTCTGAAAGCCGTTACTATGGTGCTTAAAACTGTAAGAATATATATTACTCTATGTTTTAATTTTATTTTAAGGATTTATCTGTTGGTTTTTATGATATCAGACAAAATGAGAAACAAAATAATAGAAAACTGTGCTGAGGGTTCTTTTCATTTTGTTCTCTCTCCATAGGATTCCTAAGGGATCTGTGTGAGGTCTTACTGTATATATTGCTACCTCCTGGAGACTTCCAGAACAAGATCATGCGATACTTTGTCAGGGTAAATGCTGACTCTGAAAGTCATCCTAATTCTGTGGTTTAATACCTCATAAATTTTTAGAACGATCTTTTTTCTTTAATTCTGTTTTAGAAAATCAATTTAACTTTGCATTGAATTATTTAAAATGAAATACAATCCTTAAAAGTATTTAATAGAATAATTTGGTTTTTATGAAATGCTCAAGGGCTTTTTTTTTTAACCTCTAGCAATATTAGGAAAGTGTGATGAAATGAATATTGTTTTCTGTGATACATCAATATCTTCTGATGTTAATTCGAAAGGTAGTGTGCTGGAGTCTGCTGAATGATAACTATTACATGTTTTCTTTAACATGTATGCAGTGTTACTGAAATTATCACACTTATTTTATGAATAACTACTTGAAAATGATGTATCTTATTTTTTTAGGAAATCCTCTCCCGAGGAATTCTTCTTCCATTAATAAACCAACTCAGTGATCCTGATTATATTAATCAGTATGTCATATGGATGGTAAGATTTATAATCATTTTGTTTTTATATGCCTTCTCTTGTGTTCCCTTGTTTTCATGGCAAAATGTATTGAGAAGAAAAGTTAACCAATGGTAATATTGGCATTAATAACTTTGGCTGGCATGTGTGTATATGTTTACACAAGTGTGTATATGCTGTCTTTATTACCTGTACCCTGTGTTGTGGTTCTTTGGCAAAAATTGGCTGGCTGTTCAGGAAGTATGGTGGTAACCTTGAAAGTTATTTTTTTCTTAACTCTTTTTTAATAAGTATACTCTAAAGCTTAAGAGACCTGCAGATTGACAGGTAATAAAGTGGTTTTGTGTGTGTGTGCATTTGCTTCTGCTTAGAAATCTCAGGATTTGTTTTAAGGGTATTTGTGGTGATCCTTAATAATTTAACCAAGTGGGAAGAAACAAAATCTTTACTTTGATGTCTCTCTAATGCAAGAGTAACCTGCAAAAAAACCCTCCATAAAGTAATAGTATGTACAAAAAGCATACATGGAACATTTTCATTTTAATTAATGTTATTGTCTGATAGTCCAAGTTAAAACTTAAGTTTATTGCTTTTTCCTTGTGGGCCATGAGTCACATCTATTTTCGTCTTCTCCGAGTTTTCTCTACTGTCAATCGTACATTTTAATCTTGGAGTGCATGTTCCAGGACTATGCTGAAAACCTTGGATTTTTTTTTTTTAATGTGTGAAATTGCTTCAGGTGTACATAATATTTTGTTTCCTTTAATCTCCATTTTATGTAAAAGTTTGCAAGGTTTGCAAGGCTTTTCTAAAGGAACTTCAGTATGAAAAATTATTGCTGCTTCTGCGTACTAAGTATTTCAATTTTTGTTTCCCTTTTCCTCCTACGCATCTGCTGCTTTTAGTAACTTGGCCTCTTTATTTACTGAGCACTGCCCCGACTGCATCCAAAGATAGAATTCTGAGGCTTTTATAAAGCTTTCTGTTATGATGATGTCCCAATTGTTAATTTCATAATTTCTTTGAGATGAAGAAGTAAAGATTCGGGGGGAAAATAAGGCTAACATATAACAGTTATATAATATATATAATATATAATATATTATAGTATATATATATGGTATATATATGGTATATATAGTATATAATATAAATGCTTTCAAAAATTTAATACAAGTCTTACAAATGAAAGCTCTTGTAGAAATTAAGGTTAAAAGAAGATAGGGCAAATTTTGATTTCTTTTTTTTAATGGGAATCTTTGATATAAAATCAGATTCAAAGAGAAAAAAATTGATTCTTTTGAATGAGAAGTTCAATACTGTGTTTCTTGATGTATGGTAGGCTGTTACTAATTGTTTTATATTGAATCGTTTTGTTTTAAAATTAGAAGTTAATCAAAGCTTGTCTTTTTGCCATAAAATTCATTTTTTAATAAAATGTTTAGAATTGAACTATTTCTTGTACTGTTACATGGGAAAAAAAAGCTTATAGTACAATACAATAGCTTGGGCTGGAAGGAACCTGAACAGCTGATTACAACTTCTAAGAAATATATTTTAAAATTAACTATGGTTAAAGGTATGCATGCTTTGTAGTCTCTTTTCTGTGCAGCTCATGCCAGTGTGCTTTGGCTGTGCAGACCAACTGCTATGTTTCCATGTGATAGTGAGTTTTTATGATAGACATGAGTGATGTGGCTTTCTCTCCACCCTTGCTTTGGATATAAAGACAGCTTTATAGGACTCAGCTGTCTGCACCTGCATGCATATGCTGTAAAGCTGCCAACATTCCTGAGATCCCATGCTGCATTCATAATGCAGTTTCCAATGATCTCAACAATGCAGCAGGCTTCCCTTACTTGGATAAATTCCTTAATATCTTTATAGCAGACTGCATTCATCTTATAACAATATTAGGACAGCAAGCCTTGGGATAATAGTATATGTTGAAACAGCTCAGTAGGTCTTACAGAAGTCTCAAGAATTAGATTTTTGCAGGTAATGTTACTTCAGGCATTTCCTAGTTCTTATTACACTAGGTCATGGATATGTTACAGAATGCTTCATTTCTTTTCTTAATTCTGAATCTTAAGACACCATTAGTTTGGGAATATGTAGATGTATGTAGTACAGGAAGGAATCATCAGGCAGTGCTGGCTCAAGCTTAGAGACGGGTTGATATGTTTGACAGACAAGGCAGTGAGGTGGAATGTTACCATTGGCCCACAGAAATAGAAAGTACAAATAGAAGCTGGACATGAGCCAGCGGTGTGCACTTGCAGCCCGGAAGGCCAGCTGTGTTCTGGGGTGCATTAGAAAAGGGGTGGCCAGCAGGGAGAGGAGATTGTGGATGCCTCAACTGTGGAGGCATTCAGGGCCAGGCTGGATGTGGCTCTGGGCAGGCTGGTCTAGTGGTTGACGACCCTGGCACATAGTAGGGCGGTTGAAACAAGATGATCATTGCGATCCTTTTCAACCCAGGCCATTCTATGATTTTATAACATATGGATGACTTAAGATGACCAGTTTCATTTATCATTTGGATTTCTGAAAATTTTATGCTTCCCTCACAGTATAAAATTTTAGCATTAAAAGAAGACCTAGAAGTATCAAAATGTTTTCAAAATGCTATTTTGCATCGAAGTAATTCATAATGATTCAGGTCTTGCTTTTATCTGTTTTATATTGTTCATGCTGTAAAATTTTGTTTCAGATTCGTGATTCCAACTGTAACTATGAGGCCTTTATGAATATTATTAAATTAAGTGATAATATAGGAGAGTTGGAAGCAGTCAAAGATAAAGCAAGCGAAGAACTGCAATATCTTCGATCTCTAGATACAGCAGGAGATGGTTAGTACTGTGCTATTCTACAAAATATGAAACGTGGTTACCAGCATGGTCACTGGAGAACATTCCAAAAATTCAGGAAATGTAAACTGATATAACTTAGTATAAAAACATTTTCTTCTTAACAAAAATAAAAAGTAAAGTGCTGAAACTTGGATGATCTTCTGTGCTTAAAAGCAAATCACTTTAACCATCTGTATTTTCTTTGTGTGTGTCTTACCTAGGACCTGTGCTTTTTGTTTTGCCTGGTTTTGTTTTCATTTTTGTTTTTTTGGGGGGGGGGGAGGACAGGGGAGTGTTCTTTGTTTGTTTGTTTTTCTTCTCTTTTTAGTTCAGAAAATTGATTAGATATGTATACTTCCAGTGATTTGAAACTTACCTGGCAGCCGGTTCTGAATTTCAGTAATGCTTTAGATGTTAATGAGAAGTCAGCTAACAGTCTGAAAGCAGAGAGAAATTCTTCTCATTGATTTCTATCAGTGAAGTATTTAAACTGTAAACCTCTGCAAATCTGACGAGTTTGCTATGTAATATTTCCCTTCTTTGTTTGACGTGTTCTTAAAGTATGTCTCGTATTTCAGGACAAGAGTTTATTTGCTCATCTGCATTACTTAATCCTCTTTTTTTTCCCCTTACTTTCAGATATCAACACTATAAAAAATCAAATAAACAGTTTATTATATGTTATTAAAGTATGTGATTCAAGAATTCAGAGGTTGCAGTCAGGAAAAGTAAGTATTTTAGAAAGATTTTTCATTCTGAGAGAGTGAAGTGAAAAGCTTAATAGTTTAGTCTAACTTCTTAATTCTTGCTTTTTGAAACAAATTTGAAGTGTGCAATTATAGGAATACATAAAATTCAACTTAGTCTCTAATTTACATGATTGGAGAGTATTAAAATCTGTCTTTGGTAGTTTAGATAGGTTGTTACACCTCAACCTGTAGGTTCAGTATAAAGGATAAACTGAAATGATGTGTAGGTAATATTTACATCTTTGCATTTATGCACCTGGATTCAGATCAGGTTTTTGTTTATTTTTGCTGCTCCAATACATACCTTTGGCATTTTAAGTTTAGTCTATGGTGAAATTCTCCTAGTCTTATTAAGGCACCACTTGATTATTTTATGTGCCTTATGGACACTCCATGTATTGTATTTTGTCAGATATTTTGCTGCTTTAGTTCATAAAAAACCTGAAGCAGACTGGATGTTAAATTTGGGAACTTAACATTATTCTGTTGACTTGTATGTTTTGATTTATATTTATACAGAGTTAGTATGTTTACTTTGTTTTATGACTCTCTTAATTGGACTTCAGTGTGTCTCTGTAATAATGTAACCTTGTGCATACTGACTGTTAAAATGTTAAAAAAATTCTGTGGCTGGATCCTGAAGCACTGCAGTAATACCAATTAATTCATTTTAACAGAATACAGTTGAGCAGACATAAATTTAAGTTGTAATGATCTGCACCCCATAGAACTCTGAAATTACTTTATTTTCATCCTATTGTAAGCAGTTAAGAGAGATTTGGTGTTATTTTGACTTATATAGCATGACGTGAATGACGGAGCTAAAAGCAACTCTTCGTATAGTAGTAAATAGTTGAAACCAAATATTTATTAGAAAATGACCTTATTATCTTGGTCTTATTAGTGACTGTAAAAATAATTATCCATAGAAAAGCAGGTTTATTGTCTATAATATGTTTTCTTTGTGTTTTTTTTTTTTTAAATTATTATTTTTAATTATGATGCCTACTTTATGGAAAGGGGAAATTCTTAAAAAATTTAAGAAAAATGAACATTGAACTATGTCTTATAGGAAATAGATACTGTGAAACTGGCAGCAAACTTTGGAAAACTTTGCACAGTCCCTCTGGACCATATCCTGGTAGACAATGTTGCACTACAGTTTTTTATGGGTAAGTATCAGTTTATCTTCTGTTTCTATTTAGAAGCAATATGCTGACTCACAGCACTGTATAATTGTACCTAAATATAAGTATTTACTGAGAGTTAAATATGTCCTTGCCAGAGGTGACCAGAACCTTTTTTTTGCAAATGAAATTATCTTTTCAGAACACCATGCTCAGCACTTCTGAATACCTGTATTAATTTTGTTTCAGTGCTGATCTCTCTATAAGATGCATTCTTTCTTTGTATGTCACCAAAGAAATTTGTTTGTTTAGAAAAGAATTGCTTAGAATTTTGTAATTGATGTAACTCTGAAACTTAATCATTACTGTTTGTCTTTTGCTGGCCTCACTGAAGCTAATGGAGCTAATGGCTATAGATGTTAGATTGATCTTTCAAGTAATATGGATCTTCTGAAGGTTCTCCGAGAACTTAAAATACAACAGGAATCTATGTATTGTTTTAGGTTTACTATATAATCAAGAATTTGGTAGATTAGATCTTGAGTAATTCATATTTATCATTTTCTGTTGCTTGTTGCTGTTCTGTAAATAAATAATGCTCCTGATGATCATCACTAAGAGTATCAATTTTTTTTTTGTTATGTTGTTGTTTTTGATACTTTTTTTAATGCAGTACATGCATGTGATTCATTAGAATCCCAGTTTCAACTTCCTCTCTGCTTGTATCGTGCTATACAACTCTGTTGCTTCCACACAGTAATGATTGATTCAGTTTTTACATGTGCATTTTAAGATTAGCAGCCTAGTTCTTTACTGTCAGTTTTGTTTACTGATTATACCAATGCATATATAGCCCTCTTTATTTTTTTCACCCTGGATAATTGTTCCAGATATGTAACATGTTCTGGAGTTCAAATTTTAGCTAACATTTTAGAGAATTCTTATTTTAAAATGAAATAACTGTGCTTGTTTGCTTGATATTTTCTGTTTGTTTTTTGTAGATTACATGCAGCAGACTGGTGGCCAAGCACATCTGTTTTTCTGGATGACAGTGGAAGGATACAGGGTTACAGCACAGCAACAGCTGGAGGTACTTCAAAGCCGGCAAAGAGATGGAAAACATCAGACTAATCAGACCAAGGGTCTATTAAGAGCAGCTGCAGTTGGAGTTTATGAGCAATATTTATCAGAAAAGGTAGGAATAATGTACTTCTGAATTGTTTGAAATGTACTGTTTTTATAGATGGTTGTCTGGTAGTTATGACTACAGTAATATGAAGTTGATTTGATACAGCACAAGTTGTTTACAGGCTAACATTAGGGTACTACCTACGTGTCTTCTCTCCTTATGTCGAAAGGTAAGAAAATTTCTTCAGTTTCTTTGACTATCCTACCAAAAGCATTGAAAATGTGACCTTCCGATGCTTTCTTTCTATAATAGTATGTAGAAAAACTGGAGAAAATATTAAGATATGATAAGGAATTACTTCCTGCAGTGCATGAGTGCCCAACATTTCAGCTTGCCTGGGCTGCACTGAGTGAACAGGAATTGTCTTAGGCCATGTATATGTAGGATGCTCTGAAAGTAATGCCTCCTGTTTATTTCTATGCAAACTACAGCCCATACAGAGAGCGTAGTAATGCTACCTGCTAGAGCAAATTCTCATCTACAAAACGCTGTTTTTCTAACATGGTCACTACTGTTAGCTGTGCATTTTCACCAGCCATGAATAAGAGCCTGAATGCCATGCTTGCAAAAATTTACATCAGCAGAATTAACCCACGTTCTGCAGCTTCTGTATCCACATAGTTGCTGAGATGTACCACTCACTGAATCACTGCACTCATATCCACAGTTCGGTCTCCGTAAACATTCAGAAAGTGTCAGTGAATGTCAATGGATGCCACTATTTCTGCTTGGAGGAATTCAGTAGCTTACCTTTGCTTCATATGCATATCTGTGTCAGATTCCATTCCGTCAGACTGCCCCTTTGCTGCCATTTGTCATACGCAAACAAAATGTCATGGAATATTGGTGGGAAGGTTCAGTCTTCACTGTCATACCACCAACATCCACATCTGACATTTTGGGCTGACATAATGAAATAGGAGGCATTGCTTTTGGAGCAGACCTCATAAAAGATAAACTGCAGTTATAGTATTTAAGTAGCAAAACTTTTTTGTTGTTTATTTTTATAAAAACATGAAAAAGAGGACAACAAAAGCATAAAATTATCAAACAGCCCATGTTTGACCCCATTTATTGTGAAACCGGTGCGTCACTCTAGATGGATGGAAGCAGTTGCAATTCTTAATGAGTTCTCATGGGTTTCTTCTGAGATTTTTTTATGAAATTTTACTCATTGTGTGCTTCATCCTTGAAAAATGTTGCTCACAAAAGTGCATGCTGCCAAAAAGCCATGACATGAATAAGGTTTAATTGTGAAGCGAAGGTATTTCTCTCTGTTAAGACAGGGTTTATGTAAGTCCAGTAGAGTGACATGCTCCAATCTTTAAGTTGAATTTCTGATTGCAACTCTGTACATTCCATATGAAAATTTGCAGGTCATGTATTAATTTTGATTGAAAGAGAAATCGCAAGTAAACAAAAAAAAATTGGTGATTTTCTGGCAATCTTGACCCCTGTTTTCAGACTTGTGAACGAAGCACCTTTGTTCTGAATTTGCGTATGCGTAAAAATCACCTTTCAGCTTACTGAAAAGCTTCCCTCAAGAAATTTTCCCTCAAATCTGTTGCAGTGTTTCTGCATTGTTTCTTTCATTTTGTATTTTCACCTGAGAAGCATATCGGCAGGGTTTCTTTAGACTATCCAGATCTTGCTCTGCTGACTGAACACTCACCAGTTTACACAGGAGGCGTGTAATCCCAGAGCTATTCCGAAGCCAACCAACTCAGCCTGTCAGCTGTGCTAAGTAGATCAGTTGAGCAGCTGTGTTGGGTCTGCTTTAGTGCTGGTTCCTGTGTCTGCTGCTGAAAATGGGAAATTATGTGAGCTTAGGCCTATATAAAAAAAAAAAAAATGTTTAACTGGCAGCATTTTGAAATACCTCATATCAAGGGAGGACTTAGAATCTGATGGCTGTCTTTTCTGGTGGTTGTAATACTGTCAGTGTAAGAAGCTACTGTGCTTACAGCTCCTGATAGCCTACAGAAATTAGTAGAACTGACAAGCTGTTAGGTTTTTGATGGTTGTTTTTTTTTTTTTTTTTCCCTTTTTTTTTTTTTTTTTAAGTGGGTTTTTCTTTATTTCTGAATCTGAGTCTTTCTATTCATAAATAAAACTATGCTTGAGTCTGAGTAATTTTCTGGATGGTGTATTGCTTCATATTAATGTGCTTAAATTGTGTTTTGAGGTGCTTTCTGGTATTCTGAAATTTCTGAGCTTTAATACTCTGAATTTCATCATAGATTTTTTTTTTTTCCCTTTTTTCTGTCCTAGGCAGATTTAGATCTAGAAATACTCATCACAAAGCTATCTATATATTTTGCTCAGATACTTGCAGAATTGTATTAGATTTTATTTGTGAAAATAGAAGTTTTTTATTCTTATGCTGCAAAAGTTGATTTAGATCTCTGTGACAGGCATCTCCAAGAGTTAATATTGATGACAACTTGGTAGCAAAACTGGCAGAAACGCTGAACCATGAGGATCCAACACCTGAAATCTTCGATGACATTCAAAGAAAGGTATACTTTGTTCTTGCTGTATTTCATTGGCATTTTTATGGCAACGGGGTATTAAACTTCACTGCAGCCAGAGGAGGAAGAAAATCAAGTATGGAAACCTAAAACCTGTTTTACTATTTTCCTTTTCTATAATTTCCTTTTCTGTAAAAATCTTATTCTACCTTGCCAAGATAACACAATATAATACAATTTAATTGAAATTGAGATTAATAAATCAGACAAGATGAGAGAAGAGTTCCCAGGACTGAGTCAAACCTGAAAAGCTTGGAACGGCTAGGAAAGCACCCTCCAACACCCACTGCCAGGCAGCAAGAGAGCGCCCCCCCCCACCCCGAAGGGCCAGATCCCGTGACTGCTGTAATGGACAGGGATAGGTAGCTGGGACTGGGGCGTTAACACTTTAATGCCCCGTATACTACGTGATGTTTTGATGTGGAATACTGAAACCCAAAAAACAAACAAACAAACAAAAAAACACCGAAAAACATAGAACCGTGGCAGAGAGTTCTGTGTTTTCAGTCACTAAATGTTCTCATTTGTACTAAAAATTAATGATATGAGCTGCAGAGTTTGGAACCACTCTGTTGTATGTGAGGACTGCGTTTAAGACCAATAAAAGCATGTTATAAAACCTGCATTGCTCTAAGTAGGTTACAAGGGCCTTGCATTCTTTTTAAAGAGAGCATAAAATTCTCGTGTTATGAAAGAAATTGACTTCCTCAGAAGGGCACAAATTTTTGGGGACCATTCTTTCCAGGTGATAGTACTTGTACAGATTCTTTCACAATACATAAAAATATATGTGAATATTTGTCTGTGTGTATATACAAGTGGATTGCTAGTGAGTACTGATTAAAAAACAATGAATGAAAATCTTGCTCTCCTAAGGAAATTTTGTAGGGGATTAAAATGTCATACATTGTGTGTTCTTCTTTTTAAAAACCCATATCTACTTAAATTACTAGTTACCTTCATGATAAAATTTGTGTACATGGATGAGTAGATGGTGGTTTGGGTGTGATGGTACCGAGGAGTATGTTAGTATAACAGGGAAGTGATATGTCAATTGTTCAGGCTACGTGGACAAATTTTTGAGATGATGTGATTAATTCTACGTGATGTAAGATGGTACCGTTCTGGCTGAATTGAAAATCTTCAAGAAAATAGTATGTGGAGTCTTCCTCCCTTTCCTTTCTCTCTTGCACCTCTTCCTGTAGGTGTTTTCAAGTTTATGCTTAGAGTTTAAGACAGAGTAATAACCTCTCATGAAATTGATGAAGACTAAATATATTTAGAGTGCTGCTGGGATGGTTAAGAGGAAAGGAAGAAAGCGTTCACAGTTAATTCACTAATTTTCTTCCTATATGTACATACATCATTAGTAAGTGAAAGAGTTTCTGTTAATTCTGTGATATGCTGCTAACAAAATTAATTCTCTTAACTTTTTTGTTAAGAGTAAGCATAAATTGAAATTTCTCAGGCTTACAGTAGAGTTTTAAAAGCAACTCTGACAGTCATACAGTATGGTGAAATGTGTTGTTCAAATAGAGTTTATGAAAGCTTGTCTAGTGAAAAAATCATAACATTAATATTTCTGATGTTGGCATTTTTACTTCAATAAGGTGTATGAATTGATGCTGCGAGATGAAAGATTCTACCCTTCGTTCAAACAGAACGTATTGTATGTCCGCATGTTAGCTGAGCTAGATATGCTGAAGGATCCCAGTTTCCGAGGATCAGATGATGGTGAGGGAGGTGAGCTCTTTACTTGCTTGGGAGATTTTCTGGAAATATTCTTTTTTTTTTTTTTCTGCCTTCAAATCAATTAAAAATTCAAATTTAGTGTTCTCTGTTTCTGTTTTCCTGTAAATTGTTTGGAGATGCAGAAAGGTTTTTCTGTAGTAATTTTATTAGCTTCATGTAGGATGTAATACATACCCTTGTTATTCACATAATAGAAAACAAAAGTACATAGATACGGTTTTTTTAAGCTTTCTGAAAAATGAAAACATGGGAATTCATTGAAAACATTGAAGTCTTTCACTTCCTTACAATTTTATGTGAATACTTAGATTAAGAGCAATTGAAGATGGAAAGAGAGCTGTGTTTTTTACTAGCCTCTAGTGATGTATTTTGTTAATGCCTGAAGAATCTTAAGATAATCAGCTTCGTTCTTCCCACTTAACTGCCTCCCATATCTGCAGATCTTACACGACAGTACAGGCTACCTAATAACACTTCTACCTCCCTTTTTTTGTGCTCCCAAGCTAATCTGATCTACTTGTTCTTTTGCCTGTTCTTTGTTTAGTGGTTTTATCCTTTGTATTATTAGTTATATTCACAAAAGTTGGTCTAAATAATATTCGTGCATTTTCATTTTATAACATTTAATTTCTTCGCTTAATTTCTTTCTCATTTTATTTTATTATGGCCTTGTAAATTCTTTAACAAATCCAAGGGAATCCTGAGGATATTTATTTGGGGTCAAACACATTTTAGGATTTCATTCTTTAATTAACATATTTGAATTTGTAAATGTAACAAAGCCATTAGCATGTTGGATGTAGTCCTACCACTAGAAGTTATGTAAATTGAATGACATAATAATTTAATTTAATCTTAGATTGAATAAAGATGAAAGCGAGGCATCAGGGAGCATGAACATTTATTTGTTTAAGTATTTCGGATATTAAGCAGACTTCATGCTGTAGGGATGCCTTCTGGTATTTTGTAATTTCCTGATAGCATTTGGTGTTTACCAGCATTTGGTTGTTGCTAGTAAGCTAAAGTGCACCGCTGACAACTCAAGCTACTTTTGAGTAGCTATTTTTTGTTGTGCTAGTGTGAGAATGACAGGAATACTAGCTTTATTTCGCTTTGAGAATGTTAATGTTGCTTTCCTTTCTATCCACATTATTGTGGAGGGGGAAGAGGTTTTTTTCTCTGTACTTTTTCTTGTGTTGTTGTATCCTCATTGTACTGAATTTTCTTAAATGTTGCTTTGTCATCTGAAGTAGTATCGTATCTGTTTTTATTGTTAGACGTATTAGATGGGCCATAAAAATGAATTCTTTTTGAGGAAATTGTATACTGAACTTATCTTAATTTAAATTGTTTGCATATGATGTGAGAGTTAGGTAACTGTTCTATCTTGTCCTTTTTTGTTCTGTTTCTTTAATTACTCTCAAGTCTTAGCATCTTTTCTTATGGATGCTTTTGGGTCAAAGGGTTAGCTGCTTACAGTTCTATTGATTGAGATGAGATTACAGTATTTTTTTATTTAAAAATCTGCTGAATTAGAACACTTTAATATTCAATATGAATACATACTTATATGGTATTTATACTCTAATACAGAATGAACACATAGATATATGATAAGTATATTCTAATTAGATATATATGTATTAAATATTTACATGTTTAAATACTTAATAATATTTAAATCTGATTTCTAACACAGTGCATCCCAGAGGAAGTTTGCAACTGAATAATTCTCCTTAACTTTATCTCAAATCTATTGGAAATTATTCAACTATTAAATTGACTCATTAGTGAAGCAATTTCATGTGGTATGAGCTTAAAATAAAAACACATTCTTTGGAGTATTTATTTTGTATTTACCGCTGTGGAAACTTCCATACATTTTCATTTAGATGCTATTTTGGAACTGGAAGTATTTATGCATTGTGTACAAATGTTTCTCAATACCATGATAACAGTTTTTCACAGAAATGAAACTACAAAAACTTACAAGGACTGCTATTTCTTCTGTGTGGCCCTACATTGGAGGAAATCTAACTTTTTTTTTCTTTTCCCAATCCTCACTGATGCCAGAATCTTTTAATGGGTCTCCTACTAGTAGCATAAATCTGGTAAGTGCTCTTTTTTCCTCTCTCCGCAACAGTAGAGAGTATTGTAAATTAGTTTCAATTATGTACATCTTAGAGGGGTTAATTCATTGCAGTTTAATTTCTGAAAAAGTCTGTTAGGCTGAAACTTACTGAAAGATGCATTAAGGCTCAATTAGTCTGTAAGATAAAGCTCTTTTTTTGTTCTTTGCCTGAGTCGAATGAATTGCTTGCATAGTTTCTCATGAAAAGCGTATTAGTGCACTGCAGTTAATTTATGAAAAACATAAATCTTTATACCTGTTCCTTATGTCAAAATAGACATAAATTCTAAGTTTGAGTAATAATAGGTGAAATGCTTTGAAACTAAAATCTCAAGCTGCAGAACAAAGCATTTGATTTTAACGCAGTGGGGTTTTTTAGAACTTGATTTAGAAACATATACGGAATCATGGAATCATAGAATGGCTACAATCACAAATTTGCAAAAAGTAAAAAGTAAGAACAATTTCGATGCATTTTCTCCCCTCCCTCTAACTTGTTTTCTTCAAATTATATCTAACTGAACAAGATAAGAAGACTCAGAAGTTTGTTGGAGGGTATTGTGGGTGTCTAGTTTTAGAAAAGTTTGCAATCAGCGTGTGCCTTCCTGGCTTATGTGACTCACAGCCCTTTGTAATTCCTTCTTGGAGGATTCCACACCTCTGTCTGAGTTCCAGTGCATTAGAACATGCTCAGCATGCGGAGGAGTAGAATTTACTCGTTAAAAGAATACTTTTACAGTAAATGTTAACAAGCGTCCATGTTGGTTTTTTGTTGTTGTTGTTGTGATTTCTATTGTTTTCATCTTGTTTACATTTTGAAATATGATGAGAGGGTTCAGCAGGTGGAACTTGCACAAAATCCTGTTAGATACAGAAGTAAAACATAGGGGTTTGTTATATTTTTCGATTTGCATGCAATGCTGATAAAGTGTTATAGGAGATTATTGTAATTGGCATTTCTTTAAAGAGACCTTTCAAATATCGCAAGTATTCTTGTAAACATAACCTGATGTATCAGAATTGCACTTGGGTAGGGGTTTCTCTTTGTTACAGAGCATCTGGTGGATATTTAGCGCTACTTACTTTCATGTGACTTTTCCTAGCTAAGCTAGAAAATCTTAAAGCTTTTATTAAGCATTGTTGCATATTAATTAATAAGAATTCAACATATATTATTTTCATGAAGAATGAAAAACATTTATACAGAATGTTTAATTAAACAGAAATATTTAATAAAACCCTTAGGCAGAAGAAATTTTACTTTCTATATTCCTTATTCTTCAGGGTTGTTTGGGACTTTCAGTGCTTTTACAGGTGTTTGAGTACTGGTAGATTAGTTTTTCCTGGCTGAATTCCATGGCAAGAGTACATTTCTGTACAAATAATATTGCTCCCTTGTGCTAGTTTGTTGCTTGAAGTAAAATAGATCTTGGTAAGGTTACTTTAAAGGTCATGGAATTTCTGTACTTTTAGTTGATGACAGTGCATTAAGAAAGATTAGGTTGTGGCATGATAGTTTTGCTAAAGTTTAATTAACTTGTGTTATTTTCTTTTAAAATTATTTGAAACTTTTAAGGAAAAGTTATCCTTGTCTTCTCAATTCCTGTCTCTAATTTAACACCTTCATCTACTACACTAAACAGTAGGGTGCATTTTTGCAGTATAAAACAACTGTGGAATATTTAGGCTCTTGCAGATGTCATCTAACTTGTTCCATGATCTGAACTTCCTGTATTTCTTTTGCACTGAGTAAAATAGAGGAAGTTACAAAGGTAATACATATCCAAGACCTTAAATAGCAGCAGAAATACCTGAGTTATCTTCTGAATGTCATTAATATATATTAGTTTGAACTCTGTGCAGATATAAGAAAAAAGGACAAAGTCAGGTAGGTGATTTAGGGACTGGTAAAAATAAGTAATGATGCTTTAAAAAAAAAATACAACAGTAGTTTGATGTCAGGATTGCATAGTATGTGAAGTATTGGAGTTGCCTAAATTAGCTAGGATCCAAAAGCCTATAAATTCTGTTTCAGTAGCTCTGTCTTTGGCATAAATAATTTAAAAAAGAAAAAAAAAAAAAAGAATCACATCAAAGCATCTTTCAAACATCTATTAAGCTTCTTTTGATCCCAAATTATTACTGAACAGGGAGATAGAATTAGCCTAAGGATTCATGTGTTCATATTTTATAAGGGAGAACGTGTCTGAGAAAATTGCTCACAGTTTTTTACATAGAGTGGATAAATTATTCAACTTTTACTGTGCTATATCTTTGCCTAGTTGGCAATCAGTTGAAAGAAACAAGCAGTATAAAGATTTAAGTAATAGTAAGTAAAACCTCAGTTACACCACAACTGTATCTCCATAGCTGTACTGCTGTTCTTTTTCAAATGCTCAGTGAAAGACTATTTGTGGCTGTAATTCTATTACGTTGAAATATCAAATGAAAGTGGTACAGGGAAAGAAATACATTTGCGTGGTCACAAAAGTATGTGAAACTGTATGTTTTGGGGGGAATTACTCTAGTAACCAGGTAATAAGAACATAATTTTGTGCATTAAGTTATCTTAATAGTATAGCAAACTAGAACTTGAAAATGAACTAGATTAATCAAAAAGCAACTTGCAAATGAGACATGTCCATGATTTTATTCCCTATTGCTCATTTCTTCCTTCTGCCCGTTCTCTCCCCCTGCAGTCCTTAGATGACCTTTCAAATGTCCCTTCTGATGAAACAGTTCAACTCCATGCATATATCTCAGATACTGGTAAGTTAATCTGTTACAACAACTGCTTACTTTTTTTCCCAACTTTTGAGTGTTTTTTTTGTTGTTGTTGTTGTTTTGGGTTTTTTGTTTGTTTGTTTGTTTTTAATATGACAGGCCCATGAATTCCTAATCCTTTTTTTTTTTTTTTTTTTTTTTTTTTTTAATATCATAAAACATTGAATTTGTACTCCCAGTGAAGTCCTCGTAATGAAACTTCATACAGCTGTAGTTGCTGTAGCTCGAGACTATATATGTACCTAAAATGAAATACAAATCTTGCTGTTTATAGCACTGTTATTTTTTTACTTTACCTTGTATTGGAGCAAGATGTAGAAGTCTCGCTGCCTTCTGGGTGCTGCAGGCAGCATGCACATGGTGCATCTGTGTGCAGGCTTCTTTCCTGAGCTGTCTATTGCCCTTTACTGTGCTGGAAGGGGTTACAAAGTCTTTTCTGTAAAAGTTAAGAATTCAGCTTCCTTTGTGTTGCAAAATAAGTGTTTGTTATAATAAGATACAATGTAAAGCATGGTGGGAGCTGCTTCTTTCTTTTTCTATTGCTCCTGGCTGGCAGTGGTCCTACTAGAGGACCATGGGTTGTGGTACAGTGGCAGAGTGGTCAGTGTGAGTTTAGAGGATACGTTTTGTGCACACCCATGGGGCAGTGGTTTGCTGTCTCTTTACTCTTGGATTCAGCACTCGTCATTCTTCTAAAGGATTGACGCTGAAGAAGATTGGTGATGCTCCATTCCCACTGTTTTACTAGTGGGGAATTCTTACCTTGTTAGCCCTTGTCCTTGAGCTCGCTTTGCAGCTTAGATATCAGCCTTGTTCTTATGAAATACCAAGAGGTTAGAGCTGATGATTTGGCAGAGAAGTGTATTTGTATTTCATGGAGCAGGAACACATTAAGAAATTCATAGAACTTAAGTATTTTCATCTAGCTAAGAGCTGTTGGCTCAGTATTTGGAGTTTAGAGCATGTTAAGAGTATAAACATATGCAGTGTATACAGTGCTGGTTTTACGATGTTCTGTGGTTTAGATGGGAGTTTTTGAAACATTTTTCTTATAGGGATGGAAAAAATGCAGAAGAAAATTTAAAAATTTCTTTTCAAGATAGCCATCTGTGTTCTTTCCATTTATGAATTGGCATCTCCATAAAATGTGTGTATACATACATAGAATTATGTATACCTGTGCACACGTACAGAATACATGCATTTGTGTGTCTATGTGTATCTAATTTCTCTCGACTGAGAAATACTGTGGGGGTTGTTTTTTATCTTGTAGCCAGTAACTGCTAATGGTAAAGAAAGAAATGATGCTTATGATGTTATGCTTTCTGTTGTATTTGTAAACTTTCTAAAATACGACTAGAAGGTACTTTGGAGACTGGAATTTCTTCTGGTTTCACAGTTGTTTTTCACCTCTATCTTGAATTCCTTAGCTTGAATTTATTTTTTAAAAGATCTATTCTCTGGTCATTAAAGTTGGAACCTTTCCTTTTTTTTTAATTTATTTTTATTTTTATTTTTTTTATGTTTTGCATGTGAGTAAACTTGCCTATCCTTAAGGCTACTTAATCTCTGTGAATTAAATTTATGTTCAAACACTTCTAGTGTTTTGGATAAACGGATGACTTACTCTTCTGCTTGCATGTCCATTTTAGTTTCTCAAGTCTGTCATTTCAGACATTTCTTCACTTCACGTTTGTGTCCTCTCGTCTTCCTTCTTTCTGTTTGTTCCTTTTTTTATTTTTGTTTTTAAACTACTAGTATATGCTGACTATGACCCATATGCTGTGGCAGGAGTGTGTAATGACCATGGCAAGACGTACGCGCTGTATGCTATCACAGTCCATCGGAGAAATGCAAACAGCGAGGAAACATGGAAGACATATCGGCGCTACAGTGACTTCCATGACTTTCACATGAGGATCACTGAGCAGGTAATTCATTCCATTGAAGTCTTTTTAGAACTCTATGAAAGAGGGTGGTTTTTTTCCTTTTTCTTTTTTTTTTTTTTTCTGTGAGATGATGTGGCACATTGGCTTTCTCAAAGTGGGTTAAGATGTGGAGTAATAGCACTGTATTTTGCATTAATGTGTACTTTTCCTCCTTTAATGTAATAATTTGTATTGAGCTGCTTACAGGTGCAACTGTTCAGTACATGATGTCTGTGTAATTCCTGTAATAACAGGATATGTACTGCTAGACTGCACTTTTATTGCTATACTTGTATGCTCAGATTCTTAAACCTCCTAAAACAAAAGAGAGAAAATGAGTGGGACACTTGTAATTCACTGAAGTAAATTGTACAATCTCCTGACATCAAAAAGTCAGTGGTCGTAACAGTAGTGGCCTTAAGAGAGTAAACAAGTCAGATTTTACTGCATCACCTCAGTAATCAAGAATTAGATTTCTCAAATGCCCAACAACGTTGTTTTATTTTGGAAGTAAAATTAACATTCCTGCTGAGTTTACAGGCATGAGAATATCACTGGTACACTGAAACCTTTTTTGTGTTCATGTCTGATGTTCTTATTGACATCACACCTTATCTTACAGGTAAAAGTTTGAATCTTCTATTTAAAATTATTAGGGAGGGGTAAGGATTTGGTGTGTTCCAGTAACTATATGAACTTTAAAGAAAAGTGCTGAATTGATTTACATCCAGTTTCTTCTGCTAGTAGAGTAATATTATTCAAAGTATTGTGTTGCTTTTTATATCTATAAAATAGAAACTGTTCTTTGCTTACATGCTTCTGTTTTGATGCAGTTATCTAAATAAAAAATAGACCACATTTTGTTCAATTCTTTCCTTGGCACTTTGCAAGTGAATGAGATATGTAACATGGGTAAGATGTGTTACGTATGATGATTTCTGTAGGCCATATACATTATACAACCTTTGTGTCCTTCCAAGGTTAATGATGTCTTCACAAAAAATCCACATGCAAGAACTGAAATGGAACAAAACCCTCATTAAATCTGTAATTTTATGATCTTCTCTAATGAGGAAAGTATACAACCTTTTAGAGACCAATACTAAATACTGTCTTTATGCCTTAAAAAATTATTTAAGATTTAGAAAAGTTTCTGGATTCTGTCTATGAATAATCTTGATACTTCAAGTTCACTTCAAGTTCACGACAGTTCACTGTTGTGAACTGTAGCAAAATTGTTCAACATTCTGATATGTTAGAGCCTCATCTTTCTATACTGTTTCACTGAAACAGCTGTTCTTGGTGTGAAACTGGAACAGTGGGAGAAGTCAGCTGGCGCCTGTCATCGTGATAACCTGTATAAACAGGGCGCTGCCATATACTGTAGTGATTAAAAATTTAATTTCTTCTTTAATAAGTTTGTAGGAAGTATGAGAAGAAAGGGAAGAAGTTTTAGAAAGATGTGCAAGTTCTCTTGATGTATAGTCATAACCCTACTGACTTCTGCTTAAATAATAATGATAAATCTTGTACCTAAGCTTTTTGAGCAGATGTGAGGACATGAATAATTTGCATTTGCAGAGTATACTAATATAAATCTGTATTCCAAAACTCAGTATTGCTTGATGTGTTCTGAATTTAAATTTTGCCCTTGACTATCTCCTGGGAGTTGGCATGCACTCGTTCTTTATAGCCTACCTTTTGGCTTCTCCAGGGTATCTGATTTCTGAGCTTGATGCAGAAATTGTCAGGTCTGATATGGTACATGAGAAGGCAATATAATGACATCTGTCATTTCTGAGGTTACTTGGTGAGTTGAACCTCCATTGAACACAGAGCAAAAAATCTTTTTTTCCTAGTTTGAAAATCTGGCAAACATACTGAAACTTCCTGGCAAAAAGACATTTAACAATATGGACAGAGAATTCTTGGAGAAGAGGAAAAAAGATTTAAATGCATATTTGCAGGTAAGCTGTTATGTCTTCTGTTTGATTTTATTTTTTTTTCCCAGTGTGGAAAATTTGCCTGTAGTTTTCGTTGATACTTTATGAAAAGAACAAAACAACATGTTGTGAGTGTCCCAGCAGAAGTTAAGTGCCAAGTTTAATTTTGAATAATGTGAGTAAATAGAAATGGCATAGGTCTGTCATCAGTACGTCCAGATGTTAATGTGGGAAGTGCGAGTGCTCATTTTCTGAGATTGTTACTCAAATTGCAAACAGAATCCATCCAAATAATATGCCAGAACTTTAAACATTATATTATCTAGTTATTTCACCTTTTCCGTGCTGTTTAGTTTTATTCTCTGCCATTTCTGCTCTTGCTTCTTTGAGCTGGTGAGATTCCAATCGTTGCTTTATTTGTTTGTTTGTTTGTTTGTTTGGAGCACTATGCCACTAAACTTTCTTTAATCATTTCTTCCATTACACTCATTTTTGTAGTTACTTTCTCCCGTGCTGTTGCGTAAGGATTGGCGTGGCACCCACTCTGCTGAATACCACAACAGCACAGCTTCCCCATTCAGATGAGAACTGTGTTTTATTTCACAGGGACTTCCCTGTCACGTAGCACCAAAGTATGATGACTGACTTGACAGGTGTTTTAACAATAATGAAAATGTATTTAATGTATTTTTCTGTGAGATACTATAGTTAATGAACTGGTTAAGAATTATAGAATTGCAGATTGTTTCCATCTTTAGAATAGTGTTAGGTTGGAATAAAATTTAGAGGATACATGAAAAAATACATTGCAAAGCATGCTGACTTTCACTAAACTGCATGGCCCTTTTCAAAATTACTTTAAAAGTTTCTTTCAAAAAATATTTTACTCAGCTCCTGTTAAATCCTGAAATGATGAAAGCTTCTCCAGCTCTAGCCCATTATGTGTACGACTTCTTGGAAAATAAGGCCTACAGCAAAGGCAAGGGGGATTTTGCACGGAAGGTAAGAATTATTTACAACATCAATGAAACTTTAGTAGAGCATTTGTTAGTGTGAAGGCTGCATTAAACAAAGATATTGTTCTGATATTAAGCAGCTATTTTGTATATAGTATGTTTGAATATGTGATATTCAGTTTAATGTGATGGATAATAATATTTCATATATACAATATTTCATACATTTAGCCATGCTTTCAAAACAATACAAAGAATCTGAGGGAATATAGAACCATGGAATGCACTAAGAATATTTTTAAACTGTGCTTGTTGCAAATTACTTTGTGAGAGACATCTCTGATTTTTTTTTTTACTCATTTCTTATATCTTTTTTCAATTCTTTACTCTGTATTTGCTGCTGTTACATACTGTCCATCTTTCAACTCAAAAAATGAAATACGTTTCCCTTCAAAAGCAGCTGCTGTGTGTTTTAGTTGTAAGCAGTGCCAATGATCAAATTCAGAGCTCTGAACTGTGCATTTATTTTATTAAGCCACCAGAACTCTCTTCAGAGAAATGATTCTTTGTTCAGTTGACCAGTGTGTGAGCGCCTGCTTTACAAATATAAGTATTTCTAAGTTTCTATTGACTTTTTCATATAAAAAGCATCTAAAACTGTAAGCTCAAGCTTCTTTATTTCTAAAGTACTTAACACCAGAGCATAGTAAAACACTTCTTGTAAGTTTATCATTATTTATGTGATGACTGAGTAAGATTTGCTTTAACTTAGAAATCTCCCACAATCTTTTGAGCATCACATTAGTGTTCGTACCTCTGGGCTGAATATAAGATATATGTGAAAGCCATGTTTCAAAGATGGTCAGCTGAAAGCAGAAGGGAAGCAGGAAGCTTTTGGAAGCAGGAGTCTCAGAGCAAAGAAATGGCATTAAATGGACAAGAAAAGGAAAGCAAATACAAGGAAAGAAAAGCTAAAGAATAGTTAAGTGGAAACGACTCAGGAAGATCAATTGAAAGATGTGAAGACTTGCAGCAGGGATGTAAGGACTGAGAAATAAATGAAAACGAAATTAAAACTTTTTGCTGCAGTATGTAATGAGCTTAAGCAATTACAGTCGTCCTTCTTGTAATTGTTCACACAGAATAGCATGATATACTTCTCATAGTACATTAATTTACTAGTGTCCCCATAGATCATACAATTCTGGTTCAACATCTTCCCCTTTAGATGGACACATTTGTAAACCCACTGCGTAACTCTATGAGAAATGTATCAAATGCAGTCAAGTCTCTCCCTGACAGCCTCGCAGAGGGAATGACTAAAATGTCAGACAACATGGGTAAAATGTCAGAGAGACTGGGACAAGACATAAAGCAATCATTTTTCAAGGTAAGAAAAAGTTTGGTAGTCAATATGTACTGGTCAATTAATAGGAGACGGTCAAGTCATTTTAATTTATGTATTATAATGAAGAGTTAGGTCCTTGGATAGGAGAGCAGTCTGGTTTTATTTCTGTACCCTTCTTTAGAAGTTCAGCAGCCGTTATACTGCAAATGTGGAGTTCTCTTTGATGTTATGTAACACATTAGAAAATGGAATTTACGCAGGGATCCATCTTCAATTCACTGCAGCCACTTGAGAACAATGTGGAGATGTAATCGATTTTACCTTCCATTGTCATAAAGTTAGCTTCCTGCAGTCACTGCATTCGTTGGACAAAGAGTGCATGTATTGAAACTTACCAGGGAGATAATGTCTTCTCTGCTTATTCCTTGTTGAATTCTGTCTTTAATGCCATGTACTACCATTATCTTTTCTCATCTGATGTATTCCTAAAATACAACACCTTAAAGGTATAGAGTCATAGCGAGGCATGCTATCTTCCTATATACTAGAAATCTTCCTGGTGTGCCTGCCTTATCTTCCTTTCCCTTGCTTTTCTACTTCTGTGTCTTAATGTAAAGTCCTTTGGCCAGAGACCATTCCATTTTATACTAACAAAACAGTTGTTTATAGTAGATGTAGAACAGTAACCCAGATGAACTAAACGTAAAAGGGAATAATAAATCTATGGTTTGGGTTTGGTTGTTGTTGTTGTTGTTGTTGTTGTAAGGAGTGTGATTTTTATGTAATTTTTACATTCTTGGGTGAGAATTACTGCCTCTGGACTTTCTCTTTGCTGGCAGCTTCTCTGGTGTGTGACTAGCAAAATATATGCAGTTACATTCGCTAGGAAGACTTACAAAGTGAAAGTTGAGATAAAGGGAAAATAACTTAAGAAGTATCATGGTTTTTCAGCTAAAGCACTGGGCACTTGAGAAAATGTACGTGATCATACAAGACTTGATTTGCTGGAATATGAAATTCTTCTGTAGTATGCAACTGACTTTTGACCAAATGTTTAGTTTCTGTTTTCATAATCATCTTGGGTATGAAAATGAATCTAATTTATTGGAGTTCTACAGTATTGTCCTTCATAAAGCTTAACTTTCCTTGAATTGCAGGTGCCTCCTTTGATCCAGAAAACCTATTCAGATCCTGACCATTGCCGTGTTGCAGCAACAATTGATGACAGTGTGAGTCTGACACTGATAAATAAACGAGGCACTTAGAAGCAGGTGTTTAAGGCGCTTAAATTTCTTTTAAAAAAATGATGTTTCCTTCTAAAATTAACTTTAGTACGAAGATGGCCAGGTAGTGCATTAAAGTTCACATGATAATATTTTGGTGTTTGGGATATTTACTTTTTTACGATTTGATTGAAGTTTTTTTTTTTTTTCTATCTTCTATTTCTTTCTATTCAAAGAAAATGTGATACCAGACTGTCAGCATAATTTCAGTTACAACTGATTTCTGAGAACATTTCAGGAGGCCTTCATCTAATGGATCATAAGTAGTGTTTAGCACATTTCTTTTAGACAAAGAAAAAAAGTTCATATAGTCCTGAGTAATAAACTTTCACTGTGTGGATACCAAAAATAAATGAAGTAGTAATATTAAGAAACTTGACAGTGAAGTTGAAATGTATGATGTCATGATGTATGGTATTTTGATGTTGTTTTAGTTGAAACATTGATCATGTACATGGAAATAAAACAAACAAAAAAAAACAACAAAAAGAAAGAAACAACTTTCATGCTTAAGTAGGACAGAAATGCCGTGAGATTATCAGTGATTATATGCAGTTTACCACGGTCATAAGTCTGCACCTGTTTTGCCTTTCACATTTTAGGTTTTAGAACACATCAAAGCATTCCTGTTTGTCTTCTTGTGCATAATTGCAGCGATGTCTTGGTAGATGTATTTTTTACTCAGATAACAAACTTGAACCCCTCTGGGTTTTCCTTTTCCTTCATTGTTTCTCGTTCTATCAGACTGTATCTGTAAATTTGTAATTACAAACATATACCTTCCATCACTCTTGAGGCTGATATTTTTGCACAGGCAATACTAAATTATATAGTCCAAATATATGAACAGCTTCTTTGCAAAAATTTCATTGATCTTCTGTAAATTGTATAGAAGCTGCAATTTCTGTTAGCTTCTAAGATAATTTTAGCTTGCTGTTCTATGAAGTATTAATAATGAATTTAATATTTAAGCAACAACTCAGTCAAAAAATGCATTTGTTGCATTTGTGGTAAATAACTGTGTTCTCTTGTGTAATACAACTGTAACTCCAAATAACTCCATCTTTTATGCAATAGTTTAACAATGTATTGGCTTAAATTTTGACATATACCAAAAAGAAGGCCATGAGAAGCTGATGTTATGTCTATAGGGGATTAAAAAAAAGATAAAAAGTGAATACTCTTACTAGAATTTAGTAAACTCTGCCTCAAATTTAATACTTTTCAGTGATTCTGAATTTGTCTACTAAGAAAAAGCAAAGGGACAAGTTCTCTCCGGTTCATGCATACTTTTATTAAGTTTGTTTCACTTGAGTACAGTAACAATTCCTTTTTTTTAATGTTTAAAAAAAAAAAAAAAGTGTAAGATTATTTTATCCTTATTTTTCAATTTTTATGCTGTTGTTGGTCATGTATAGATTTATGGAAGATTTCATATTATAACAAATAATAGATCAAAGAGTTCTGACCCTGTTGTGTTTATACAGAAGCATTTGGCCTGTGAATTGTGCCTGTTGTGAACTGAAATATGTTTACTGATTCTATCTTTACTACTTGATCAGGTGGATGACAATATTCCTCTTCGAGTAATGCTCCTCCTAATGGATGAAGTCTTTGATTTAAAGGAAAGAAATCAATGGTTAAGAAGAAATATAAAGAATCTTCTTCAACAGCTTATTAGAGCAACATATGGTGACACAATTAATAGGTACTGCTTTTCTTATATAGAGTTGTTGTGTGAGTGAAATTATGGAGACTGACTAGAAATCCCTTCTGACACTGCTAAATTGATACATGCTTTCCCCTTTAAAGAGAATGAAGAGAAACCAAGTGCAAATTTGATGTAAATGTACACTGTCAGAGAACTGCTTTCCCAGAGCCAGAAGTGTTCATGCTTTTATGAATGTAACTTAATACTGGCTTTGTATATGCTTTTTAACTTATGTTTTACATTCTGTTTTTTGCTGTTAATACTATTTTTTTCTGCCCAATTTCTGGTTTCATCTCTGTAGTGTTACAAATGATACATGAGCACTATCAAATTAGGTGAATTGTAATTATAATTGGTTCCTTAATTGTCAAATTAGCATAGTGCTGTGGATCAGGAACTTTATTTCTGCCAGGTGAGAAGTAGCTTGCCATTACTCTTCCAGAAATTTCCTCACTGTACTTTTTAACCTTCATGTGTATACTTATAATGTTTTCATCATCAGTATTTCAAATATAGGTGGTTCTTGTGGTATCAGTAGTGATGCTTCTTTATAATAGGAATAGCATGGGTTCTTTTGAAATTATTCCTAGTGGCCAGACAAGAATTATCTTGAAGTCATCATAATGTCAACTTTGATTAGTCAGTATTATGTTCAAGATTACCAGGTAACCTCACAAATAAGTGCAATAAGTTTTAAGTAGGTTCTTGGCTTACATAAACGGAATTTGAACAGTGCTTCATGAATAGGAGAGCTGTGCAAGCACAACATTTATATCATGTTGGAAGGAGATGTAATGTCATCTTTCCTACCTGCTTGGTCATCATATGTTTACTGAAGTGGAAAAATGCTTTAGCTTCAGCAGTACTCAGAGAGCAATAAGGGACTTCAAATTTTTGTCTTGAGAATCAGTCTTTGTTTTCATAATGTGCCATTTTATAGAACCTACTTAATAGCGTTGGAGAAGAACTGAAGTTGCACTTTGCACAACAATACTCTTTAAAATGGTTTACTTATTTTTCCTTTCCTTCGTTGAAATAATAAAATAAGAGTCTTGTTGCTTTGATTTTAGGAAAATAGTTGATCATGTTGACTGGATGACATCTCCTGAACAAGTAGCAGATGCTGTGAAACGCTTCAGGTATGTCTTTCATGATATATGTTAAATGCAGAGTACCTGTCAATCGATGTCTAATACATATACATCCTTCCTCTTCTTTCTGTGTGAGGAAATTTTTAAAGTACAGGAGTCCAGTTTGACCAGGCCCAGCTTTTTAGTTGTGTTAAGTGAGAGAAAGTATCTGTCACATAAAGAAAACTATTTTGGAATTTTCTCCTCTTCATTAACATGTACTTTTTTAACTGGTCCTGAAGAGCTGTGGTATTTGGAATTCATCATGTTACTGGATGAAGTGTCTTGTTTACCTTGATGAAGGCATGTGTGCATCCAATCTTAAAAAGCAAACAGTTATTATTAAAAATCCTAGCTCCGTGCCAGTACATGTTCTATACAAGGTCAAACAATTGTACAGAATTCTGAGTTTGAAATTGTCAGACCCTTTTTAGAAAAATCTGTTTCATCATTCTGTTTTTTAAAAATCTCAATGACTTCGGAAGTATTTGTCGAATAAAACACCCCCTCACAACTTTTGTTTTTTATTTGCATGGAGGAAAAGATATAAAGTAGAATAACCTATTAGCCAAAGGATTATACTTTAGAGATACTCTATTATTCTTTAATAAAATGAGTTTAGAACATACGTGTCTTAATCAGAAAACAAATGTGTCATACACTGATGAAAAACAGCTTTTCACACTGAGATTTGTGTTTTGCGTGGGGCATTTCAATAGACTAAAGTGTCTTCATCTCACCTCTATCTTATAAATAGTTCTACCTCTGTCAAAGATCCACTGAAACAATTAGATCAAAGTCTGTCAGTGACAGTAAAGACTGATGCGATATGTGATATTTGAATGGTTTTGCTGTGTAATATATTCTTACATTTTTCTTTCAACGGATTCCATTCTAAGTAGCATGAAGCAACTGTGAATAGATCTAGCGCATCGTAGATCTTTCTTCTGAATATTCCACTTTTCCCTTTCTTTTCCCTTTTCTAATAATTAAAGTATGTGTTAGCTTCTGTACAAGTTGCTTGCATGTATTTATCTTATGAGAAAATTTGGAGAGATTAAATATAACCTTCCATTTGATTAAAATTTTAATGTATTTTGACAGATTTGCTTTTGTTACAGAGATGCCTTTTGGCCCAATGGCATTTTAGCAGAGACTGTTCCACGGAGAGACAAAGCTATTAGAATGAGAACAAGAGTAGCAGGGAAGACCAAATTGCTAGAGATAATGCCAGGTAAGGGGATTTGAGATTGAAGCTAAATAATCCTTACTGTATGTTGGTGCTGGAGTTAATGTTGATTTGTTGAAAAAAATGAAAAGAAATGCTGACTTTTGAACTGTATTCAAATAAAATGGTTTTAATTATTAAAGCACTGAAAATTTTTTCGTGTGGTGACCTTTGCAACTTTAGTTTTTAGAACCAATCCTGTATTTAGTTTCACTAGAGGATTTAAGTTGAGTACGTGAAATTCATATATTCCAGTACAGCATGAGGCCCCACCTGGAGTATTGCATTCAGATCTGGGGCTCCTTTGCACAAGAAAGATATGGAGCTGTTGGAGTGAGTCCAGAGGAGTGAGGAGCTGGACTTGTTCAGCCCGGAAGAAGAGGCTGCTCTGGAAGGACCTCATTGTGGCCTTCGAGTATTTAAAAAGAGCTTTTAAACAAATCGACTTTGTATATGGTGTGAAGGTGATATGGCAATGGAAAACAGTTTAAAATTCAAGAAAAAGGAGGGTTAGGAAGACGTAGACGTAGGGAGAGAATTATTTTCTCAGAGGATGTCATGGTGCTAGCACAGGCTGCCCAGAAAAGCTGTGGATGCCCTGTCCCTGAAGGAGTTTGAGGCTAGTTTAGATGCAGCCCTGTGCAGCCTTGTCAAGTGAGGGGCAATCCTGTTCATGGCGGAGGGTTGGAAACAGATGATCCTTAAGGTGCTGAAAGGAAGTCTGGACAAATTGCTTGACATACTTAATATTCAATGTATTATTAACTGAGATATAGAATGAAATTTAACCTTCCATGTACTTTTCATTTTTGTAGATGAATTGAAGCACATCATAGGTGCTGAGACGACACGAAAAGGTATTCTTCGGGTCTTTGAGATGTTCCAGCATACTCAACTGAATAAGAGAATGGTATATGTCTTTCTGGAGAGATTTCTAGAAACCTTGTTTCCACAAAATAAGTTCCATGAGCTCTTCAACAAACTGCATTCACGGTCAAAGCAGATGCAGAGGTATAAACAGAGACTACATTCTACTCAAGCGCCTTCCTTGCAGAAAAGGTGACACTTTAAACCTATTAAGCTGGTGTATGTTTGTCCAGGACTTATTACTTGGGCAGATTCTCTGGGGCTTCAAACTCACATGCTGTTAATTCTGCACCAGTCTTTTAGTGTCACATAGTAGATTATTAATGCATCTGTAAGACCTGTGGATCTTCTCATCTTCACTTGTAATTCAACCACTACCAGAAGGGTTCGTGTGTCTTAAATGATTTGGTGCGTCTTCATGCAACATTGAGAAGAAAACTGGCCCACTATATAAGAATGCTGATTCCTTCCGTTCCTGAGGCGATGTTTGCCAGCAATGAAAAGTGCCAGACTGAGTGAAGCGTAACGGTGAAGGAAAAGAATGATACGGTGGAGGAAAAGAACGTTTTGGCACTGGGAGATAGTGCAATGTGTGAGAATCAGGTGGAATTTTTCTACATTATGTCTGTTGAGGCTCTATAGGGCTTATTTAACATTCCTGTAAAGGCTGAGCTAACAGGAAAAGCAATCTCTGGAACAGCAGATTTATAGAGGAGGGGAGAAATAGTTAATACCCCCATCATAAAAGTATATTTATTAAAGTAAAGTTGAGGAAATGTGATTTTTATGCCACACAAACTTCACCTTTTATGTTTTGAAAAATAAACTAACATTAGATCTGTTGGGGGTTTTAGTAAAGATGCAGTGGAAATAAAACCTTTGTTCTGATTATTCTGTAGCTCTAAGGGCTATCTTCTGCTCTTATGGCACCTGGCATACATTTTGCATGTAACTTCAGTGAAGAAGGGGCATCATATTTACGTTCAATTGGTGTATTTGAACATATGTCAAGATCATAGTTGCAGAAGGAAGGGGGTACATGTTTCAAAGAGAACAGACATCGTATTAGGAGATGAGGAAACTGCACTAAGAAACAATTCTCACACTATTCCCCACTAAAATCTGAAGCTTTTTAGGGTGCAAAAGATTGTGTCCTACCTAATTGAAAGATTCCCTTACCTTTGAATGTGTAAGGTTCATGGCAAAAAAAAAAAAGTTAGAATTAGTTGGTTCCTTACAGATAAAAATATTTCATTAGTCATATGCAAACATTTGGGAATTCCTGAACGCATCTTAGTGTATATATGAAAATAAAAAGGAGATAAAATTACAATATTTTTTTAAATAATTTTTTTATTTTTTGCATAGTGTAAAATTTTAATAGAAATTTGACATCAAGGCCCCACATCCATCTGTTTAGTTCTATCAAATAATTTATGTCCAATTAAGAATAAAATAACAAATAATACTTTCAGGCCACAGCATACCTCAGTTTGTCTTTTCTTTTTCATAGTCCCCTACTGTTTATGAGCACTACTATCTGAGTGAATAGAAAGCAGTTTTGCAGAGTCCATATTTCTTCAGAACGCTTAACACGGGATATGATACAACTGTTGAATAAGGATCCTTACAGCAATTTGTGTTTAAATGGGAACAAATCCTTCTATGTGGGAGAGGAACACAGACCTTTTATTAAAGTGTTCTCAGAGAAGATAGAAGGCTCTCAAAAGACCTAGTTAATTTGACTGACGCATCTATATAAATCATTTTTCTTATGGACTCTACTCACGCAATGTAGCCTTTTATCATACTATTTAACGATGACCATATTGTACTGTTAATGTTTTCATACAGTATGCATGGGCTCAAGTGCACTTGTTTTTTTTTCCCCTTATTGCAGAATTAAATACTGTAAGTTAAATCCCTTTCTTTTATAATTACCAAGAAGACAAGTTGGAAAATATGTAACAACCCTTCCCCCTTCTTCTCTGCAGATTTTGTGGAAGTGTGATTAAGTGCTGTTGAATTTAACAAAATTGTTGAGTTCCTGTGTGGAGTAGTCAGCATAGCCAGCTACTATTGTTTACATGCCTTTATCTTCCTCTGATGTCAGTCTACACTCTAGCATACCTGACATCCAGCTGATGAAAGATCGTTCAGCAATTGTTCTTGGTGATATAGTAGTTACATCATTGATACTACCAAACCTAATTTATGTCTTTTTAAATCGCTGAATTTGTTTTGCAGTATGAAAATGGGAAGTTTAAATGCTGTTTTGTCAAATCTGTGGAACCTCTTATCTATCTGCAGGTACCATGAAAAAATTCAAGAGAATGGTGATTGTGTGCAAATTGGGATTTTCTTAATTATCTGGTACATTTCTGTAAAAAATAAATAAATAAAAATAATATCTCTAGGAATGTGAACTGAACATAATACACCATGTTCATTAGTCATTTTACTTATTGGAATTTATTACATATATATATATATATATACTTACACACTTATGGGTGTGCATATGTATATATATACTAAAGTTTTGTCTTCTGTATTTAGCTACAGAATGTGGCTCCCTAATTCAGTTGTGCCTGTTGGCTGGCAAGATTGATCAGAAATTAATACTTTTGGTTTAAAAGTTTGTACCTATCTTTACAATGGTTTTCCTTTTGTCAATTCAAAATACCTGCCCTATCAACCATGCAGCCTGTTGTCCTATGAAGTCTCCAAAACTGAATGTTAACATACAGCACTTAAGTGTATCTTCTGGCCTTTGGGTGCTGTGACTGGCCATTGAAGATTGTGCCATTGTCAACAAATGCACTTATTTTAGCCTTAATTATTTTTAAGTGAAAATGAGCAATTGAGTTTTTCATTTGGTTCCTCCTCAAGCTTGTGCTGCTGGTGTTTGCTAGAACTAAACAGTAAATTTTAAGTGCTACAGAATGTGTACCAAAATAAAAATATATGAAATCCACAATCTAAATTTTAATTTTGTGCAATATTTTCATTTAATGCATGTGTATTTGAGTAACTGTAAAATAAATGAATTTTTAACATTTTAAAGTCTAGGTTAAAAATGTCTTTTCAGCTGAACAATTTTGCATTCTGTTATTGGATTAGTTTATTTAAGGACTTGTTTTAAAAGTCTTATTTGTTACTCCGCCGTTAATTCCCTTGTTCTTAATGGTCCTTGCTCGTGGGAGCATAGCTCATACATTACAAGGGGAAAATCTAAAGAGCTCATCTCATGAATATAGCTGTTATGGATTACTTGTGCATATCATTGTACAGTAAGTGTCAGCTGTGTGCCTAATTGTTCTGTTGATGCTTTTTCCTTCCCTTCCCCATCCTTTCGTTTCCGTAACAAAGAATGAACGTGAAACAGACTGCCAGGGTCACTTCTACTGGATGGCAGAGGACTCTGAATTTTTTTTTTCCTTTTTTTTTTTTTTTTTGAAGTTTGCATTTATGTTCTGTCCAATAGAAAGGTAAAAAATTAAAAATTAAAAAAAAATACACTAATAAAGTATTAACAGGATTATTATGAGTCTGTAACATTTATTTTTAAAATAACTTTCTCACTAGCAGGTATGAATGTTTCTGTGTCTGAAAAAAAAATTGCTGAGGATGATGGTTGGTGTTAAGTGCAACTTTAAAAACAGAGAAAATCACTGCTTGATTTTTAAGTGCTTTGTGAACTAGGTTTGCTTTTAACAAATGACATTGCTACAGTGATTTTCAATCAGTGTTGTCACTGTTCTATACTCTGAAAAGATATATGCAGAAACTATATATAGTGTATGCCTCTTTTTATTGTTGTTGTTTTTTTTTTTACTTCACTTTTTTCCTGAGTTCATTTTGCAGCAGCTGGATCTACCATGGGAGCACAATTATTACCCTTGATATATTTATTCCAGCTGTTTCACATTCATCAAAAAGATGTCCTGAGTTACAGAGATGTTAGTTTTTTGACCTAGGCGTAATGTGTTTACTGTTCTCACCAACTTGCACACTTCTGCTACAGGATGTAGACACATCAGAAATTTCATTACTCTCTCCAAAGACATTTTTGTTGAAGCTGTTATCCTAGAATAATTTTATGGCAGGAAATTCACTCTGTTATAATTTCTCTCTAACGAATTCTTATAAGTATCTGTCATTTGTTAAATGATGTTCGTATGTGCCTGTGACTTAACTGTCTATTTAACAGTCAACTGCATTATCTGGTTCAAACTTTTTGATGTTTAGTGGATGTATGAGGGTTACTGACGTTCTTCTGATGTTCAGTAATCAGCATCATTCTACATTTGATTTAACTAAAATTTCATGTTCTATCTATTGGATGAAATAAGTTTGTTTTAGTGAAGGATTTTAAAAGAAAGTTTTCTTTTCATGAACAATTTGAAACATCTATGCTTATGCGCTTCTACTACTGTGGATCTCAAATAACTTTCCCATGCTGTAGTTCTTTGGATTACTATGGCATGTTGGGGTTGAGATACAGAAAATGTGCATGTGTCAGTTAAATTGTTTGACATCTAGTTGGAAAGGGCTAACTGGAATTTTTAATTGACATTTCATAATTGAACTGGTACACCTAAGTTAATTCTGAGATTAGGTTTTAAGTACAGAACTAGAATATGTTTATTAGCAATCAAGAGCTATTTATTGGGAGTAAGGAATATAGCTTTCTTAAAATAGACTGTCTTAGCAATTTAAAAGCAAATTCCAAGTAGTCTTTTGAGTCTTTCTATTCTATATGTTTCTCAGCTTGGTCTAGAAATGTGCTTGTTCTGAGTTAAGAGGTACAGAATTTTCGAATAGCAACTACTACTGGAATCTTAAGTAAGAGCTTCTGGTAAAACTATGGGAATTGAGAACACCTGTTCATTGAGAATATGCAGAATATTGTGTGAGTGATCCAATATATATAAAAGATATATCCAACATATATAAAAGAGCCAGAAATTTGAAGGAGACTTTGTTGTTGTTCCTTTAACCAGTACTTGAGTAGGTGCAAAGCATTCTTTGCACAAAACGTGCACTAACCTCATGTTAGCAAGCTACAGGTTTCTTATTTTTCAGTTTGAAAGTGAAGTTCAAGTTTATGAAAGACAACATTTTCTGTCTTGTTTTTAAAGACTTCATACAACATATTGCTTGAAAGTCTTCAAAAAATAAATAACAGGTCAGCTTCATATCTTACTCTCACAATTTTGGTTTTCTATGCTAATTTAAATTACTGGATTTTAATTGTGAAAAAAGTGGCATAAATGAGATGGTTTTTTTCAATGACACTGAGTTTTCAGAGACTCAGACAAATATCAGTAAGTTACTCCTGAAAAATGGACTGTGCAAACACCTTTATGTTTAAGTGGTGTCATGGATCTATCCATTTCTCCAACATCATTGGGTTGGCTGTAAAGACGGAGAGTTTGTGTCTCTTGGAAGGTGTGAGCAAAATGTTAGGTGGCTGTGGGAAATTCTTGGCCTGGAATAATTTAATTCAAAATAATCAGTTTTGCTACCAACAGTTGTATATGCAAGATAAATTCCATTGCTTAATTTTAATAGTCTGCTGCAACTTTTAGGTCATCTTAATTCACAAGACCTAAGATTGAAATATTGCAAGCATAATTACTTGGTATTTTCAACTTATTCTTAAGTATAGCTTCTTATTAAAACAAAACAACAACAAAAAAATTGCCTAGAGAAGCTGTGGATGCCCCATCCCTGGATGCGTTCAAGGCCTGGTTAGATGGGGGCCCTGGGCAGCCTGATCCTAGTGAGTGGCAACGCTGCCCAAGGCAGGGGGTTGGAGATAGATGGTCTTTGAAGGTCCCTTCAAATCATGTCATACTGTGATTCTAAGGTATGACTAGAATGTGCTCTTTTTCAGATATATGGCTTATATTTAACCTTTTGAGTTAGTTTCGTACAAGCACAATAGAAGAATACTATTGCCAAAAGCAAATTTATTTTGGAGGAGATTGTGTACTGCAGGTATAGGGGCTTTTTTTGATGAGATATGTGTGATAAGGTACCCAGGGACAGGCAGTGAAGTACTGAGAGCAGTGAGGAAGAACTGAGAGAGGAACTGAATATCCAAATGCATTCCTCCCTTTTCCTCCCCTCCAGTTTAAGAAAGCTGGGGAGAGTATAACAAAGAAGCAGGGCCATAATCCTGTATTTACACGCTCCCATCTGTCCTCTCCACTCCCTGCAGAAAATTATGACTTCAAAATTCAAAGAGCAAATCTATTGGCTTGGTTTTGCTGCTGATGTTTCACAAGAAGAGTTGGCGGTAAGAGATGAAAACAAATACCTCAGAAATATTTAGGAGTTTTGACCCAAAACTCAATGACAGTGAGTTCCAGAACTGTGTTCTCGTCTAATCTAACCCTGAGCCACATCCCTGGGCTACATTCCTCTCTCTTTACAAAGTACTTTTTGTACTTCATTTTCTATTGATGTGATGGGCCAGCAGTGCTGAGGATCTGTTTGGTGTAAGGAAGGTGATTGTGTCAGTCTGAGCAGTGCATGTGGTGGTGTAGCTGCAGTAATGGGAAATTGACATGCAGCAGGTGTGCAGGGAATAAGCAAAAAACATTTTATTATGATAATGATCATGAAATTGAAGGCCAGAGAATGTGAACTATTTCTAAGGCCTCTGACATTTATATCCAGTGGTCTTATTGTACGTGCTTGCCATCATGTGGTCAGCCATGGGGAGTGTAGAGGCAAAGATGTTATTGCAACACTTGTGCATTTCAGAGTCACAAAAATTCATGTTATCATGTAAAAGCTTCAAAAGGAGTGGAAGGAGTAGCTTGAGGAATTGTTACCTGAGGCAACTGGGATCTATGCAACACTGCATGTTTGAGGTTGTGGGGGTGATAGCCAAGAGTGATACCTGGGTGGTGTATCTTTACGTTGCTGATGGAAAGCAGCAATGACAGCATTTTTTTTCTGACAATTCTAGTGGTTTGGGGAATGAGGAGAATTTCTGCTTTGCAAGTTACTCTTTGGTCACAAACCCTACCTACCAGACCTGTAGATGCCTTTGTTTCAAAGGGGACTTTTCTGAAATTGTTGTGGCTGAGGTATGCAAGGAGTTTGTCCCAACTGTAGCAAGTGGACCAGGTACATCTCTATAGCATTGCTGTCTCAGGAGGGTTTGCCATGCTGGGGACTTCCTTGTCACCTGAACCAGGCCAGTAGGGAATGGTGGTTTGCCTGTAAGTCCATTGGCTTTTCAGAGGTCCTGTGTGAACACAATGCTGAGGGATTTTATCCCCACTATACTTGGACTATTAGGTTCTACTTCTAAATATTTGCCAACCTTCCATTCCATCTGAAGTTTGATATATGTCATTTATCTTTTTTATCTCAAGCCTTTGACTTTTCACCTTACGCAAAGATTTAGTAATGACTCCTTAGGGAAGGACAGTTGGCAGATTTTACCCTTAATTTATCAGCTCAGTAGTATTTGGACACTTTTACCCTCTTGAAAAAAAAAAAAAACAAAAAAAAACCTCTAGCTACAGGTGTTTTTCTTTTTCTATATGGGGATTCTGGAAGGTCACAGAAGCATGAAATCTATCCTAATTCAGCTTAGCTGCTAATCACATATAGAGAAAGGAAAGTGTGACTGAGTACTGAGTACATGTCACTTGGCACCTGTTTTCACAATCTCAATTTGTTTTTCTTCTCACAGCATATTACACCTCCTAATTTAATTTGTGGCTGGCCTTTCCTCCTCCCAGCTGTCTGGGGCCGTGCCACATACGTTCCAGCTGCTGTTAGCAGGGCTTAGCAGGGCTGAGGACCAAGCTGAGCAAATTGCCAGGCCTGGAGACGGGTGGATCTCAGTACTCTTGCTGCCTCATCTCCCTTATGGGCTGGTAATTTGATTCTCAGGACCTGAAATGGGGTATGCGTATTTCAAATTCCTTTAAAAAGTCTTTCCCATCCTAACTATGTTGTTTAGAGATTAAAACAGACTTTGGTAACAGAGTGGCCCATTCAGCAGCTTCACAATAATTACAATGCTGATGTTGATTTATGTTAGTTTTTTGAGCAAATTGTTTCTAATGGTATTTGCAGCAGGGCAGGGTGTCTGGCACCCTGTGAGCACATCACATGCCAGTGCTTCATTCTCTTTCCCTCCCGTGTGCAGGCACAGAAAAAGCACTGGCTTTGCAGAAATCCAACTTCCCCACCCCTGTGCCCCAGAAAAGTTTAAGGCAGTCCCCAAGTGACGTCCAGAGAAGTAGCAAATTTAATTTCTTGGGCTTCAGGCTGTGATAGCTTAATCCTTTCTCCCTGTAAGAGCTATCTTCAAAAATAAGATGCATGGCTGTCTGGCACAGTTAACAGGCAGACGGGAAGATGATGAATTTGCAAGATACAGAAGCAAGTGTTATCTCTAGTGCTCCCTCAGAGAGGATTTAGGCGTTCCAGGTCAAGAAAGAAGAAAATTGCCCAGCTCAGTTCTCCCTGAACAAATGTTTCATTTCTTCTGTCAGATCTGTGAATTTCTAAAAGTGACAGATTTGATATGTGGTGGTACGTATTGTGAAATAGGCTGTAATTTGTTCTACAGAAGCTTATCTAAATTATCAGCTCTTAGTACCACAGAAACCTGTTAGCTCAGAGACTTTCCATCCTACAAGCTCACTGATCAGCATCACTATTGCTAGTTCACTATTCTATACAGTAGTATATTCCCTTTATTAAATTATCGTTTACCTTTCTCTGTAAAATGATTCAGAGACTGAATATTAGCAGTTGTCTGAGTAGTAAATCAGATTAAAAACACATTTCTGAAAATGGATCTTGAAAGGAGGAGATTTTATTTGTTCATTTATTTTTGTGTGCATGAGTTCATGGGAAAACATTTTCCTTGAAAAACATTAAATTCAGAAGGAAGTCTGGGCAGGGTACTCTGTTGGTTGCTGATGGCATCAGGTTCAGGATCCTGTGGATGGGAAATGCAAATTCTCAGCTGGAACCTGTGACTGAACTGTCAGTCCTTCCAGGTCATAGTGGCTGTAGGAAAGGCAAGCTCTAGAAACCCCCTTTTCACCCCGAAACAATTGCCTTGTTGGCAATAGTAATGACTCAATGTCCTATTTATGTGCAGTGAGTTGTTCACTCTTGTTTTTCTTTATCTGTTTCTTGATTCCATCTGTGCTGTTTCTTGATTCCTGCTGTGCTAGAGAGCCTGTATGTATTAAAATATTTTTCTCGCACTACATGTACTTTGTGTATGGGGGTCTGATATTTGAAGAGAAACAGACATTTAGTCTTCAGATTTTGATTTGTAGTTGGTCTCTGCTTTCACATGATGACTAAAGAGGAATTTTTAGAAAAGTCAGTCCTGTCACAGCCAGTTACTGCTCCGAGTTTGAACCTTAGTTCACATCAAGGCTATCATCATAGAGTTTATTGTGGCTTGCTTTTCCCGCTGGCTTTGACAAATGCAATCTTATCTCTTCAGAGTGCTGTCACAAAGATCATATTTTTAACTTAGGCCATTATCATTCTTCTACTCTCATATTGTAGCTGCTTTTGCAGTGCTTCGTTTTATAGTCTCCCAAACCTGTAGAAACATTAATTGTGGCAGGAAAAATGATGGCAGAACAAAGTCTGCAAGGCCACCTTTGCCAGATTATTCTTTTATTAAAAAGAACCACATGCGCATTTTGATTTGCAGGAGACTTTTTCAAGGATTTCTCCCAGCTCTACTTCCTAGTACTCCTCTTGGTTCTTCTTTTCTCCCAGCAGGGTCTGGGGTGTTGGTAAAGGTTGGCTGCTACTGGTAAGAGCCCTAGGGCTGCTTTCTTGCACCTCAGTGCAACACATCCCTCTGCCACCTGACAAGGCTCTTGTGCTGACATCTGCTTCATGCATAGTGAAGTATTTGATATTTGACAACATCATGATAGTGAAGTCAGAACCTTCTCAGTTCTGATTTCACATCGCCATATACTCCTCGTCCTATTTCCTAGTCTTGCAGGTTTGTCACAGTAGAACTATTAGGTTTATAATTTATTTGTTTGCCTATATTTATTTATATTTTGTTCTAATTTCCACTATTCTAGTCAAAAACATTTTCATGATAGGGCTCTGTCTTGAAAGATTCCCAGCTAACTCAGAAGATGTAATGTTTGCATGAAAATTGGAGCAAATATTGGAACTGCTGGCAGCCTTCCTTCTTCCTTGCCTCACCTTTGTGTTCATTTCAGTCCTTTCATCAAACCCCGTCCCTTCTAAAAGGTATCGCCAGACTGCTGCAATAAATAGTTATTGCACTTGCCGGCGTATTGGTGACAAGAAGTCAATGTTGGTAGAACTCTAACATGGGAGGATTCATCTGTGAAAGCAGCTGCATTACTCTTCAGTTTTGTCTTGTAAAGGATACTGATATTGTCACGCTAAAACAGATTGGAAGGAAGCTAAACACTGGGGAAATTTATTTGCTTAATTAGCACTGTTGAGAGAGATCATGCCTCCAATGAACTTCGATTTTACTAAGTATAAAAACAAAATAAGAGAAAAAAATAGCCCGAAGATGAAGACATTTGATTGAAAAGTAGAACCACTTAATAATATGCCTTTTCTCTTCCCTTCAATAAAAGAAGTTGCTGTCCTTAGTATTTCACCCCCATCGCATCTTGAAAATTGATGATGGGTAACTCCAAACACAGTTTGTCATGAGGAGCAGGGCATCCCCTTCCTGTGCGAGAAGCAGAGGAAGAGAAATTCAGTATAATGTTTCTCTTGAGAGAAGCCAAACTCCTTCAGTCAAGAGAAGCAAGGAAGTTTCACGGCTGAAAGTGCAGCAAGATTCTGTACAGAAGAAAATAGACATTTATTCTTTCAGTTCTGAATAATTTACCCAAATAAATCAATGAAATGAGACTTGTGAAAGAATTGCCTCTCTGTTACAGAATGTTCCTAATACACAGACACTGTGGTGTCTATATGATTTTTTTTTTCCTGCTGAGATGAACAACTCCTGCCTTGTGTTTCTTAAATCACTCACATGCAATTCTGCTGCCCACCCCAGTGCATTGGAAGTCAATGCAGCAGAGCTGCTTGGAGCAGCAAAGTTATCCCAGGTCTCTGTTGAATTGAGTGGCTGGGGCAGTCCTGGGCAGCTGTTGCCCACTGCTTAGCCTGATGGCAGCCTGGAGACCCATGTCTGTGGTGCTGGGGCTGTTGCCTTGCCTTGACTGTCAGTGCCCTCCTGGATGGATCTTCCTGCATGCCTAAGAGATACAATCCATGTTTAAGGTCTTCTGATGGCTACAGCTGATAGTTCCTGTTCAAGCAATCTTTGTTAAAGGTCCCCTGCCAAAGCTAGATGTGGAACTTTGGGACATAGGTTAGTGGGCATGGTGGTGACAACTACTTGATCTTACTGGTCTTCTCCAACGTTAACGATTCTATGATTACCAAATCTTCTGCATGTTAAAAGGAACTTTGCCTTCTCAAATGTTCATGGCTGGCCATCCTAAATTAGAAGAACTCAACATGTGAGTTTCCCTGGAAGAGCTGCTTTTTCAGAACCATCTTGACATTGCTTTTATATACCAGCTCTGGAAGCAGTACTACAGAGTATAAGAGAGGTAAGAAAGGTATGACTGTGGTTGCTGATTGACTTGTACCTGCCTTTGTAAAGTCAAACTGTCAGGCAAATGAAATGTCCAGACATCCATTACATCACTGCATTTATCCTAGAGCTTATTGCAAAACCAGGGAGTTCAGGTAATTGGTATTTTTGAGGTCTCTTCAGGCAGAAACCTGTTCTCATTTGATAAAAATGCTATTAATAACCTCAAGTGCACTTATTAATAACTTAATATTTTATGTAAACGACCTTATATATAAGTAATACTTCAACTAATGGATACTTAGCATTTACTGGATAGAGGTCCAGGGCTTTCCAGACAAAACTTGCATAATCTGAAACCTTTGGAATATGATAAAATAATACTATTTTTCATATCAGAAACACACATACTACATGTTCCAGAACAATAAGCATGTGAAATGTCTTAATATATGTGTGTATGACTTATCACGCACATCTCATTTTATAGATGAAATATCTTTTGGTAAATATTTGTACGGCTGCTTACTTTGGTGTATTTGGCTTACTTCACAGTGATGCTCTTCTTCTTCTCCATGCCCTAGACTTACAAGAGTATCACCAAGAAGTGACATTTTCACAAAACTTTACATGAAACGTACACTGCCACTATATGTTCTTTGTCAGGCTTTTACTCCTCCTTCTTGCTACTTTTCACAGGCCAGATTGGGTTGGGTCTGCTGCAGGAAGTGCCCTGAGCAGAAGTACAAAAATGAAAAACCATTCTCAGGTTTAGAAGTGTTCCATGGTTGGGCTTTAAACTACTCTGTAATGTCAGTTAGGATGTGTTTGTTGCCAGGGATGTGCAGAAACCTGCAAGAAAGTTTTCACGCTCCTTTCCCCTATTGCCCATGACGTGGTGCTTTTCCAACAGCCAAGAGCAGCACAGCTTCTGACCCATGTCAACA
Organism: Centrocercus urophasianus; assembly: GCF_019232065.1. Taxonomy (NCBI): domain Eukaryota; kingdom Metazoa; phylum Chordata; class Aves; order Galliformes; family Phasianidae; genus Centrocercus; species Centrocercus urophasianus. The sequence continues at coordinate 19,475,144 of NW_024884711.1, forward strand.
CACTGCACTTGTTATTGGCCTTGACCCTCAGTAGCTCATCAGGTACCCTGTCAGTTGAATGGTCCTAAAGAAAATGTTACCTTATTTGCTTTAACTGTCTAGGTGATGTAATCTAAATGCAAGGGAAGAATTTTTGTTTGTTTGTTTGTTTTTTGCACAGCGATAGTGCACCCAAACATTTCCCTTCGCAAAGGTATGTCTGCAGAGCTTTCTGGCTATAAAGAACATATTGTGTTTACTGTAAGAGAGGAGCAACCATATCAAACCTCAGCAGAGGGCATTTCCTGACAAGCTGATGACTGACTGGTTTTAATGACCCTCAGCTTTTCTCTGGGCCATTAACTCTCCTCGGTAGTTATTAATGCTCAGGAAATGTCCTGGGTCTCAGCGTTCAGTGCTTAAAGACAAGACAGACTCTTGCAGATATTTTTCCTACAAAGCATCCAAAACACACATTCAACTTTTTTTTTTCTTTTTTTTCTTTTTTTTCTTTTTTTTTTTTTTTTTGTCCAGATGTACTTGTATTTTTCATTCTCTTGGAGAGAATTCTCTTATCTCAGTGATTTATTTTGGACTTATATGGAGATGTGTGATTGCTGCTGCTACATGTCTGCAGGGGACTGAAGGTTTCCACACCCTTTGTTCTCAGGGCCTTCACTCTCTCTTCATTAAGCTAGCTGAATGCCTGTGTGCAACATAATGATGGCTGCGCTTTGGCACACAGCATTTTTAGCTTCATTCTTGCTTTCCATCCATTACAGTTACTGTGCTGTATCACTGCTCACTGCCCCTCATAGAGAACAAGGAGACTGATACTCTAGTAGACACTAGCATGAACAATTAACACAGTATTTCCAGAACCAGGCACTGAAAACTTCTTTGATTCAGCAGCCACAGTGTGACTTGAGTAGTTGATGCTTCAAAGAACCAAGGATAATTTTAGCTTACTTCAGTATGTTCTTATTTCTTTTAGAATTTGACTACTTACAGTATCAAGAGGGACTCTGAAAAAATGTATAAGATGATGACAAAGCTTCTGTCACAAAGCACTGTTGGATCTTGGGGGAAACAGCTCACTTTGCTGTCTCTGTGAGGACAGGAATGCAGCTACTGAGGCCTGGCTTAGCTGTATCTGAGGGACAGCCCTGAGCAGCCCTGGTTGTGAGCATGTTGCTGAGTACCCTGAGAAACCCCCACTTCTGATGCTGTTTGTAGATGATCTAATATAAATGGTCTAAATCTGTAAAATCTTGAATTACCTATTGCTCCTCGATTAGACATTTACAGAGACTGATTTTGTTTTCCTATGCAGATTGCAAAAGGGAGTTTTTTTTCCAAGAGGTTTTCAAGAGGTGTTACTGCCAGTGCAGCAGGGATCACAGGCTTTGCTATGGTAAATGTTCCATTTACCTTGCTGAGGTTCCTCAGGGCAGTGCATGTGGGATAAGACCTCACACAAGACAGCTCTTTGTCTTCAATCATGAGACTGCAAACTGGGACCACTCTGCTTTGTGCAGTGCTCTTTTTCCAAACACCTATCTAACCAACTTCATGTGTGCTCGGATACCTATTATTCTTGTACTACCCTAGGATCTTCCAGGAAGTAAAATGTATGTAGTCATTCCCATACAAAGCTCCTTTGTACTCACTTGTAGAGGTAGGCAAATTCAACCTTTGGTAAAGAAACAAAGACTTTTCATTACACGTGTTTAAAACACCCAGCCTGTGAAAATGGGTCTATCAGCTTTTCAGTCCTGAGAAGTGACTAGAAGTAACAGTTGCAAAATAATTCTACCTACTAAGAATGATTTTAATAATAGTTTCCAGTCAAAAGGCTGAACTTTATAATATCTTTGTCTTTAGAGATGAGGAGGGTTTTTTTTTTTTCTTTTCTTTTGATTCTGTGCCCCTAATAAGCCTGTAGCTGCCAGTTTAAAATCTACTTGTTTTTGTGGTTCTTTATTCATCCTGCGGGTTCATGGGCTGCGAGCCAGCTGCAGGAGTCCGGTGAAAACGGCACAAATGCGAGACAAGATTGCCACCGCCTGGCGGGCCCTGAAATGCAGCTGGGTGGACGAGATACGTTGCGATTGGGATGTCATTAGTAGATCTGAGTATTTGGCAGCCAGTATTGATGTCTGCCTTTGCAGTGAGTGCTAGCTGACTGCGTGACTGAGTGCCCTCGCTGTGCTGAAGCCCGACACTCCGGGAGGGTGTCATGGGCAGACCTTTGTGTGCAGTGCTTGGATGCTCAGTATCAGTGTCAGCTCAGTGTTCCCTTGAAAATCCCACAATACCAGGAACATTTAGACGTAATCTTTTAAAGACAAACTTAAACTGCTTTAAAGATCTAGTTTAAAACTTTCTTTGGCTTCTTAAAATTGGTAATAATAACAATAGAAGTAGTGCTTTGAGTGTGAGATAGGAAAAGACCAATGATTCATGTTTAATTTCATTAGACTAACTCTTGGCCGGTCCAGTGGTGAGCAATGTGGATGATTTCTGGTAACACTTTGTTTTCAGAATTCCTAATTAATTCCTGATCGTGGCTGGAAACGTATCCAGCAAAGACTGTTTCAAGCATGTGATAATATCTTGATATCAAAGGTATAGATTTACAGTTGATGCAGTCGAAGTCATATTCAGCTCTAAATCACAGAATCACACATAATCTAAGGTGACTTCATTAAAAATCAGCAGCATCACCATCAGAACTGAATCATGTCAGTGGCCAGCTAGTCAAGTATTTCTGCAGTGGAACAAGAACTGCCAAGTTTCTTTCTCACCACAGATACTTCATTTTAAAGGCACGTATGTACCAGTGGGAGTAAGTGAGGCTACAGATCTGTTGTAAATAGGCTTTATCATAGAATCATAATGAAGAGAATACTTTCAAATATTCCTTGACTGGGATCCTGCAGGTGGAGGGCACTCCTTGATGAGCACCTTCACCACGAGCACAGGTGGCAGTGTCCAGACCCTTCCCCACTTTCCAAATTGCATTTGTGCTGCTTCTTGACTTTTTGTATTGCCTGTAATTGGTCAGGCTCTTTGCATTTTTTGCACAGTGTGCATGAAAACACCCCACAAATTTATCTTCCTGACATGTTGTCTTGATTGGGCACATTTACTGTCACCTCGCATGTTTTTCTTCTGGAGTTTGAATGGGACAGGGAATGGTGTTTTTGTGATATCATCATGCAGAGTTGCTCAGAAAGGGTGAAGTTGTATCAATGACCCTTTTTTCAAGTGTAAAGGAAGTGCAGGCATTCATTCATCTAAGGATATCACTTAGCCAGTGCGAATGAGAAATGTCTCAATACTGTAACATCCAAACAAAACTGTCTATGCTCATTTACCTTCGCTGAACTCTGAATGTGTTAATGGTGTTGTATTCTATTTTTACCTTATGCATTTATTTAGTATTTGTACAAATGAGTATAAATGACTGTGGTATACAGCATTTCAGATTAAATGAGTTGTAATCTACATACAACTGACTGAAGCCCTCTTATGATACTACCCTGCATTTGGGAAAGACTGCAGAGGTAAAACTACTCAAGAAACAAATTTGTTTGTGGGTATTTTCTTACTGAAGTCCAGAAAGTAGAGGTGGAAATAATATCACAAGTGATAATTACTTGCTGCTTGATGAAAGAGAAAAGAAGAAAACCCCAATCTTTTGGAAACCAGACACATCCTGTGCTCATGGATGATTCTGGTTTTGTCTAATGTTTTAAATAATGTTGATAACTTTCTGCAGCATACCAAACAGGGGAGGTGCTCCATAATGTACTTGCTGGAGGTACAGTCAGTGCTCTGGAGATCAAGCATGGTACTCTAAAATGTGTTTAAACCAAATCAGCAAAGATATAAAATAGCACTTAAATACCCTTCTTTGAAAGAGACCATGCTTAGAACCACTTGAGACAACTGTTTATTGTGGATAGTTTTATTTATATAAAAAGACAAGCAGAAAATATAAATTAAAAGTCTCCATCTCACTATTCATGCATGCATTTGGCAGAGGTAATGTAATGAGCCACTAAAACAAAAAGAAACATAGCAGAAAGTTGTTTTCACATTTATGGAGCTGAGTGTCATGCCGGATGCTGTCCATGTTTCCTCATGGCTGTATGTCAGTGGCACTCAGCTGCTCTGTGGCTGTAGGATTTTGATTGCAGGGTTAACCTCACTCTTGGTCACTTCAGTACAGCTGGTCATGCACAGCCACAGGAGGATGAGGCTCATATGCAGCATTTCCTTCCCAAAGTTGGGTAAAATAGCTGATGGGTAGATATATCTGTCATTATTTATCTACAGGGAGCTCTACTGAACCGACTGATTCATTTAACCGAGGTCATTACTGGCTTTTTGCAGCTGTCTCAATTACATCACTGAAGGGAAGACTTTAGACTCAACCATGAAGAGCTTGTGAAGTAATGCATTAACTCCTATTAAACTTAAGGTTTGTTCTCCTGTTTACAGGATTTGCCTGGTGAAAAAAACAAAGTGAAAGTGTATGCCTGGAAACAGCCCTATAGAACTAAACATTGCTGCTGAAAATTTGAGGTAAGCTGCCAACTAATTAACACATCCAAGCAGCTTAGCTTTCCTGCTGAGTTACATCTGCAGAGGGACTATTCAGAGAGCTGCTTGTGAGCACAGTGGTGCTTTGTGTCTTTTTCTAAATTTCTGATATGCGAGCAAGTGACAAACTGGAAGAAGAAAAAAAAGCTGCTCACATAAATGCTTTTAAAAGCACCCGTTCCTGTAAGTCTTAATATCTGACTCAATAAAAAATGATGCTTGAAACCACTAGAAGGAATAAGGGATGAGTCAACAGAGTTTTTCATCTCTAGTATTTAAAACTCAGACGCCTTGTTAGAGACAGATTTATCCCAACTCCTATTTCATCACCTGAGATCCAGATTTTCAGAAGTAACTGGTAAGTGCCTCCAAAAACTTCTTGGTCACTTGGAAACCCGGTGCATGGTTTAAGCAAAGATGGAGGATGTCCTCTAGGAAGTCTTGGATATATATGTGAATGGACCTTTTATTTGTGTGGCACTCAAATTGGATAGGAATTGTGGCCTTTGCAAGCATTTCTAAGTGCTTGTGTACCTCTTCTCTGTATATGGGACATGTGTCAGGCCTGCTTTACTCTCAGGAGTCATGTACAGCTCTCCCAGGTGGTAGGAGCAGCCACTGGATATGTTTGTAGTGAGAAGCACCACAGCTATTTCTTATTTTGGCTCCTATTCAGTTTTTCCTTCATAAAAGTCTGGTGCTGAGGACAGACCATGTCATCTCCTGGCTGCACCCAACATCCCTGTGGCCCAGGGACAAGCTGTGGAGATTGCAAGGAAAAGTAATTTACCAAGAGTATTCAAAAAACATTGTGGGCATGCAGCAGAGTCTGAAAATGAGTTGCTGTTTTTCTTTGTCATCTAGCAAAATCTGCTTTTTCTTTCTGCCTTCCTTTGCCAAATCAACCTTGCAAATTGTTGAGTACCAAACCAAGCAACACGGGAGGCCATAGCTGGATTTCAGAATGCTTTACCACACGTTCAGGTTTTACTACACTCCTTCATGGCAAACACTTTGGCTGATATAGCTATCCTGCCTGTGCACTGGTTTACAGTTCTCAGTAGAAAGCTGGCTCTAAGTTTCAGGTATCTTGATTTTCACACTGTTTTCTTGATGAAGATTAGGAAACCTGTTACTTCATCTATTCCTTTAAGTTCTAGTAATCGATAACTAAATGGCTAGAAATAAAGTAAATATCATCTATCATCATTACAGCCCATTATCCACAGCACAAATGAAGTTAATCAAAAGTGGATAAAATTTTAAATTTTTTTATTGGCTCAGATGTTGTTTCTTTTTTTTTTTTTTTTTCTAATTTCCTTCCTCTTTTGTTTTTCTTTTCCTTTCTCCCTCTTTCTTTCCTTCTTTCCTTCTTTCCTTCTCATTTCTTTTTCTTCCTTTCTCCTTTTTTCCTTTTCTTACTTTTTCCTTTTTATCTTTTTTTTTCTTCCCTTTTTCATTCTTTCATTTTTTTTTTTTTCCCCCTCATTTTTATCTCTCTTCTCTCTCCCTACTCCTCCTCCCCCTTTCCCACCCCCACTCAATATTCTCTTCGCAGGACACTCGACTAAGGTATAATTCTTTGAAGTCAATCTTCCAATGCAGATCAGTTGTTTCTCCCTGCCTTGCTAGAGCTTTAATGTCGTTCTATCACAATTCAAGTCACTATAAATATAAAATAGATGCTGCGTTTTGTGTCTTTTACTCACACACAGCAAGTTAAAATCTAGAAGATCTCATAAAGAAGGCTTAGAAACGTAACGTGGCTTTTCAGACAGACAAGGCGTCACTGCCGATGGGCTTTGATTTCATTAGCAAATGGAGGACGGACTAACAGTGCCACCTGGTGTAAGATGCCGAGTACTCTCTGATGTGTCCCGGAACAGCGCGGGTATGTAAGGCTGGTCCTGAATGGCAATTTCACTCCTAGGGCTTAAGGATATGACAACAGGAAATCAAAGAAAGCCGGATTTGTTTGTTTGCTTGCTTTTATCGAGGAAAAGGAAGTTTTAAAATTCGGATTTGATTTGAAATGTAAACCCATATGTTGAATCCACCATCCCCTTGGTGATCTATAGGGATGTTCTGTTTCTAGAGGGATTGGTTTTAAAATAGTCAACTTCAGGCACTGTCTTGACTATCAATGGCATGCTCAGCTGGTGGGTTAAACAGAAACTGAGTTTCTCCATTACAGCCTGGTGCTATTACTTTGCAGAGCTGTGCACTGCAGCCACTGCAAAACATTAAGTCTTACAGGCAGAAGGAATACACAGAGTATTCAGTGTTTTGCCTTTCTTGCACTTCACAGCCTGGGTGAATGCATTTGATTCTTGAAGATAGTTACTTTGAAATACACAAACACAACAGAATGACTTAAGTAACATGGAAGAAAAAGCAAGGAAAAACGATTGCTTGTTTGTATTTGGCAGAGGTTTTTTAAAATCTTTTTTCCTTTTTTTTTTTTTTTTTTTTTTTTACTATTTAAGCCATCTGAAACATGCATTTAAGATCAAAATAGCTGCTGGAAACAAGAACACTTACCATCAATAATCCTGCATCACACTGTTTGCTTCCTGCTCTGATGTATTTATTGGTCTTTAGCGAGGAGAGAGATTTTTTGGTTGTTGTTTTATTCTCTGTGAGTGATTCAGTAAGTTTTTTTTTTTCTATTGCTTTCTTGCAGTTCTGTTGATTTTGGTAGGAATTTTTGTCGTTCCTCTCTGTATACCCTTGTTCATAAGCAATCGTATGTTCTTGCCCATAGTCAAGAGGAAACAGAGAAGTGGTGGCACAGCTCAGCGAATGTCCACTAGGCCAGTTATAGAATGGCTCTGATTTAGTTGTATATTATCATTTTTTCTTTTGCACTGAATGGATCTCCTTGGTTAGTTTTATGGGGATACGAAGATCATAGAATCACAGAATTCTAGGGCTTGAAAAGGACCATTAGGGACCCATCGATCATCGAGTCCAACCCCCTGCTAAAGCAGCTACCCTAAAGCAAGTCCCACTATGACTGCTCTGCTTAGCAGGTCTGTCCCAGCCAGAAATAATGGAACAGGATTTGTCTCTGGGTTCCTTAAAAAGCATTTCCAGTTTGAGTGAGCCCCTTCTTGAATGGGACCATGGTAAATTGTTAAAAAGAGGAAATGCAATTAGGGAAACGTCAGCCCAAGTGTTTAGATGTGAGTCCTCAGGAAGACCAACCAGCAACAGATGCACAGTCTATTGTTGACCCCTACGGTCAAAAACTTGCACAATTTAAAGGGAAAAAAGTGTTGGTGACTAATGGACCCTTTAAGTAACATTCTTTCCCAGCCCAGGAGAGCAGGCATTTCATATTCATCAGAAAACTGACTGTGAATTGTGTCACAGCCTTGATATCTAATCCATTCAGAATGGAAACAAATTCTAAAGCCTTCAAAAGAGTCTGATATTTTACCATTATTCACACTGCATTGTGAGGGAGAGAACTTGTGTACTCCAGACATGTTGAGAATAGGGAGAGAGATCTCATTTTGGTGCAGCAGTAAGTGTGCTGGTGGTTATTTGTTCAAGCATCTTCCATTTAATGCACTAAATTATTCTGCTGCCAAGTTATACTTCTGATAGAAAACTCCAAAGTGGGAATTTACAGCTCAGGTGCCTTGTAGTCACCCTAATAATATTTCCTTGTGAATACTGTGCATTTCTTTCAACAGGAAGATCTTTCATGAAGCAACACTGACCAGTCAGGCATATTAATATGATTTATAAGATTTCTCTTCACATAGCTTTTTCCTGTCAATGTCTGTGTTTAGAGAGATCTCAGAACCGTGGGGGTTTGTAGGGACCTCTAGGGATCATTGAGTCCAACCCGTCTGCTAAAGCAAGTTCCCTATAGTAGGTAGACATTTGAAGAGACTGGGGTAGAAAATTTAAGCTTTATTCAGAATTTCAAAATTAATGCAGCATTATTCTTCAGACTTTAACAAATTTTCTGAAATCTCTTGTACTCAGGTATCTGGTAGAAGAAAAGCAATTAAGAAAATGGTAAGGATCCTGAGTTGGGGTCAAATTTTGGCACCCACCAACTTCCAAGTACATCACAGAACAGAGAGCTCCAAGAAGAGAAAGAGAGATGCCTTTCAAACTTGTTATCTTTTTGAGAGCTGGCACAGGTTTCAGAATGGAATCACACACTCAGAAACATTGTATTTGTTTGGCTGTGCAGTCAGAGGCTTTTTGCTTGCTGATTAATTAACCAAGCCAAAAACTTTTCAGGTTCAGATGAGTAGATTATACTTTCCAGGGGTTGGATGCAGTTTTTTGTGTCACATTCTTGCCGTAATACCACTCCTGTGCAGTCCTTCTCGCCTGTTACGCATTCCTTGGCTACAAACAGTTGAAGAAAGAAGTGTTTCAGCAGCTTCCCATCACGGCCCTTATAGAGAGGAAAATCCAATTTGCTTCCTTTTCTTTGACTTATTTGCTAGCTACAGTTGAGGTCTATGTCTGTCTCTTGTTTGTATGCATTCTGTGGCTCTTTTCAGAGTGAATGAACATGCTTATACTTTTGTAGTACTGCATTTACTTGTAGCTCTGTTGAAGATACGATTAACAGGAGAAGAAATTGTAATTTAGACTGACTTTCCTGAGCATCTTTTATCAATCTGTGTCTATGCCTTGGTCTCCAGGAGGCCCTTTGATGCATGGCAGCCATAATAATTCTCAGACAGACTCCCAGGATTTATACCCACTCTACCAGGATTTGCAGAGAGATACAAGGAACTATGGCTTGCTGATACCACTGTTGTGCCAGTGCCATGACTGTGGATGCCTACACCAGCTGAGGGCTGAACAGTAGCTCCTTTTCTACTGCTAGATGGCATTGTGTCTTAAGGAAGGAAATGCTATATGACTGATTCTGCTCAGTTCTCTCAGTTGTTTTCATCTGAATGGAACATTTACTCTTTGTGTTCAGACACAAAATAGTCATTCAGTTAAAGGTGTGTTTTCACTACACTTCAAAATGTGGGGGAATATCTCAGATGCTTTATTTGTAATCACTGTGTTGTAAAGGTAACTAGCAGCCATATGTTCAAAACTTGGTTATCTAATGATGTACTGGTGGGTGGAGTTGTACTTTTGAAAAATTTTCATTCTGTTGCAGAAAGATTAAAAAAAGATGCTTGTTTGAGATGTTAACTGAGTGGAAAAGATGGCTTGGGTAGTAGAACACGTACCTTCAAAGTGAAGTCACCCACTCACACATCTTAGCAAGCTCTTGCAGGCCAATATGAAAACCACATCTAGTTCCAATCTAACCTTGCTCCATTTGGGGGTGTGGGGGGAAGACAGAAAAAGTTACACAAGGAGCAAAGATGGAAATTTATGCCTTCAACTGACAGAGGCTTGGCACAGTAGGCTAACTTCAAAGTGTGCTAATACACTCCAGAGATCAGTAAACATGATTAATATACAGTCTGTGGGATTTGTGTGTGTGTGTGTGTGCAAAGTTACACAGACTTCTAAAAACAAAAACAACTTTTATAGTTAATGTCTAATGTATTCCATCTGGTGGAGTGTGTATCAATATGTTCCTATTAAGGGCCAAATTAGGGACATAACGCACATGCTGAGTAGTAACTTAGTCTGCAAATAGTGCTATGTGCTATTCTAATGGGGAAATCATCAGCATATGATTTTCAGTCTCCCATATCAGTATGTTTAGAAAAGTGGCAACATGCTGCTCAGGGTTCTCTCTTCTACACTGTACCTACTGGCTTCTTTTAGCATGCAGCCTAGGGAACACGAAGCTCTGATAATAGGTTTTATTCTCTGGTAGGTCTGCTCTGTGTTAGACTGTGTGATCTGTGCTGCTCATGCCAGTGTGGCTTTATTAGAAACTCTTTTCCAGGAGACATACTTCCGGTGTGCCTCTTATTTTAGTTTAAGGGATGATACAGCTCATCAGCAGATGCTGTGGGCATAGAGCTGTATTAATGAGTCTTGCCTGGTTAGCTAATTGTGCCCTGATTCAGGTTTTCTGAGTCATTTCTTTGTATGTCTTTACTTTCTTTAAATACCAAAGTTTCTGGGTTTTGTGCATTTAAATTTTGTAGAATTCAAAGGGAGGCTTTTGGATATTTGTAGAAGAGTTAGACTGCAATCCTTATTTTAGCTAGCAAATGGCATCTTCCACACTGTTCTGCTGTCTTTCAACTGCTACAGAGACCTTATATTTGGTCATTTTCTTGCAATTATTTTATTTCCTTAAAAACAGTAGGAAGGGCAATATATATCTAATATATTTTCTTTCTCCCTGTATTTCTCTCTATTTGCACCAAAGCTATGTGCTGTTCAATTATAAAATTTCCCTGTTCCTGCTCTTCTCCACAGAGGCAGAGCAGTTGGCAGACAGCTGTAGCATAGAAGGGTGGTAAGAGGGTGTGGGATTTTCTGCTGGCACTGCTGCCAGCTCTTCTGCAGCCCCACTTGAGTTCACTGGGCTATGTACACATGTGTGTGCTGCCTCTGCTCTCCCACTGCATGTGCTGTGAGCCTGGAAAGGAAGACTCTCTGGAAAGGTGCCTTAGTTTTCCATGTTCATTTATTACTGCATTGGAGAGTTCAAGGGTATGTTGTAAACTTGTTAAAACTAAACTAAAATATCATGCATTTCAACTCAAAATCTATAGAACATTTGGTTAGATGGTATGGATTCTCCTCTTCTTATTAAAAAGCAAGGTAAAATTTCATCCTTCCTGATAGAATGTGGTGCAGCTGGTGGCTATGCCTGTGGTGAAGGCAGGGTGCCTTTCTGAGAGGAGAGAGGTGGATTTGGCTTAGAGGAATGATCATTGACAAAGCATCTCTCTTTGGTTATATCCTTCTCTTTAGCTTGTTCTGGGGACTAGCTCCAAACTTTCAGTCATAAAGCATGACAAATAAGGTGGCTATGGTGGTGCCAATCTTCTGGCTTTTCTGATCCACTCTGCTCTGTTTCTTCTTTGTCCGTGTGTACTTGCCTTCTGCTCAGCACAGTGGGGACTGGGTTTGAGGCAAAAGCTTCTGTTTGGACAGACATTAGTAGTAAGGATAGCGATCTCCTTGTTTCATGACACTGCTATCGGTCGTGGTACAGTCAGTGCATCTGTTCATGGTCAAAGTCAGCTGTGCAGAGTTCAGATCCATGGCAGCCCTTTACTAAGGCATATAATGGAAAAGCAAAGTCATGGTTTGCCTGTTTTATTATGTGCTAATAGTCTTTAAGAGACAACTCGAGACAGCAAGGAAGTAGCAGGTAAAGTGGAAATTTTAATTCTAATCATTTTTTAGGCTCAGGCAGATGATTCCCTATCCAGGTATATTTTTTTTCTACATCTTCTTTCACAGCCTAGTTTGCTGAGATGAAAACAAAACCTAAGGGATTTTGTTTTTGGAGGACAATGACAGATGCTGAACTCCAGAGGTTGTTGGCAGTTTCCTATAAGACCTGTTGGAATTGCTCTCTCTGCATATGCAAATGTGGCTGAGTGAAACACCTGGCATGATCCCCCAGTCCAGCTGATGCGGAGCCAGAGTGTCCACTTGAGGTGTCTTTACTATGGCTATCTCCAAATACTCATATTTGGAAGTAGGAACATGCTTGAGGTTTTAGTATTAATGCTCTGCTGCTGTAACCTGTCATTTGCAGAATTAAAAACAGGGAAAGGCACCCAGGGCTGAGTTTCCAGAGGCAGATCCCCATTCATCAGGTGCAGGATTGCTGTGGAGCATGATTTTCTTTGAGCATGGAAAGGATTTTGTGTGTTTCCAGCACTGTGGAGTTACCAGTATTTCTCATCTGGATTTAACTGATGCCAGTGAGTATTACATCGAGATTTTTTGCTTCTGATCCACGGCATGAAGTTAGAATAACAAAAGGACTAAGTGCTCACAAAGATTGCTACAGTTGATTTCATTTTTTAGCGAAACGGTGAAATTTGCAATTAAATTTTTAAAATGTGACATTATTGTCATGTAATTTGTCTGTGGATTGGAATAATGAAACCCTGTTATACGAAAGTTCTTGGCAACGCGTTTGTGTTGGTAATCTGCTCAAGCTCCCTTCAGTGTGCTGAAGTCTGGTGAAAGTTGGGTGCTTTTCTAGATAGCAACTGACCATTATTCTTGCTTACTTACTTACGCAGCCTTTTTAAATCTGTTCCTTGCTTTGGACTGCCCAAGCACTGGTTTGGTTTAATATACTGTGTGATCAAGGTGTGCAGAATGCAGATATTTAAGGTTTTCGCTGGGCTCTAAAGAAGAAATAATAATCTTTTCTAAAGTCTGATGCATTTCATATTCTATCCAAACAGGCATACATATTTGTACGATCAATAGGATCTTATTCAATGGAACTCTTCTCCTGGGTGTAAAATTAAAAGACTCAAGAAATTGTTAGCTCTCTAAAACCTTAAAGAAGCTGCTAGATTGGAACTCATGCAATTTTGTCATCAGCTATACTAATCTTGATTTCAAATGCTTAAATCATCACAGGCTGCAAAAAGTTAAATATTAAAATGCTCTCATTAATGTCCCCCCTCTGGATTTCACAGTGCTTTATCAAAGAGTAATACCACAATGGACTAAATATCTTTGAATATATTTATCCTCTGGGAAAGAGACATTTACAGAAATTCCGGAGATGAAAATGTCAAATGTTACTCATCCTGTCTGTGGCTTTTTATTCCTTTTTGAAGTATGTTTGCTTCCACTTGGTAGCTGAGGGTGTCACTGCTTGTTATTTGATATCTGGAACTAGGGCACACAAAAGGATGACTAATCCCATTTACTGGAATTTCACAGTTTTCATCAGGCCACAGTTTCCATTTCAAGCTTTATAGTAAAAGCAAAACACCAACTGGCAAACTGACTCCTGTTATTGCTGTAGTAAATTAATATGGATTGCCATTACAGTAAAAGAGTCCTTTCTGAAGATTATTTCCTGAACTGAAAAGAAACTTGGATTTAAATCTTTTATGAGAGGCAACTATACACTATATATCTTTTATGAGAGGTATATGAGAGGTATATAGCTATGTGTCTTATATGAGAGATAACTATATACAGTAGAGAATACCCATGTATCTTGATTATTTTTCGTTTAGTATTCAGCTGATCTCAAGGATCTTATAGTCACTGTTTTCAGCTGTTCTTTACAAAAATGTTTTATTCCGGTTTCTCCAGCACTTCTACTAAGGTAACATTTCCAGAGCCTCAGTAAGGGCAGCTATAGCAAGCTTTCGAAACTGGTCTGAGCTCATTGTGATAAATCTGATAACCCTGAAGAAGAAAATCTGATAGTCATCTGCTTGAATTCTAGCCCTAAACCCCTTCATTTAAATCACTGTGCTTGTCTCTTCCCTGGTATCAGTTCATTTCTGTTAGTTTTCCCTCTTTCCCTTTTTGCTCTCATGAATTACCGTCAGTACATAATGTGGCTTCTTCCATCACACATTCTCCATAGAACATGTATTAAATCCAACCCTGTGACCTCCCACACAGTGGGCAGCTACAACATAGCACAGATTTAAGTGCATTGAAGTCAGATGTTGAATTCACAAAGAAATAAAATCTGCATTGCCTGCTCTTTGCTTTACTCCAAATCCTACACCACCCAGTATTTTGGACCCCGCATTTTCTGATCTGTCATCTGAACACCTCATCTTCAGATGAGACTGTAAGACCTAGCTAAAGGAGATCTATGCTTGAAAATGAAGACGGGAGATTTCATGATTTTTAGACCTTGTCATCAACACTGATTATATGTGATTTTTTTTATTGCTTTGCAGATTTTTCTCTTCTTGTCTTCTGGAAAGTGAATCTGCAAAGTAGAGTTTCCCAGAGTCCTGTTTTGCAATGTAAGCAGTGTTTATCTGGGGGACCCCTAGGGTCCTCTTTCAGATGGAATGAGAGACGTGAACTACCAGTACACAGAGGATGATGGGAGTTGGGCAGACTCTTGAAGGTTCAAGTCTCTGTTACGGATAGCATTGGGTTGATTTTCAGTCTCTTGAAACCGAAAGTTTTAGCCATGTACTGGCTCTATGTTGGGTAACACCAGACAGGCCAACTGTGCAGCCTGAATGACTATGGAGTTCAGAAATGGAGGATGTCTCCATGATGTACATGTAGGCCACATTTCTCAGAGGTTCAACACTCAGCATGTTGTGCTCTGGACTGTGTGAATGTCAGCCAGCTTGCTGGATTTAGGCATAAGATCCATATGCCACGAATATAGCTGAGCTCACTTGACTAATGTTCTGTTCTGATAGTTGTAATGGCTATTTTCCATATAATAGTTTCCTCTCCTAAATGATCTTGTGTCCAAACTAAAGGTCTGTTCTTCATCTGTTTTAAATCAGTATGTCTGTGCTGATTTAATGCTTATGTACAATAACGAGTAACCTGGAAATTTATAGCTAGTACTGTTATGCAAATGCACAGAAACTCATGGCACTGGTGTCACCAGTGACAACATTGGTAAGGATGTTGAGACATTTTGGAGTTCCTATTTGTGATGTCACTTCTGAGAATGTGAAAAATCACTGTGTTTCAGTCTTTGGGGGAGGGATGTAAGGGTGGGGAGGCCTAGGACTCAGCTTTCAGTGAGATTTCAGCTTTTTGTAATGTAACTTTTGTAATGTAATTTTTGTTTCTACACTTTTCTCACCAAAGCAATCTTCAGAGCAGTGCTGCTAACAAACAGAATGTTACTATCCTGGGATATCAGACCTTACTTGCAAAACTTTTATTTGCTTGAATAGCAACCAATCTCAAAGCCCTTCTTGCTTGTAAGTTTTGTCTGTAAGTTTAGGTAGAGACAGCACAGCCACTCTTGCAATAGTTTATTGCGGGAGGCCTAAAGTGAAGCTTTCTTCTGAGTTAACACCAAGGGAGCATCGGATGAAACTGGGAGTGGGAGCTGTGTCACAGCAGTGGATTGTCAGCAGCTGAACTACAGTCTAGAAAAGGAAAATGTATTTTTATGTCTTCTGCTTTGCTCCTCTAAGAGACTTTGAGGATTGTTTTTGCCATTTTGCCTATTTACCCAATCTGGAAGTCCATACACTTAAATTACTATTCTGTTTTAAAGAATTAAGCTTAAGCTTCCAGCATTAACATGTCCCCTTTCAAATTACAGAAATATTCCAAGAGGATTTGAATGCAAAGAATACTTCAGCATAGAGTATTTCTATTTCCATTTATTTGTTCACTTTGACCTCTGTGAGACTCTAAGCAACTGCTTAGATGTGATGCTGCCATCCTATATTTGAGTATTCCCTTATGGAGTAAAATGAATATAGGCAGGAGAATTTATTCTGGTAGATTCTTCTTCTTAAAGAATTCTAAAGCCATAAGCCAAAAGCTGTGAAGCCATGAGCCATGAGAAGAGTTGAAACCATAGGGTGGCCATGATAGTGCTCTGCACAGGTGTTTTGACATCCAAATCCTGACCAAAACAAGTGCTCCAAAGCTATCTCATGCCCCGTCCTGCACACTATCTGCTGAGCAGTTACCTTCTTCACTCCTAGCTTTTTCCAGAAGGTGTCACTGTTAGGCAGTGGTGATCAGAAGGCCTGCCGATTTAAAAATAATGGCATGAAAAGGACTTCATGGGTCTTCTTTTCTTGCTATGATTATTCTATTCCTAGTAAATCAACATCAACAGTTAGACCATTAGAATTAGAACATGAAATGGGAACATCAAAGTTGCTCTGTAATTTGAATTTACATTCTGTCTGAGAACATTCCATCCCAAAGAAAATTCAGCTTCTTAGACCACTAGCTTAAGAGTTGAGAGTGTGAAATTGCCAACATGATTGGGCAGTGTTAAAGGACACACTTTTAATGTTCATATTCTGTGCACACAAGCACACATCTGAAAAGTGCATGTGCACCACTGGGCAATGTTTCATGATGAAAAGCTGCAAAAATATTTCTTTTTGCAGGTGTTTAGTGAGATTTGATTTGTTTGCAGACTTCACCTTGCATTGGGCTGTGGGTCTCAGAACAACGCATCAGAGGCTATCAAGAAATGAACAGATGACCCAGATTTGGAAAATATTATTAATATGCTCAAGAATTGGAACACTGTTCTACAAAGGTGGACAAGTGTCTCCAGGTCTTTGATGTAGTCATATATATTAAAACGAAATGCAAAGGCTCAGATGTAGGAATAATAAACCGGAAGTGCATCTCTAGGCAACAAGAAAATGGAAGATAATTCAAATTATGAAAGTAGACTAAAGAGCTATTTCTAAGATCTGCCACTGAAAAATGAAAGTATGGTCTAAAACAAAATAGAAGAGGTGTTTTTTGTGAAGCCTTAGCACCTCTAACCCAAGGCTGGCTGAGCACTCACCTGGAAATCTGCACCCAGCTCTGGCTTCTCACCTTCAGTTGTGGTGGGTGTAAGCTGGAAGAGGGAAAGCACTAGTGTGCTTAGGGAACTCAACAGCAGCAGGAGAGAAACAATGCTTAAGATGCAGATAAGTGTTATCTCAGATCTAGTGGGCCATTTGAGATGGAAACTGGAGAGATGGAATTGGGGGCAGAACCCTCTATATGTACTGTAGCTACAGACTTTATCATGTCCATAACTACAACACAAGACTAAAATTAGTAGTCTTAGTTTATGAGGGCCTGTTTCCTACTTGTGTTTTCTACACAGTGGGAAAATCATATGCAAGCTGAATGGTTTGTTCATTTCCCATTTGCACTCTGCATGGAGTGTCTGCTCCTGGGTGACATATCTTCTGCCTTGTAATATAAGATGGATAAACCATCCACAAACACCACATAGTGTTTTCGGGAAAGAGGGGTAAGGAGACCAGCCTTCCTAATGCAAGCCCTGGACTGGCACTGGTGCAGCGTTGTTTTCCCAGTGATGGGAAAAGGCTCATTTCTGAGAAATCTTCATCTGTTATCGCCCAGGGAAGCTGTGGAGGCACTATTTATGGAGGTATTCAAGGCCATGCCAGATGAAGCTCTGGACAGTCCAGTGAGAAGCGTCCCTGCCCATGGCAGGAGGGATGGAGATTATACGTAAGGACTCATCCAATACAAACCATTCTACAGTTCTATGTTTCTTTTGAAATGGAATCCATAAAATAGTGCAACCTTTTTGCTCTGGTCATAACAGTCTTCATCTTGTGAGAAACTGCTCTAGCAGTAGCAGATCTGGGGCAGTGGGTGGGTAAGCTTCTGGGGCTCCTGTAGTTCAGTGGGGAATGAGTATCCTGTGAAAGCACAATACCCACAGCAGTCCTGGTTCTACTTTGAGCAGACCTTGATAGTAGCCCCTTTCTAGCATGGGGATGACCTTAAAGAGGGGCACAAAGCCATAATCTGCCTGTGATTTTTGCTTTCCTCTTACAGCCATCAGAATGGAGAAAGGAAGGGAGAACAGGAGGGAGTGAGCCAGGAGGTATGTCCCTGAAGGACCCTACTGGGGCAGAGTTTCAAGTACTCAGTTTTACAGCACATGCTCAGCAATAAATCTACTATTTAACCAATGTGTTGACAAATCAATCCTGATCTGAGTTTGTATGTTGCTTTGATTCTTCAGGCAAGTATTGAATATGTGGCCAGATTCTTAATATAGAAGCAATTGGAAGTAGGTCATTTCCGCACTTCAAATGCCATTTAAAAACTCTACTTAAGCTATGGAAGAAAGGGAAAAGCTTTCCCCATCTTTTCTTCTTCCTTGTTTTTTGCAGTACAAATCACTCTATGAAAATAAATTGGCATGAAATAAAAATTGTTATTTCCTTTTTTCTTCAATTTTACTCTTTATCAGGACAATTTTAATGAAATCCATCTATTTACTTTGTGGGATTCTAGTAACATACCTTCTCATTATACCATATATAATGTCGAAGTAAAAATCTTATGACTATTACTTTAAAAGCAAATTTATGGTTTTTTTAATGGATTCCATAATACAGATTTCAAAGTTTACAGTAGTTTAACCATAGACAAACATTGTGTCCTTCCCTACTTTGTAATTCAGCTGCTCTTTATTTTCTTTTTCAGCTTTATATGGTTTAAACATCTGTTCCCTCAGAGTCGTTCCATGCCTGCCTGCCTTATTAGAGGGTTTGGTGCTGGAGTCCTCTGACTGAACGCCAAAGTCCTTCCCTTTGTTTTTCTCAGTGACGTACACAAGAACTTTGAGGTGGTGTAAGAACAGAGGGATTCATGGCTAATAAATACTTCATCTAGATGGGTGAGTGTTTGAGCTAGGCTGTTAGCTTAATTCTAACCATAAGGAGCAATAACCACGGCATACTTTGGGTGGGAGAAGACATCAATCACTGTCACTTTTCAACAAAGGAAAATGAGTAGAGGTGGAAGAAGCTTTTGAAAACTGGGACTTAAATTTTCATCCTGGCTAATTCTTCTCTGGATTGCTGGTGTTCCTAAAAGCCATCTTGCAAGTCTTTTTTTCCAGTGGCAATGTTACTCCTGTTACTCAGTAAAATTGGATGATTAATATGTGCATTCTGACAAAGGCCGGCTACAGATACATTACTTGTAATAGAACATAGGAATACCCTCACTCATATCAATCTCTGGGTATATAGGGAGGTTTTCCAAAGTAACTCCCTTGACATATTAGGACTGACATACTTCTGCTGTGCTCTGAAATTCATTTTAAATCTTTCAACTTAGGGAGAAGTAACTGCTGTCACAAATTAGCATGCTGTCATATCGAGCTCAGAAAGTTCTTTTTCATGGTCATTTTATGTTTCGTTTACCCTGCTATTAGTAGAGAATAAGAAGATTTACTTTTAAGTGATTATGTAAGGTTTAGCGGAGTAATGATTTCTTGATGGAATTCTTTCTGATGTGGAAATGAGTTGCTTCCTGTATAAAGTTTTGCATTCACTGTTTTTAAGGAAACAGGACTGGGGCAAATGTCTGCGCCTCTCAGAAATCAAAATATCTCAGGAGAACAGCTTTTGTTACGAGCAGCTGTACTTGCCTGGCTGGGCTCTGCAGTCAGCTCGATGTGAGCACAGCTCACCCCTTTGTGCTTTGCACGCCGAGGGTGAGCTCCTGGCTCTGCAGATGCCAGGAGAGGTTTTGCCCTTGACTCCAGGAATTCATGACATCAACTTCAGCCTTCACAATGCAGCCTGTCTCCCTGTGGCTCTCTGTTTTCCCTGACAACCTCCTTAGCGTTCCTACAGTTATTAAAAAAACTCATTGCTGCTGTCCCTTCCTATTTGTTTTTTGGATAATGTGTGCATCCAAAGAAATCTCATCTTCATCGGTAGCGTCACTACTGTCACTAGCATGGGGAAGGGGAAGCTCTGACGCTGCATCGCTGTCTGTGCCCATTACCAGCAAAGGAAAGAGATCTCCTATATGTCTTATCCATTTAAGAAGAGTCTTTTTCAGTTGCAGAGCGTCAGTCTCCTAACTGTGTTCAACATAGCAGTTTTTTCTTGCAGATATTTTCTGCCACTTTCAAACAGCTGAGTCTTGGTTTTTCTCATTGTTCTGGAAAACTGTTGTCATTCAGATGAGTTGCTACTTCTCTAAAATCTCTATCACTGCCTAATTTCTTTGAAATCCAGTTGACTCACGTAACAATACATAAATTAGAATGAAATTAGAAGAGCATTTGCTCTCTATTTTCTCCCAGTCGTTATTACTCCATACATGTCAGCTTCGGATTTACACCAGTGTCAATTTTGAACAGGAGCAGAACTGGCACAATCCTTTAGGATCTTCTGATTAAACTTATTCAGCCTGTTTTATTTTTCAGGCTGTATTATTTTTTCCTCTCTTTTTATACCTTCTTAATCCCTAGTGTTCTGATCAGATGGAAACATTTCTTTTGCTTGTTCCTTTGGTAAAATCATGGATGAAATTACTGTACAATAATGGTCCCAGTTTTGCCATTTCACATCAGTGGAAATAAAAGAGAGGTTGGGAGGGAGCTTGCACATAAATAAGAAAACTTTAACACTCTTTGATAGTGCTTTTATTTGCAAAAGAAAGAAAAAGAACTTCTAAAGGAAAAAAAATGCATCATGTCTCAGCATTATTCAAAAAAAGAATTTTTAAATAGAGTTTTTAATTTTAAAAGGTTTTTATTTGTTATTTTGGTCTGACTGCTGAATATGTGGTTAATTGAATGGTTTCCTATATCTCACTGGTTTCATTTTGGTTATTTTCACCTTCGTTAATATTTCTTCAAATCTTTCTTCTATATTCAGCTTGGTTGAGGTTCATTTTATTTTCTTATTGGGTTTAAGCTGTCTTTTAAATAGTAATATGTAGTCAGAGGACGTTTTCAGAAAGTGGGAGATTTGGATCCCAAACACTTCTCAAACAAAAAGCATTTAAATAATGTTGTATGTACAGAATGGACAATTTACACTTGGAAGAATGTTGTAGTCATCTTCTTTAAGTATCCTAATTAAAGCTATGCTCTTTCGTAGATGTATTTCTTTGTGCAAGTCATCTACATATTTATTGAACCAGAGAAAAAAAAAGACTTCCCAGCATAATAATTAGATTACTCACCATAGGAAATAGGAAAACAGATTTCCACTCTGTCATTATTGTGAATTATTATTTCATGTTTTAATATGAAATGAAGAAAATCTGGGAGAGATTGAGTGTTTACATCTTGGCTTATCAGTCATTTATAAAGAAACAGGGTGAGGTAGATTTACAACTTCTTAATAAATGGAACCAAATTCCTAACAGATATGGGAATTATTTTAATTGTTAAGCTATCAGAGAAAAGGTTAATTATTCTCCTTAAACCTAGTTTTTCTTTCTTAGATTCATACTACAAACATTTGGAATTAAATTTTCTCTCAAAATGAAACTTAGCTTTGTGATATCTTTGTAAAATCTTGGGTTTTTTTAATGAACAAGAACATTTTCTTCTCTAAGCACTCTACATTGTTTTGTTTTCTTTGCCAGCCTTCAAACACAGAAAAGCAGTTATTTGATCGTTTCTGCTTACCTATTGAATTCATTCATTCTTGCCATGACCAATGAAATTAAGGCTAACTACTTTGAGAAATTTTGTGCTTTTCTTACGGTTCACAAAGTGGAAATGGCTTACCAGAATGTCTGTTCTAACTCCAGAAATAGTCCTTGATTAGTAGCATTCAGCAAAAAGTTGTTGATGTCTCAATGTATTTGCCAGTGAATAATTAATACATCTGTGCAAAAGCACTCCCTCCCATAGCTGCCCTGGTTCTCTAATAAGCATTATTACTGACCAGGCAATGACGAAACATTTCACACACTTGAAAGCTGTTTGGAACTGGTTTTTGGTACATTAGTATATCTGAAGGGTTACTTGATTTGGCAAATTTCCTGTAGATAGCCACCTCTCATCCCTTTGAACTAATTTATAAACAGTTTGGCAGGGTAATCTTGACAGTCCTTCAGTTCACCATCAGTAGTTTCAGAAGCCCCTTCTCCCTGAAAATAATAAGGAAATAGATCTTGGCATTCAAATTATTTCTACCTATTCCATACTAGATCTCTTCAAGTGATTTCTTCAACTAATTCTCTTGTAATTCATGTCAGTTACTGCATATCTTTTAATCCTGTTAACAAGAGAACAGTGATTATTTCATTAAGGAGCTCACTGGAAAAATGATCTAAACTGTTCTCTGAATCATTAAACAAAGCCCATAATTGAATTATGTAATACTTGGGAGAAATTTCTGTTCCAAAGGGTCAGCAATGAATATCAGTTTCTAGTGTATTAAACACTGACCAAGAGCATAAAGAAGAATGATTTTCTTTGTCTGTTTCTTATTTTTTGCTAAATTAACAAATTGACTTAAAAATTTACAACTGAATAATTTATTAAAAAATGAAATGAT
Organism: Centrocercus urophasianus; assembly: GCF_019232065.1. Lineage (NCBI taxonomy): Eukaryota > Metazoa > Chordata > Aves > Galliformes > Phasianidae > Centrocercus > Centrocercus urophasianus. The sequence goes on from NW_024884711.1 coordinate 19,497,631, forward strand.
GTCTAAATGTAGTTCTTTTTCACAAAGTGAAATGTTACACAACTCATCTTGGTGATGCACCTTCACTGTTGACCTGCTGATCAAATGTAGTCCAGTACAGAATGCGTATGAAAATCAAAATTTTATTTTATTTTATTTTAGAATATATAAACTTTATTGCTTTTGGATATATAAATTGATTTAATGGTACTCACTCAAGCCCTTTTCCCTACCAGCTTCCAAAGAGACCAATTGTTCTCCTGAAAAGCCTGGCTGACTTACCACCAAGTATTTGTCAGAAGTCAAGATACGCATGTCTGAGGAAAGGTGGAAATCTCAAATGTGAAGGTCTGTGTCTCTTGGAAAGATGTGACCTGTCTCTCGGGAATAAGGTTAATCTGTTTATCTGGTAACAAATTACAAATCAAAATCTGTTTTTGGTTTCACTGTGATGGTAAGAATATTGAAGCACCAAGTCATAGGACAGAACTTGATGACTGAATCTTTAAATGACTTACGTGGCTATTCTCAACGTTATTAGAATGGTAGGCTTTTTTTTCTATTCCTTTATTCTCAGAATTCTACTTCCAGAACATTAAGTCCTCAATAAACAAAAGGGAAATTCAAACTGCTGTTAATACCATTGCTGATGTTTTGCTATATATCTTCAGCAATATTATATCAGATATGAGAAAGTAAACAATTTTCAAAGTCGCAAAAAAAAAAAAGTAAAAAAACCATACATTCACCTTCCCGCATGTTGCATTGGTGTTTTGAAAGAACAGCTTGATAAAACTGAAAAAATTTAAGAGCTGAATAATATGGGAGAAAACATTTTAAAAGAAAATTGTGAATGATAGTTGGGAGCTACTTAGGAATATTTTATCAAATACTCCAAAAGCCATAATTGAGACAAGGCCATATTGGTTAAAAAAATAGAGACACAAAACAGCCAAAAGAAAACAAACCAGTAATAATAATAAAACAACCAAACTTTTATTTGAAGAAAAAGTAAAAGCAGATATGAAACAAACAAAAAAACAAACAAACAAAACAAAAAAGAAAAGCAGGAAGATGTACATTTCTATAAATGAAGGAAAGGGAAATTTGATAGGTAGATAGGACTTCTTCAATACCTCAATACAAATGCACGAAGAGAGAACTCTGGGTAATTTCTAGAATGTCAGAAGGAAATTTAAAAAAATACTGATAAGAAATCCACCTATTGCATTGTTCCATCATTAAAAGAAATTCAGAGAATTGTCTATAATTATAAAAAGGAGTAGAATTGCTCAGTAAATATTCATGCCCTGAGAATGGAAAAAGAACTAAGAGATACATTCACACCAAACTGATGTTTAAACTGTTTGAACATCTGATATTTAAAGACATTGAGCACTTGTTTTTCTTGATAAACTTATGCTTGATAAACCACCATCTAAACATTAGTTCTCATCTAGAACTGGGAAGAAAATTATGCCAGTACCAATATTTTTAGTAAGTAAGACAATGCTTCCAATAGTTGGAAGAATCACAGGGGGATGCTGAACAACTTCTGTGTGAGAAATGAAGAGGGTGTCTTCAGCATCAGACAATCCAGAAAAAAAAAAGGACAATGCTAAAGGCGATGGCACCTAAGCATTTGACGTTTGGCATTCTGGTCAAGAGTTAAAAGGGACAATCAATAATCTGATACATATTAAAACCTCAGTAGTGGGTTTCGAACTGTAAGCTTCTCAGAGAGCTGACAATAGTACAGGAGGAGTGGCTCTTTGCCTATGCATTGGTAACATTTTAGTCACTAATACGGAAAAATAGAATGTTGGGATTTTCAGAAAGTACTGAGACTGAGTATCGAGATATCCATGCAAAAAAGCTTGGAGTACTGATGCACGTGTATACATATGTGTATGTATATATATATATACATACATGTTTTCTTTTCATGTGATTAAATGGAAGGTCATTTGTCTAAATGACAACAACGCAACAGAGAAAATGATGACTGTGAAAAAATCATTGGTAATCCTTCGAGGTGGCTTTTCTCAGATGTGCAAGGCCTGCAGATTCAAGAGCAGGAGGTCAGGCCTGAGAACCTCGTACCTACGGATAGTGAAAGCCTCTGGGAGGTATTTAGTATATTGCAGAGAAGATTTGCAACTAAACATCATGAATGTGGAGAAAAAAAGCTTTGGAATAGGCAGAATTTTAACCTGGCAGAAAAAAATCGTGAGTACAGATAGCAAGTAGAGTCGTGCTGTCAACTGGCACAATTCAAGGCAAGCATGTTTCAAGACATGGGATATGATTTAGTGAGCAGCATTGGTGGCACATGGATAGTTGGATTAGATGATCTTAGAGGCTGTAGCAGAAATGCTAATTTATGGCCTGAAACAGTGATTGAGCACCTGGGGAGAAGAGAGGGCCAACCTAAGGGAGCTCAGGTGAATGCTATGCAATTCAGCAACTGGAATGGGTGGAGCTAGGATCCACCCCTTCCCAGACCTCATTTAAGGGCTGGCAGTGGAGGTGAGGGCATCTCTTGACTCCCTACCTGAGGTCTTCTAAAGGTAAGCAGTTGTTGGCTTGTTGGGGTTGTTGGCTTGTTGGGGTTGTTGGCTTGT
>NW_024884711.1:19500243-19548370 GCF_019232065.1 Centrocercus urophasianus
TGTTGGGGTTGTTGGCTTGTTGGGGTTGTTGGCTTGTTGGGGTTGTTTGGTTTTTTTCTCCCTTTTTTGTTTCTGAATGTATGCTTTTGGGCTTGTTCTTATTTGCTGTGGCCAGAGACTTTACCATCTTGCTTTTATGATCCCATTTTAGCATTACAGCAATCTTTTCCGACTTTAATGATTCTGTGATTCTAAGAATTGATTCTGGAAAATCAGAAGTCTATGAGGTGTCAGGCTAGAGGATCCCTTACAATCTGTGAAGATGAAAAGTTAGAAGTGGCTATTCAAATCAGTATACCTACAGGGGGAAGGGAAAAGATCTGCTCAGGTCTGAGCTTATTGCTGCAGATGTCACAACACACATAATGTTTAGAGAGTTTTACGCTAATGTAATCCATCTCTGTGAAAATGACGCATCTGTTTCCACTTTCTCTTCCTTATATTATCTTTGTAGCATCACTGTAGACTCCATCTGGAACTGAAATTCTCTTTAATTTTTTTTTTTTTTTTTTTTTTTTTTTTTTTTTTTTAAAGAAGAGTTCCTGATAAAATCTGGCATTGTAATGATTTGGAGGCAAGGGTAAGTTTTTCTATTTCCTGCCCATGTTACTATTGTCCTTTCTTTGCAGACACACATGGTACAGATATACACAAATATGAATGCATTTATGCTGCATGTATACTGTGAGGGGGGAAAAAACCAAATGGACTAAGAAAATAAATTCTTTCTTGTATTAATAAGTTGCATACTAATTCTAAAAGCAAATTAAAATGTATATTTGGAAAATTATTTCATGTATTAATAAATGTGATATCTAACTTCTTAGGATTCATCATTTTGCTGTTCTTTATTACTTATGTTTTAAAATTTCTCTTGGCTTTGCAATAAATTCATGCTGTTGGGTCTTGTTCTTGTCTTATTGTAGTGCTAAGGTTTTTTTGCCATTGACTCAGTAAGAGCCAGCTCTACTTCTACTTTTCCTTTGCAGCCTCTTTTAATTTCCTTTACTGTATGCATTAGCCCAGGGGTAATACTGCCAATTCTATTATGAAAAGGTCCTTGATAACTTTCAGCATTTAACCATTTCAGTGGGAATGAGAATTTGTTTGTTTGTTTGTTTCAATGATAAATGCTGAGGGGAGCAATTAAAATGTATCCTCAGTGCATTTAGTTGGGAGAAAATGTATTTAATAATCTAAAAAGTTTCTTGGCTAATAGTGATCTCTTATATGTCTTGTTGCACTAGGAAGGGTGAATTACTGTGATTACTGGAAAACCTGTTTAGTTTAATATTATGTCATCCCTAGAGATCTCAGTACAGAGCTTACTGGAGTCAGTGGAGCCTTGGAATGCAAATATTCTTTTAGTGTCTTCGGTTCAGCAATAACTGACTTATTAATCTTGACTCAGTTGCCATATTGTGGTGGTATCTTTCCAGTAAAAAAGGAGGGCAAATACTTAGCTCAGGGAAAAAGAAACAATTTTAAAAAAATTATATTTTTAAGCAATAAATCTGTTGAATGCCCTTTAAAATCAGAGGGAGGGAATCCAGAGGGCTTTTTTTTTTTTTTTGTGTGTGTGTGTGTGTGTGTTTTATCAGTCTTTCCTGGTTGAATAGCCAAGCACTTCAGGCTTTTTGCTTGCAAGGATAAGTAATACTAATCGTGTGTCAAAAGTTTGGTATATGAATATGAAGTAAAAAAGGGCAAATCCATGAAAGACTGAAGTCCTCCTTCTTGAGCAGCTTCTTATCTCTGTTTAATGTAGGTATTTTTATGGAGGAAGAGAAGGGAAATATTTTGCAGAATCACATGTGATTATAATGGAACTGTCTCTGGACTTCTGCTGCTTATTTTGTTCCCTTGTGCTTCTGTTTCCTGTCTCAGGTTTCTGAAGGAAATGGACTGCAGCTTCAACAGCTTCAACAATGACCTAGTCCTTCACAGCGTGCATGAGAAGTCTGAGAACTTGTTAATAGTGATGACCTGGCAATATCCTTTCTCTCCTTATAGAGCTGGCAAACACATAACTCACTCTTATGACTTCACTCATGCTTTTTCCCACTGACTTACTTGTGTGATGACAATGTTCAATAGGAACTTAGTCTGGCAAAAGCCATCTAGGATCTTGAAATGTATCTCAAATCTTCAATTTTTTTTTTTTTTTTTTTTTAATCGAAGAAAAAGGTGTCTAAAATTGTTTTCCTGAGTGTTTTCTCTAAACTGCTTAGTCAAGTGCCTTAGTAGTGCCCTCAATCCATCTAGTTCATATAGGACTCTTATACTGTTACTAAAGTTAAATTTCCCAACCTTTGAAATTGGTGTTTCTTGTCCTGTTGATCGTACAAATATCTCCTGTTCCCTTTTTCTCTACTTCTCTTCCTTCTAGACATCAGATATCTACTTGCCTAATCTGGGTAGTTGTCTACCTGTGTAACACAGGTAAATAAGCAGCAAAGAAAATGAAATCACGAGGGTGTCTATTTTTACTAGCTTTTAAACCTCACAAATCAGCTCATGTTATGGTTTGTGGGATTATTTAAACCTTAATGGAAGATTTTCCTTGAGAGGAAATTTTTCCTCTCAAGGAAAAATGAACACAAAATAAAGTTTGGCTTATTTTACACAGTCAAAAGAAAATTAAAAAGCAATCCTTTAAAGCATGGGGAAATTTCTGTTGTCATTAGGAGATGTTGGGTCACCTCTCAGGTTACATCATTTAGTCAGCAATACTGGTAAATAGTTATAAGAGGGCTGAAGGTTTCTCAAGCGTACAAGATGAAGTGGGTGTATTATGTGAGTAGAAAATATCAGTCCTGTATGTTAACAATTCAGTAATCAAGAATATTGTATGATTTCCTGGTAAGTGGCTGGATGTGCACACTTTTCCTTTTTTAAAAAAAATATTTTATTTTTTTAAGAGGATCACACCTTAACAGTGAGTCTCTTGAAAGCCATGTTTATTGCTGTTTAAGTTAAAGAAGAAAAGCTTTAAACCTAGAATTTAGAAATCCTTACAGTTTCATGAGAACCTTTGGTTTCCTGGAAACTGATACAGCTTCTAATATTTGTTAGAAAAAATTCAGTGTAAGTCTTAATCTGCACTGATATGAGTGCGAGAGGCAAGTTGGTCCAAACAAGCCTATTTGCTTATTTTAGGCCCCAGTTGTAGTACGATCATATCAGATTTCATATATCCATTGATCTGTGCTGAGATCAGTCATTGAGAAACATTTTGAAAAGCAGTGGTGCATCTGTGCTCTGGATGTTTCCCTTAAGGCTTTGGATTGTGAGTTCAGTTTTATATAAGTCATTTAGTCTTAATGGAGGCTTCGATCACTGATGGAAGAAAAACAGCTTTTATTAACGACATTCAGAACTCAAAGGGTGACTTAACAGTGTCTTAGGTTTGTACACGTGCTTTGGCCACAGTGTGCAAATGTTTCTCTGTGTCCCCCCCCAAACCAGAGTACAGTATGTTCAGATGGAAAGATGGAAGTTAACGAAGTATGAGTAAGCACTTTTCTATAGATATAGAAATAAAAGGAAAATAGGTTTTGTTACTTGATCTCACTTTTTTTTTTTTCTTTTTTTTTTTCAGAAGCCATTAGTTAGGGAAATAATCAAAAGCAAGAGCTGCAGCATTACAGACAAAGATTTCTTATTTTTTGTGAATGAAAATGGTCATTGGATAAGGATTGCCTCATGAACATGTAATTCTGGAGAGACAGGGAAAAATCCCAATAGATAATTCTTCTTAAAAGAGTTTTACTATAGTGAAGGGGATGCTGGTTGAAAACTACTAAATACCAGCTGCAGTCAAGTGGCATGGTATTGGCGTGGTAAGTTAGAAAGGAAGAAATAAAAGACCTGGTCTCAGTCCTTTTTCTGGTAGTGGATCACAGAAAAATCTCAGCATCAATAATAGTAATGTTTTTTTTATAATGAATTCAAATCGGTCCTCTGAATATCCTTCCCAGGTGTAACGCATGATGAACTTCAGTCTGTATCTTTATGTGCATTAAATGAAGTCATAATGATAATAGCTAATACTATCTATATGATGGTAGCTTGATGTTTATCTTACCTTATTTTATTTGAGGGGAAAAAAAATCACAAGAATGAAATTAATTAGAAAACAACAACAAAAAAATCACAACACCCAAACCTTAATCTTAAATCAGGAAATGAAGAAGTTGATGAAATTCTTATAATTATTCTAGATCAACATATTCTTAACTAAGTAAATAAGCATTCCAAACATTGTGAAATAAGTCTGAACATCATTGTATGGTGGACTGAAAACTGGCTGAGGTGGATTGAGAACTGGCTGGCTGACAGAGCACAGAAGACTGAGAGCAACAGCATGGAGTCGAATTGGAGGCCTAAAGGTGCTCACCAGTGGTCAGTGCTGAGTCTGGTCTTGTTTAGAGTCTGGTCTTGCATCATCATCTGTGACCTCAGCAAGTTTGCTGATCATATGAAACTGGGAGGAGTGACTGACACACGAGAAGGCTGTGCTGCCATTCAGGGAGACATAAACAGGCTGGAAAGTTGGGCAAGTTCAAAAAAGGCAAGTGAAGAATCTGACACTTGGAGGAAATAACTGCATATAGGTTAGGGGCTGAGCTATTAGAAAGGAGCACTGTAGAGAAGGACGTAGGTGTTTCGGCGAACAACATGTTACGATGAGGTGTGTGGCCAAGAAGGCCCACGCTATGTTGGGGTGAGTTAAGAAGAGAGTGGCCATCAGGTCAAGGGATGTTATCCTCCCCATCTGATCTGCCCTGATGATGCCACATCTCAATCATTATTTTCTGTTTTGGGTTACACAGTTCAAAAAAGATGGGGATGGGGAACTTCTAGGTTCCAGAGGATTGACTTAATCCTGCAGTAGCTCCTGTATGAGGAAAGATGGAGAGCCCTGGGGTTATTCAGCCTGGACAAGAGAAGACTGAGGGGAATCTTATCATCAATACCTGCAAATAACTGCAAGGCTGGAGCCACAGATGCTTTTCAGTGGTGGCCCACAGGAGATCAAGGGGCAATGGGCACAAACTGAAACACAAATAACAAACCATGAACATGAGAAAAAACTCTTTTACTCTGGGGGTGACAGATTACTGGAGTAAGTTGCCTAGAGAGTTTGTGGAGTCTCCGCTGCAGATATTCAAGACCCAAAATATTTTCCTGTGCAACCCACTCTAGGGAACGTGGCCAGGAGGATTTCCAGAGGTCTCTTCCAACCCCAATTATTCTGTGAGTCGAGGTAGGTATTCCACCCAGAAGTCACAACTTCCTTTCCTTATCTACATACAAGTCAAGGCACTAATAACATTTTCATAACAAAACTGTTTAACTACTTTTTTTAGTGAGTACATTTAGCTATATTTTGTACAGGATGTAATGAAAGATAGCATGGTTGTTGTGCAAGATGTTCAACTTCTCTTTGTGTTTCTTGTATGATGTGCCACGAGAATGGGCCATAGTATGAATTTTACCAGCTTCCTTTCTCACGTTTCCTCTAAAAAGCACTGCTTCTCCTGCAGTCTTCTAAAGAAAAATGACTTGCATTTCTAAAGGTTTGGGTTTGTTGCTGTTTTTCTCTGGGTAAGAGGACTACTGCACACGATACTGTCCTTCACAATAATCTTTCTGAGCTCTTCCAAGTGCTTTTCTTTAGACCCTGCTGCTAGCTCAAGAGAAGCCAGGTAGCCAATTAACTGTTGATTCAGTATCCTTCAGCTGCCTTGTGCAACACTCCTGCTAGCTGCACACATAGCTCATCAATGGGATACTGTAGATCTCTGAAAAACAAATGAAACAGAAAACAGGTATTAATTTTCTGCAGCTCTGAACATGATATTCTTGTCTTAATAATTTTTTTTCTTTCCTACCTTTTGTTCATAAGCAACCTCAAAAACCATGTAAAGCTAATGGATAGCAAAAGACTTTATTTGGAGGTGTATTATGTGGTTAAACCATGTACTCTCTTGCAGAGATGGTTTTGATCACAGTGGAGAGCTTCTGTCACACTGTAGCAGCTTAGGCATCCCCAGCAGTATCCTAGCTATGATCACACAGTGCCTGATTGGAAGGCTGATCTCTCTGATGTGAGCCCAAAGTGAGTAACAGGATCCAACCTACAAAGGTCCATCGTAATTCCCACCCAAGTGCAGGATATCTCCATTCCTCCTGTCCTTGGGATCTTCATCTCATGACTTATTCTCCAGTGAAGCAGAGGAGAACGAGCTACTATAGGAGCATTAGTCTTATAAACAAAAATGATATCAGGAATTCCCTTCTCAAATGAATCTCCCATTATTTCCTTTTCCAGATTTTTCATTCCAAAATGACAAGACATTGTTGGTCAAACTGGTTAAATTTAAAACCCAGAAATGAGATCTAGTTCAGCTTCTAGGGTGCTCACAATACTATGAATAAGGAGTGGAGAAGCTGGATCTTCAAGAGGGAATTTTAATTTCTAAAGAGATACTCCTGCTAGAACAGGTACAGGTAGCATCTCATTTTCTTGTTGTGAACATACCTACATATACAGTGGTTTCTGCTGGAAACAAGTGACTAAGCAACTTTGCGTGATGGTATCTTTTACTCACAATTTTCCTCTGGATCTTGGCCCCGCTCTGTTCACAGTGTAAGCATGAGTGTCCCCTTCTTGACTTGCTTCTCATGGCTCAAAGTGAAGGCTGCAGTTTCCTTCCTGTATGACAGCAGCAACCAGCTGCCACACCTCCTTGTTGATGGACTGAGGTATTTTCAGACCTAAAGTTGCATTCCCTCCAGCTGCCACTGATGTATACAATTTTTACTAGGCAAGAAAAAAGGGACTTAAGGGAAGAAAGAATAAAAGTGAATTGTCAAAGGAAATCCTGCTATTGATTTCCACTATTTCCTTCGATTGTTGAATGTCGCTGATGCTGAAGTAAATTTCTACAGAGATGGGAATCCCACATTAACTATTGTCATCCGCATTTGGTCATAGCCAGAATTTAACTCATTTTTCCTTCTTAATTTAACATCCAGAGGGCACAGTGATATTTTAGACTTTATTTCTGAGTAAGCATACTTAATATTTCCCACTGATCTTTGTCTTCCCAGTCAGGCCAAATACACTGAATTAAAAATATTGAAACTTACACTAAATTTTTGGCAGCTATTATGGAGTAACACAGAAAAATACGTATGCCAAAGCAATCAACTTACAAAAGTGACATCATTTTGACATTTTTTCTTCCTTGTTCTTGTAGATTAATTTGTATGTAACGTAATTGAAATCCTCCATGCCACTGTTAATTTTGTCCCTAATGAGTTGTCTAAGACGTTTCCAAGAAACCCTTCCAACTTCAAACAGAGATTGAATTTATTCTGAAATTATTATCCTCCTTAAAGCATAAATACTGAGAATGTAGCAATGCTTGCTTTTAAACTTACTCCTTAAAAGAGAGTTTAAAAAAAATCTTTCTAACAATGCTATGCCTGCCAAGGGACTCCACAGCCCTTCTCCATACATCAGACATGATATTGTCCTCGTAGGCTTGAGTGTATTTTTTCTACATGAGCACAAGTAGCCTTTACTGGATGAACATGCATCCAGAATGTTCACTATTGTACAGCTTTGCTTGCAAAAAGCACAAAAACTATCCCAGACAAAAATCACCTGAAGAAAGAATTCAACTAACAGGGCTAGCACTTAATACTTATTAATACACTGAGGATGAAAAAAGTGGAAGACAGCAGCTCAAGAATTGAAGTGATACAACAGGCAGTGTCTTCAAAAACTATGCTACTTATGGGAGTTCTTAAGATTCTTTCCCTATCTGAGCATGATCCATAGAGATTTCCTTCAGAGGACAGTCTCTTACCTGTGGAAAATCTGCTGGTCCTCTGCTTCTTGTACTGCAGCAGACAGCACGGGGACATGGAGGGGACCAAACTGTGACAGACCATGTTATGAGTGATTCTGGGCTCCATCTGTGCTGATCTTCACCCTGTGGATGAAATTATTCAGGATGCTGGCATTGCTGTAAAAGCCAGTTCAGAAGTTTCCAGTTTTCTTTTCTGCCCTGGCAGTTTGTGTCCCCCATGTTAGTGTTTGCCATACCCTCAAGTTTCAATTCCATGACCAATTAAGCCAATCTGAGCACAGACATAATCACAATTTAATATTTTGCTTTGGGTCCTCCACCTCCTCTCTTGTGCTAGCTCTGAAACTATGGAGAACCCTAATAGATTTCTGTTAAGTCCTCTGAACCAGCTCCGAGTCACTGGGAATCATCAATGCCAGCATAAGAGGAATGGAGAACACCAGAGAAAGGAAGGGAAGATCATGGCAAAGCTGGTTTAGATTGATTTAGTCTGTCGAGAAACTTCATTCCCATTGCACCAGAACAACACCATGTGTGGCTGCTCAGTAAGAGTTACCAAACAAACAAACAAAAACAACAACAACAACAAAATCAGAATAATTAAAAAAAAAAAAAAAAAAGAATTATTTAAAAAAGCCTTCTGGTAAAGAGTTGCACTACTGTGTCTGAAGAGATAGAAAACTGCAGCAGAGTACTTACACCTGCAGGGTCAACAAGGTTCTTTGTCCATCCTGTAAATTTCTTCCAGAACTGAACAGTGAATAGAAAATGCAAAGTCAGAATAAAAAGAAGTTAAAAGGCCTTCTTTATAAAATGATAGATCTAGAATCAGGCCTATGTTGGAGAAGCTTAAGAGTAACCAATTTAAACAGCTCATTATATTTTAATTAAACATGCACGTAGATATTCTTCACCCCAATTCAGTCAATAAAAGCCTCTTTTCAGGAAAGATAGCTTTTCAGGAAAGATAGTCAACTCTCCTAAGCGTCTTCGCCAGAAATATTGAGATATAAATCATCCCAACTGAGTATTTGGAACAAATTAAAACCAGTCTGCTAGCATGACATCATGTCTACTTGAATTGAGATAGAGTAACGAACTCTTTAATGCCATTCTAATTGAAGCAGATTCCCCGAGTATTTTTCTTTTCCATTTCAATGTCTTCAGATATGTTTTTACTTCTCACTGAAATGAAATAGCATTTATTTTTAGATAAACCATCTGCCTTGAAACATTTTCATATAAAATATTTATAATTTTGACAGAATTTTAGGCACATGGTGGTTATTTATTTATGTGAAAGAAGGCAGAGCTTTCTCCCTCATTAAGCATACAGATAACCTGAGTCACTGAAAAAAATGTTTCCCATCATCTTTCTGTCCGGATTTGCCTATATGAGGATAATGTGCTAAAAACTGTTAGCAGTTAAATGGGTTGTGTGATTGCCAGGACATGGAGTACAGTACAGTTGTCGTTAGTCACATGCTGCATCTTGCCCTCTTACTGCTTGTTGAAGAAGGATACTGTGAGGTAGCAACCATCTAGCTAGGTGCCTCTTTATGGACTTCTAGTTGTTCAGGGTCTATGCATCCCTTCTAGTGTGAGATGCTCCACTGAATCTCCAGGAGTTAGAAATACTACAGTCCCTTACCTTTAACTACACATTTGTGGTTGGTTTTCATGTCATTCTTTAAGTATAGCAAAGCCTTATGTTTCTGCATGTAGACCTTAAAGTACAGTTGCCTATCTTTCATAGCACATTATCATCATAAATACTGCTAGTGGAGCTGACAGCATCACTGTACAGTGATGTAGCTATAGTCAACAAATCATTTCATGCCTTGCACCTTTTTCTTTAAAAGAAAAGAAGAAATTATGTTCAGAATAGATCACTCAAGACATTAGTAGCTTCTTCAAAAGAATGAATGCTCTCTAAAGTAAACAGAACAGTGATGTGACTGGTCTGCACACTCTGAGGATGTTTTCAGAACTCAAAAAAAAAAAAAAAAAAAAAAGAGAGTTCCATCACAGGGCACAGCTATGTCCCAAATCACTTCCCTCCTCTGCTCAGATGACTTCAAAGAAACCAAGAAAATGAAACAATTGGCCTTGTGGCACAGTGAACTGGAGTTGATGCATTCTGTTGAGATTTATGGCTATATCTGGGGAATAAAGGAAGTATTTCTGTTCTCTGTACTAAATGAAGCAACAGCTGCCCTTACAGAGAGGCTCATAACAGGCTTTGGGTGCCTGCTATAAAAGTTCTACTTTGTGGGGCATAGAAAAAAAAAAAAAAAAAAAAAAAAAAAAAAAAAAGAGAAAAATTATTAGCAGAGGTGAACAGAAATATGAGTACTTTGGTGTTTTGTGTTACATACTTCTGTTTCTTGTCAAGCCCTTCTCACTGCCATTCTGTTCATAGACTACTTTACAGTGAAATATCAAAGTAGTTAGCATCTGAGGAATCCATAGGCAAAAAAGACTTCAAAAGCTCCCTTGGGCCAAACCAAAAATGTACAATTTATTACACTAATTTGAATTAATGAACTCTGACAACAAGAATCTGAGTTGCAACCGTTTAAGTGACTTAAGATCTGGGGGGAGAAGGGGAGAGAAGATACTGAAATTCTGCTATTCTCAGTAAATTCATCAAGGAAACAGAGAAACAGGAAAAAAAAAAAAGTCTCCTTTACTCAACCACAGTTCACAGTTGGAAAAAAAAAAAAGAAAAAAAAAAAAGAAAAAAAGAAAAAGAAAAAGAAAAAAACCCCAATCTTCCTGTCAACACACAGCCTATGCCTTGAACTTTCCAAAAAATTAGATAGAACTAGCACTGGGTAAGCTAAGCTACAAAAGCTTCAAGACAGTATCTTAACAGGCAGCTCGGTACATCTAAAACCAACAAATATATCTTACAGGTTAGTAGCTGTCATCTTCCTTGGTCCATTTAGACAGTTTCTTGGATGACAAAGAAGGGCCTTACCGGAAATCCTGCTGTGGAAACAGTGCCCACCCAGAAAGTGGAGAACCATTAATTTACTTCTTTTTTGGAAGTGTGAACAATGACGTTTTTCAAATACATTTTTTCATTATGTTTCTGCTACCCTGCAACATAAAGGAGCAATGAGAAATTTATTCCTGAGGGAATTTTTCTTAAGGCACAGCAACACAGTCTTTCTTTTATACAGCTACATTTAAATATTGGATAGCTGAATCTTAAAGTAAGGAGAACAGTTGCTTATGCTTAAGAACTGTGACATGATGGTAGCACTCAGTCACAATGTAGAGCCAAAACAGTGCTAGCCATAGCTGCAAAAGATCTTCTAAATTCAATTTTTAAAGTGGTTGAGCAGCCACAGATCTTTTTTCTTAATTCTTGGTTTAGCTAAACTGAAAGCTGATAAAAGTATTCCCAATAAAAGGCAATTTGTAGCAGGACCCTTTGAGACTGCTGCTTAACAGCGTGTACTGGCAGGGTAGTCATGTACACATGAGTACCTTATGAAATGTTCAGAAGGTATCTACACATACAGTATTTTTTATGATTCCTAAATATTTATGGGAAGTGAAGTTTACCATATTTTCTGCCTGCAGATATAGTCCAGTCAGGTTATGATGGAAGTAGCAGTGTATTCCCTTCAGAAATTTTGACCCAGTCGGCTCAGTTTGGAGCCTCCTCCATATTTGATTAGTATCAATCAAGTCTCATTTGTAGTTCTGATGAATTAGCCTTTATAAGGGGAGGGGGGGTGGTGGTGGTGAAAATCTGACCCCTAAAAAAAAGCAGATAGTATGGTACTCAGTATAGTATTCAGTTTTTCATTGAACTTGAGCTGCAGTTGTACTTTCTAAGAAGCCTTGCCAGAGTATGCACACACCAAAATGTATGCATACATATTTCACATTCTGTGTTTTGTTGTGTAGAGTACATCATACATTTTGCTCCAGAGGGGAAGCAGAGTAGTTGCTGATGTTGAGATATTTGGGAGGAGATTAGCTGCCAAACTCTGTTTTCAGTTAAAACACTAATAGAGTAAATCTTCCTAGATTTTCCACTGAAGTCTTTTGGAGTGGGTGGCTAGAAGGAAAAGTAACTAAAAATAATAATTAAAAATATAATAAAAGAATTTCTGACATATGAAATTGCAAAATCTGACAGGATTTTAAGATACTCAGTTCCTACAACGTAACTGCATCCCACAGCTCTGAATATCCTGTGGGTCTTACGATTTTCAGTAGCAGCAAAAGTAAAACAAGCAGGTCTCAATTAGGTATTTTTCCCGAGGGAAAAAAAATAAAAATCAAGCTGAACTCATTAATATTACTAAACATGTACTGCTGAAAGACAATATAGAACAGGGCCACAAAAGATGGTGAAAGGCCTGGAGCATCTCTCTTATGAAGAAAGGCTGAGTGAACCAGGTCTGTTCAGCCTAGAGAAAAGAAGACTGAGAGGGGACCTGATCCAGGTCTATAAATATCTGAGGTGTGGGGGGCAGAATGGTGAGGCCAGACTGTTTTCAGTGGTGAGTGGAGACAGGACAAGGGGAAACGGCCGGAAACTGCAGCATAGGAAGTTCTGCACCAATGTGCACAAGAACTTCTTTACAGTGAGGTGACGGAGCACTGGAACAGGCTGCCCAGGGAGGTGGTGGAGTCTCCTTCTCTGGAGATGTTCGAGACCTGCCTGGATGCCTACCTGTGCGACCTACTGTAGGGAACCTGCTTTGGCAGGGGGGTTGGGCTCGATCTCTGGAGGTCCCTTCCAACCCCTACAATTCTGTGATTCCGTGAACACTTAATATTCAGTGAATGAGTCATAACAGAAAAAAAGCCTTTGGTAAAACTAGTACACAGCTAAGTAAAATACAAAAGCATTAGTGATAACCCATTTATTATAAAATGTACAATTCAAAAAGCAGGTATTTGAATTTTATGAATGCTCCTTAAAAATCTAGAAAGTAAAAATCATTAAGGTTCTATGTGGATTTTAGTTTTCAATTGAAAAGTGTAACCATGTTGATGTCTGAGTCACAAATATAGTGTCTTTTTTTTTTTGCCTTTAAAAAAAAAAAAAAACCACAACATTTTATCGGTCAGATTTCTACTTTTCTACTGTATCCTTTGTTTGAGGGTGTGGTAACAAGCCGTATAAATAGCTAGGATTAACTGCATGCCTGAATACTGAAGTGGAACTACTTGCATAAGGTATTTCAGCTCAGTGGGAGTGAAACAGAATTGGGTGTAGAATTATTTGTTTATTACTCATCGTACAGAGTTACTTGACCACCCAAATGAAGCCCCTGGGGCATTATCTGAAATCCAGCAATAAAAAAAAGATAACATGCTCTTACAAGTGGTCTTTGCATAATTTTCTTTAGGTTTTTACTCTGGACAGTGCTTTACAGCTCATTATTGGGGGTTATTAATTAAAGGGTTAAGAAGAAAGCATTTTAATTTAATCACTGATGTAAGATAATACGTATATAATTATAATGTGAGCAAAAGAGAAAGAATTCTGGAAAATACAAATGGCTGTATTAATTACTACAGCAATTAGCCCGCATATAAAAGGACTTCTTAAACCAAATTATTCAAGCTAGTGACAAATTTGGACAGATTTCTTAAGCTGCAAGAACTTCATTGGCGCCATCCTACTTCCTCTGAAGTCAATGGAAATTTTGGAAGTAAACAATGAGACAGTTTGGAAAACAAAATGAAAAAGTCACCATCAGTGAGTCATGAAATCTGGAACCATACTCCAAAAAAGTGTCTACATTGTTAAGCCTCCATGCAAGCAAACAAAACAAATTTCGTACTTTAAGGAGCGCACCAATACAGAGAACAACATCTTCTGACACAGTTCATTTCATCCTGGGACTTGAAAAAGTGAACTAGTTCAACATCAAGTCCATGTTGTATCCAGAAGGTCTGATATTGCTTTCCAGCTTTTTTTTTGAGCTGGATGTGTCTCATCAGTTGTCAGATTCCGGGTATTCAAAGCCTAGAATGGGGCAGAGGTCTGGTAAGACTTATTTATGATTGTCTAACCTGACTCTCTCGTATCAAAAGCTATGTTTTTGTAGAGATTTTCGAGAAGCTATAGTTTTTATATTCAAATGTTTTCCAAGTGATATGGTTTGGTAACCTGAACAAGTGGAAACTGTGCTAGATAAGATTTTGAGACCAATTAATGTAATCTTTCTGACTCAGAAAAATCTTTCTCTGCAAGGTATAGTGACATTTTCATTTAGACATTTTCCCCCACACAAGATCTCTTGTTAGTTAACAGGTGAAAAATGCCCCATTGGACTAGAAGGCAGGAGAAAACATGACTGGGACTAAGTAAAACCCCTTGTGGAAAATACTATGGGAAAGGCCACTCCAATAAATGCTGCGGAAAAAAAAAAAAATTATATATATAAATAAATAAATTTTTATATATTTTTATATTTTATTTATATATATATATATAAATAAAATATAAAAAAATATACATATAAAAATAAAACTGTGAAAATAAGGACTTCATCCACTAGTCTGCCATGGCTTCTTAGAATACAATGGCTGTTCAGTCTGAACGTATTATGCATATATCTGAGTACTGCATACTGGTTGTCAAGGCGCTCTTTTCAGAGAAAGCCTTACTGTTTATTAAAATGTTTCATAAGCCCTTGTTGTGGGAGCAACAAACCTCTCTTCCCTACCGAAGCCAGATCCCATTCAGAATACAATTTGGAAGGCATGTCCTTGTTAATTTAAACTGCAGAATAGCCTCTCTGTGGTCTGTGTTAAAAATCCATTTGAAAGCAATATCCTTCCCCCAAGTTTAAATGGGTCATGCTGAAATAAAAGCATACTCTGACCTTGACCCTCTGATCCAACCAAGATATTTTCTGTCTCCTAGTGAAGAACACAGAAAGAAACAATATTTCAGACCAATTCTTAGCCTCTTATTCTCCATAGTATGGGTGAGAACAAACTAGTGCAACATTTTAGTAAGTTTAATTTAGTTGACTTAACTATAAATGATGGTGAAGCAGAGAAGATTTCTATACAGCAAACATGAGCACTGCATGCATCTTAAACTTGGGCTGCAACAGAGATATTGTGTTCCTTCTTATTTGTTAGGGAATTCATTCCTTTGCACCATGAGAAGTATTGAGCAAAGCTACAGTATGATGAGTCAACCTTTGCATTTTCTAAGTTTCAGTCTCTCAAGTAGAGGTTTGAAGCATCCAGTTTAAAGTAATCTGTTTTTTTGTAATTATGTAGAAATGATTTTTTGCATCACTTTGATTGCTAGAAATCTGTACTTGTGCTTCTACATACAATAGATATATTAAATCATATATATTAGACCTAACAGCATTTTGCTATTGGCATATGAAAACTATTCATGCTTAAAATTATTTCACAGGAAATCAGAAACTGTACAATAGCTAAGATATTATCATTTTTTAACTGCAGCTAAGCAAAATCATAACTCTGCATCAAATCTCAGACTACTGACTCCCTTACTACACCTAGCCAACATATAATCATCATTCCTGTTTGCGCTTTAAAGAGACCTCTTCCTGGTGAAGAAGTGGGATGTTAAATACTTTCTATGCTATTTAAAATATTTTTTCCTGAGAAAGTTTTAGTCCTTTCTTTTACTGTCTTCCAAAGTCTTCTGGTCCAAAATAGCCCTGGACAATATAGATACAACATGGAACCCCACAGCAACCATACATAGCTGGGTCTATATAATACAGATATGTATTATAAATAATAATAGTATATATATATATATATATGTATATATAGTATATATATATTATTCTGCCATTTACTTAAGACTGGGCCCTTTGTCAAGGCAATTTCCTTTTTTTTTTTTTTTGGAGAGGAGTGAGGTAGGAAAAAGAGAACAAATAAAATCTCTCAGTGACCCATACCACATATCTTATACTCAAGTCTTAAACAAAGAGATACAGCACAGCAGGATAAAGAACTGAACGCACAACAACAAAATGCATCTTGGATAAATACCCAAATGGTTCTGGCTTTTTTTTTTTTTTTTTTTTTTTTTAAACTAAAAAAATGTTTTGAACGTAAATATTAACTGGAGTTTCCCTAATGAAAAACCTCAAATCCCAGTGCAAAGCACATTCCAAAATAACCCCTGCAGTGAGCAGTCCAATGTAAACAACAATGGCTCACAAAAAGCATTTTTGGACTACTGATGAACTTTCCATTTTTCTTAAATCTGACAGCTCAAGAGAACTTCCAAGTATGTGCATACATCAACACATCAGTTAATGCAGAAATGGTGTCAAGTATCCTATAAAAATGAGAATGTAATAATCTAAGCTCCCTGTACACGCTGTATGGAAAATGTCCATTACAGAAAGCTTTCCACATCTCAGCACAGCTTATACTCCCTTTGCAGCAGAGAGAGCCCTTCCAGTATAAGATACCTGCAAGGGACTGCTTTCTAGAATGGAAAAGCAACACACTGCACTCCTTGATGAATTACAGTAAGGCAAACATGGAGATTACCTACAGATATTTTTTTTCATCTCACACAGCTCAAAAGTAAGGCCGCTGTCTGATACTTGTTTTTATACAAAGGATTGTATTTTTTATTATTTTTTTTAAAATTAAAGTCGTAGTTTTCACTATAGCCTTTCAGTTGTACCTTGCAGAACACTGATCACCTCATTGATTTTACTCTAAAGCCTCAACCGACTGAACATTAACACTTCAGTACTTCATTGAGATGGGATTTACTTGGGTGTACTTTCATTCTTCCTTTAGTAATATTCCAGAGATGGGCATGTATCTGTATGAATAATCAGCTGGATAAAGACTGTGCAAAGGATGCAGCTTCTGTGGCTCCATAGCAAAATAAGGTCTTCTGTTCTAGCAGCTTTCCTCTGGGAAACAAACTTTACACCCAATGAGCATCCTTTCCAGCCAGAAAACCACGGTTGGACAGTGTTCCTCCAGAACTCCTTAACACAGAGCATGCTGAGGAGAAATGACTGAAGTTTTTGCCTTATATTTTGCACTTTTGAAGAAAACTGTATTGCCTTCGCTTTTGTTTAAGGATCCAGACGCTACTACTCCAGTTCCAGTTCCTTCTTCCACATTGTTACAGCATCACATGATGGAAAGTACAGCAATAATAGCGAGGGTAGAAAAGTTCTAGGCCACAACAAATTAAAACAAGCTCAAATACAGCAGCTGTAGACAAAAATGAAGGAAGAAAAATGTACTTACCCTTGGAAGGACTCAAGTAGACAGGGATTTCCAGCACAACATTCTCACCTCCACTGCCAACTCTTAAATGAGGTCTGGGAAGGGGTGGGTCTTGAATCCACTGATCAGGTGCATAGCTTGCACCTGAGCTGCCCTGGGTTGGTCCTGCCTTCGTACCAGGTGCTCAATCACGGTTTCAAGCTGTGACAGCATTTCTACTACATGTGCCATTTTTTTCCTGACATTTGACTGGCTAGAGGAAGGAGTCTATGGGAGGCAAGAGAGACCTTCATATCCAGAAAAACGGTCAATAAATCTCTGTGGCACTGTATCCCACGTTCTGTCCACACTGAAAGAGAATCCCCTCTGCCCATAGCACCACAGGAATCTCCAGTTTTTTACAGAAAGGAATTCTTCAAAGGAATACTAAGGCTCTGTGAATGGACTGTTTCACAACCATTTACAATCTTCCCCTTACAAAAAAATCTTACAAAACCTGCTTTTTTTCTTTCATAATTTAGACATATTTGAAGAACAAAAGAAGCTTTCTCTGAATACATTTTGTGCACATGGGATTTAAAACATTTTTGTGAACATTTTCAGGAGAATTCCGTGTATTTTGGAAGGTTTGTGAAAATACAGTAAGAAATGAGATTTTACTGATGAGTTTTTTGAATGAAATTCAGTCAGTGGACTTTCAAACCAAAGGATCTTCAGACCACACATATATATGCTTTTGCAATCTGGATATGCCTTAAGCTGATGTACTCAATCATTTCTGTGTTCAAATAAGTAGCATAGAAAGCCTTCAGGCTGCCTTCTCTCTCTTCCTTTTACTTCTTAATTCCCAGTGACTGGCACAGTTATCACACCACTGCCCTGGCCTGCCCTGCCAGGTAGCAGGGTACTCATCATCCCTTTATGCTGTGGCCATGCCCATTCAGAATTCCATTTGCTCCACTGTAATAAAGGGTGATAGCTTTTCAAAAGGAATGATGGCCTGGAGGATGGGCTTGCTTGTACCATCTGACTGTTAAACATTTTAGCATATTTACTCAGGATATTTTTCTTCCACCTACATTTCTGTCAAAGGTCTGAGTCATGCACGCACACATTCCCATGATATATTTCAGGTAAGCAGGCTCATTAAATTCAGTATGGTAAGGTATATATAAGTTTTCAAACTGATTTCAAACATGAAGTTGCAGGCCTTTATTATTATTTGAATACCCTTTGCAGCACTTGTCTATACAGCTTGTGCTAGAATAAGGCTCCTGAGCTATTTGGGGCTTCCAGAGTGGAGAAGATAGATATTACCTGTTCTGCCATAAAGAATGAGAAAGAAAAAACTCACTGCTTTGCCAGCTCAGAGCCCACTTGAAATCTCATGTTTCTGGGAAATGAGAATGGTTACTATGCGTCTATTACAACTATGCAACAGTTACAGTCATATCTTTCTGACAAATATTTTGCTTAGTGTAGCCGTTAAGAAACATGGCTGGATGTGACCCAAAAGGTGCTGAGTATTTTCTTCAAGGTCTGAAGCATCCCTGAGAGATGTTGAGAACTATCATGCTTCCAGGTCTCAGAGATAATGCAGAATGAAGAAGTCATGGCAGCTGATCTCTTCTTCCTTCAAAGTCACTAGGAAAACTTTTTTTGTGATTCAGCTAACAGAGAACTCAGCTGCAAGTTGGTCATCTATCCCTGCAACAGGGAGCTTCATCCTGGTAACACTGCGTTAGGCACATAACATTAAACTTATCTCAACGACATCGTTTCTGCATCTCCATTCGAATCTTGAGCTTACTATTGTTTGTTCTGTTGTACAAAACTGTGGGAAAGGAGTTGAAGAACATCACAAATATTTACTGTAGGCTTTACCAGCAATTAAACTTTATATTAGGCCTTCTTTTCTGAGTAGCATCAGATTATGAAGGGCCTAACGGTCCATGCTCCCACCGCAAAAGAAATCACTGATACAGAGCAAAGATATTTTAGCGCTATTTATTGTATGCATGTAACTGGCTAGGACTTAGATAGAGGTCATGAAATCAGATGGAAGGAATCCCTTTTTTACCTCAGGAATGTTATCCTGCTTTGCCATGCCTGCTTCACAGGGAACCTTTAAATCTCAGGAGTTAAATTCCTATTACAGATGTGAAAGCAGAAAGCAAACTCCCCTGCATACAATGCCTTTCCTAAAAGTCTGGCATCACAAAATACAAACAGCAAAGAATTTCTTCTAAGACTGGAGTCATGCTCACATACCATAAAAAGAATACTTTGTGAAATTCTGTGTTATGTTTAATATCATCAAGTGATACTAGCAGTAAAATAATTGAGTTTGGATCCTTTAAAAAAGTATTTGTACATCTTAGATTTAATAAATATAATTAATTCTAATCAGAAATTATCTGTACTCTAGAGTTGTTACAGGGAAAGTGCGTAGTTTCTTGAGTGAGATGAAATTGATGTTCATCATCTCCGAGAACAGAAGAGTAGATCTTCATAGTGGCTTATTAGAATGAACAAGGGAACTAAATCTATAAGAAATAAGATTTCTCTGGTAAATAATGTTTTCTGAGACAAAAGGCATGAGGGTTTGAACAAGGCATGACCACACTAGTCAATAACACAGTGTAGCTGTAAAAAAGCCTATTGCAATCCCTGCTCAAGCTACAGTGAGGAAATCTGGGCTAAGTGCCTTCCCAAGAGCAACTCGAAGGTGAGAAGTGCTCCGCTACTCTCCGCTCCCCATTACTTGGACAGAATGGGGTTCCAATGCCTTAATTTTTTCTACCTGCACAGTGGAGGTAGGCACCACGCTACCCCCATTCACTCTGGTCACCATACCAGTGAATTGTTGCTCCGAAGAATCTTGTGTAAGAAGATACATTGTCAAAATTTGCAACATTCAGGGACTTAAAACTGAAAATAGGCAGGGTAGCAAAGGCTTTGCCTTAGCCAAAAATAATTGGTGAATTTTTCATGTCATCTGTCAGGTTAATTCTACCCTCTCCACCACAGAAATACATTTATTAAAGGACAGCTTGTACATTTACTTTCTTTAGAATTATTCCCAGCTATCAGTGACAGCAAATCCAAATTATTTTCTGCCTAATGAAATTACAGCTGCTGCCTGAGGCATAAATACACAGATGGCTTGAATGTTCAGAACTGAAATGCTACATTGGCTGCTGAGGTAGCCCATTAGGTATGTACTCAGAAAAAAAATGCTCTCTTCAAAAAGAAGCTACACAGTAACTGGAATGTTATTTGTAATTTCTGCTACAGTCTCTTCTCTTGGAGACAGACCCCATAGAACCTCTCTCTAAGATACTGCCTGGAAAAACAGAATTGTACTTGTTGGCTTTATCATAATGAGGAGTGCATAGTGATTTTTATTTTGGAAAGTGCTTCATAACTCCGCTGCTTTCAGTCTTCAAAGGTGGAAGCAGCAATTCACTCTTGATTCATTTCCTTTTCTGTAATTTATGCAAACTTACTGGTTTATATCTACATTAGCATGTGAAAGGAGAAAGTGCTGAACTTCTGCAGCCAGAATGACTATATTCAAAGGAAATCTTATGAGTAACACCCATATTTATCCAGTGATGACTTCAACAGGATTAAAAAATTAGAATCAACTCAAGTAGTTTGTTTCCATGTCCAAGAAATATCAAGAAATTCTGCTTTTCCTGCTTGTGTAGAGACCCAAATCAAGACAGTTTGTGTTGGGGTATAGAGCACACTCTATCCAGCAATAAGATGAAGGAAGAATCATACAGAAGGATTAGTACAACTAGTCATAGAGGTTGCACACAGTTCTATCCCCATTACAACTTCAGATGTCTTATGTCTTTCATGCTGTAAGCTTTGCACCTTCCTCTGCTTTTCAAGCCACATGTGCCTGAGCTGTTTCCTGGTCACACAGAAGTGCACAATTTCTGTGGCTACATTCTTATAATAGAGGATAAGATTTCAAAATTATTTGAAATAATAATGCCACATACTTACATTCTGAATGACTTCAAAATTGATGTCTTGTCAATGTGAACATTGATGACGCAAAAGTGAGGGCTTCAAAGATCCCTCTCTCAGCAACTGATACTGAAGTTCTCCCTATTTACCCACTCCTATCCTTTTCCTGCATCTGCAAAATCTGTTTTTCCTCCTATAAAATGTAATAATGTTTGTATAACACTACATATGGTAATATACTGTTATTTTGCTACATCAACTAGAAAGTTTTTGTGAGAAAATAAAAATTTTGGTGCATCCAGGAAATGAAAAATACATGTTCTCTTGAAAGAAAACAGTCGCCTCTGCTATGTATTTTATGTGTATCTGCTGTTTCCTAGTACATATAATGAAGTATATGTACTTACATGACATATAATGACTTGTTTCCTGTTTTTTTTTTTTTTTTTTTTTTTTTTTATAGTTTGGCGTTAGTGTGATCTGCTTAGAAAGCACCTCATTGTCCTCCAGTTTGCCCTGGAATTAGCTCAAACACCACTGATTACCTTCGTATTCCACAGAAAGCTGCTTGGACACGGTCCTGGGTACCCTGCTCTGGGTGTCTCTGCTTGAGGTGCGGTTGGGCCAGATGGACCCACCTCAGCCAGTCTGTCATACTGTTATTCTGGGAAGACCACCTCAGACAAACAAAAAATAGATTTGCTCTATTTGCCATTTACATTTTCTTTGTATTTCTTTTGATTCTGATTAAAACACTCATTGCTCAAGGAGAAAATCATTAAGCACATAGATTTTAGGAGCTTGTGAGGACAGATTTCAAAATGGTTTGGAGCAAGAAAGAAGATTTATTTTGAACAGAAATTTTTGGTGGCTGAAAAGTTTCAGTCTAAATTTAGCATTTTGTTCAGAAGCATCCTGTCCTTGTGTAAACGCCTAAGACTGTGTACACACAGGCTTTCCTGAAAGCACTGTTTATTTGCAGATGCCAAGATGTCCCTCAGAAAAAATAGCTCACCCAGCCTTACAGAAAGTGGAGGCAGAACTTGCTCCCTCAGCCAGGGACAGCCAGCTGGCCACATGTGTTCCAACCACCAAGGGAAGCTGATGGGATACCAAGCCTTCCCAAATTGCAAAGGCCATGAATATCTTCAAGATCTCTGTGAGTTGTTCTGCTTAGCAATTAAAGAGTTTAAAATTTGGATTAAAATATCCATCATGTAAATGGGTCTGCAGCCTGAGCACAGATTCAAGGCACTCTCTGAAAACTCCATTAAGTTTCAGTGGTTCTAAGCACAAAAGAACAAAGCCATTTCTTGAGCAGTGAAAATAGAAAATACAATGAAGGTGATCAGGATGCAGATGGCTGAGGTAAGGTTTTGGTTTGGAGTACTTCGTATTCAAGATATAAAAATTAGGTTTGCAACTATTTCTACTAGCTGCAGGAAACCATCCACAACTTTTCAGGATATTGGGCCAATTAAGTTCCATAAGCTTTGGTGCTGTGTTTTGCATCAACAGTAAGAGAAACCTAAAAATATCCATATCTGTATTTTACCTCAGATTCTTTCTTTTAAATAGTCTGTAAACAGAATAACTAAATCTCCATGCCTTGTTTTCCTTTGTGGAAAAACAAAGACACTTATGCCAAAAAAATCTCAGTGCACAGTGATGCTGGGTTTGGACATGCTGAAATACACATCAGAGAACATTTTTTTGAGAGCCTTCTAGCAGAAGTGTCATCTGTGAAAGAGAAGGAGTGGAAGGGATTATCAGACCTGGGAATTTGTTTACAGCTTTGTGAAATCTTTCCTTTTGCCAGTGTTATAGCTCTAAATGTGAGGTGACATTTAGTGGTGACATTTATCAAAACAAAGACAGCCTTTTCAAAAATCAGGTATATTTCTGCAATCTCTTCCCAGTATCACTACATTCTGTGGTTATTTTTAATCCTGACGTCAAAGTACAGGCATTCTGCTTAACTCTGCAACAACCACAGTCCAAAACAGTGATCAAGGCAGTTCTTGTCCTGTGCTGTTTATTGCTTTTCCCTGTCACTGGTGGCACTGCAGGAGAAGGAACTTCAGTCTTACGTAAATTTTTAATAGAATCATTTTTCTGCTGTGGGGGACCTTGGAAAGAAACTCCTCTATGTCTTGGAGCTGATTGTCATACAAAACCTCACCAGAATTCCACATGCCAAATGCAGAAAATTCTTGCTGATAAACTGAAAGAATATTTTACGGTATTAAAATGTCTTGTTAAATACCCCAAATAATTCTACAGTTTTCTCTACAAATACCTACTAAGTTACAGAACCATTTTCATCTTCATGCAGCTACTTTCTACTTTAGAGTTTCTCCTTTGAGTCCTCTTAAGAGCACTCAAAAAAAAAAACAAAAAACAACAACAACAAAACCCATAGAAAAACCAAAATAAAAAGAAAAACAAAAGAAAAAACAAAAAAAGCAACAAACGAACTGAAAGAAACAACAAACACACCATACAAATAAAATAGTAAGAATGTATCTGAGGGAGGAAAAAAAAAACAACACCCCAAATTGGTTATGTCTCAAAATAACTTTCTGAATTTTCTTACTAAATATTTGTGCTTTATGTTCATGGTGCTGATTCAACAACGCAATGCTTTCTATTGATCCTCATTAGCATATTAATAATCTTTTAATTTTTTAGTTTTTCCTTTTTTTTTTTTAATTTTCTGTTGGGTTTTTTTTGGGGGGGTTTTTTTTTTTAGATATTGAAATAAAAAATAGAAAAGGGAAAATAAGTATCAACCACAGCTTTTATAACTATCAATATTAAAATTATCAACATAAAACCAATTTTTAATTTTGTGCACATATCACATTTCATTTGGGTACTTGCATACTGGAAGCTGAAGCATATTGTTCCTTTCAGGACTAATCATTTAGAGACTTCAGCTCTTCTCTGGCCCTTTTAAATCTCTGACTACTCTGCTTACTGTCCTCTTTTTATAACTATGCCTCTTAGACACCTACTACAATGATCTATGAGACTTTCTGCATATGTCTGATCTCCTGCTTACATATCTTTCAAAGTAAAGGGAACTTTACTTTCTGGGTTCCCTCCTTTTCCTAACTGACGTTCTGCAGCTCTGTCTATAACCAGTATTTGTCCTACTGCTCAATCCTGCTCCATGCAGTTTTCCTTTCACTGCTGTATAACATCCCAGTATTCTGCTGTAGATACTCACATTCCCTCTATCTGTAAAGCCAGGTTTAGTGATATTTATGAGAACAATTTAATTACTAAAAAATTACCAAATCCAGCAGCAAATGTAACATGCATTCCAGAAAAGCTAAAGACAAGTTTTCCTTGGCATTCACAGCAATGAGGTAAGAGAATTTAATGAGTTTGTGGTCATATAACCAGACCACCAGCAGAGAGTTATGAGAAAGCTAGACTCATTGAATGAGGAAAATTGTAAAAAGCTTACATGAGAGCCATCATTTTGGTCTTATACAAACCACAAGCTTTAATTGTGCAAACTATATATAAGCTATGCTTTTTTTTTTTTTAGCTTTCTTCCTGTATTTTAATATTACTACGTGAAATAAGAAGTTGAGTTTGAGATTTTTTTAAGTGTGCTTTTACTGGAAAAAAAAAAAAAACAACAAGCCACCACAAACAAACAAACAAAAAAGCCTCCCCAAAACACCAGCAGGAGATCAGAGTTGTTAATCAGCATGACCTCCTGTAGGCCTTTAATGTATAACTTGAATTCTGAGTGGGCATAACTATATAGGGTTTGAGCTATTTGTCTTCTCTAAGTGGGCTATATCACATATATCATGATCTGAAACAGATACATCCTGAAAATTGATTTCATATTTGCTTTTTAAATTAATTTTATGTTAGGATGGACTGTTGCTTATGCAGCTTGAAGCTGATTTCTTGTGAGATAGGAGCCATATGACATTTTGCAGTCAGGTAGTGTGGAATTGCCCACTTTTGCTTTGGAGACTGGCCCAAAACATGATGAATTTGATAAACAGTGATTTCTACTGCCTCTGGGATTTGATTGCATCAGCAACACTATGACTGGACTTAAGTAAGATATGTTAGAAAACAGAAACTACCCTCAAACAAGTTAGTTAGTTTGTGTAGCATGGTACCATATCTTGCTCAATGAAGAGCAACCTGTCTGTGATTCAGAAAAAATGTAGCTGAATAAACATGAAGTGATGCCTGAACTAATTAACCCCGAGACTGGGTTGTTTGGTACTTTTAGATTTGTCTTTGCTTCCTCTGAAGGTGTAAATTTTTGGCCATCTGCTTTCCAGTAAAAACATGTAACTAAGTTCTACAAATGCTATACGTATCTATATTATATAGTACATATTACATAGCGTATAGTATATATATATTATGTGTAATTATGTTATATGTATATATATAAAAAACAAATCTGAAAAACCTTTGCTAGGGTAGATCTTGTACCTGAACTAGTGGGAGTTTGAGAAAACTTGGAGTGGATAATGGACTATTCTAGACAGGAGAAAACTCCCACAAAATTGCCTAACTTGGATTGACATAAATGCTTTGTTTTGTTGGTGGATTGCTATCAGATGGCTTTTCTTGTTTACCCATTCCCTATACAGTGGCAGTGGTGGTACTACAATGCCCATCTTTAACTCAATAATTCAATGTTTGGATATTAGTGTGAGCGTAAGATAAGAGGATTAATTTCCCTGCATTTCTTGCTGAATCATGAGTCTCTGCCATAAAGCAAGCACAATAAGTTTAATAATTCTGTCATTGGGTATAAGTGCAGAGGATGGGACAGAGAAAGACTGGAAAGAATATGTCTCTCCAATGTTTTAATTACACATTTTTTGTCTCACGAAAGCCACTTATAGAATGATGCTCAATGTCAAAAACGCAGAGAAAGTGAAACAGTAAATTTTATTCTGTCTGTCAAAAATCTTTTAGGTATTTCTACAAGATGGCTCAGTTTTGAGAGCAGGGGCTGAGAAAACATCAAGTAAGTATGAATTCCATTTGGGATGCTACAGTATTTGCTTGGAAGGTATGCTTTTCTGACAGAGCAGGGAAAGCAGCATTGTGGGTGAATGACACATTTTGGCTCTCAGGTAAAAGACTGTTATTATCAAATCCAGTTCTGGATACATTTTATTTGTGTGCTTGAATATCAAAAAGCTCAGCAGAAATATTGCCTGTGGTAGCATAGGTTTCTACCAGAAGTGTAGGGATAAGTCTTGTACTTCAGGAATGTGCTAGATTCTATGCACTGATGTCAGATCTGAAATGGAAATGCCAAATATACTGCACACGTGTAGGCTGAATCAGGCTCAAAATTTACATTTCAAACTCCTTCAAGAGAGTTCTAGGCCTTCCTATGAAAACATACAACATCCAGCAGCGTGATGAGAAGATTTGCTAAAGCTATCCCAGGCCAGACTCTAGTGGGATCTGTTCAGAGTACATTTAGAGGATCATGTCCGACGTGTTCAAAGGAGGGCAACAAAGCTGGTGAGGGGTCTGGAACACAGGCCATATGAGGAGAGGCTGAAGGAGCTGGGAATGTTCAGCCTGGAGAAGAGGAGGCTCAGGGGAGACCTCATTGCTCTCTATAACTTCCTGAAGGGAGGTTGTAGTGAGCTGGGGGTCGGCCTCTTCTCTCGTGTCATTAGTGATAGGACCAGGGGGAATGGCTTCAAGCTACGGCAGGGGAGATTCAGGCTGGACATGAGGAAGTATTACTTTTCAGAAAGGGTGGTCAGGCACTTGAACGGACTGCCCAGGGAGGTGGTGGAGTCACCGACCCTGGGGGTGTTCAAGGAAAGACTGGATGTTGTGTTGAGGGACATGGTGTAGTAGGAGCTATTGGGAATAGGTGAACGGTTGGACTGGGTGATCACAGAATCACAGAATCACAGAATTGTAGGGGTTGGAAGGGACCTCCAGAGATCATCGAGTCCAACCCCCCTGCCAAAGCAGGTTCCCTACAGTAGGTCGCACAGGTAGGCATCCAGGCAGGTCTCGAACATCTCCAGAGAAGGAGACTCCACCACCTCCCTGGGCAGCCTGTTCCAGTGCTCCGTCACCCTCACTGTAAAGAAGTTCTTGCGCACATTTGTGCGGAACTTCCTATGCTGCAGTTTCCAGCCGTTTCCCCTTGTCCTGTCTCCACTCACCACTGAAAACAGTCTGGCCTCGCCATTCTGCCCCCCACACCTTAGATATTTATAGACCTGGATCAGGTCCCCTCTCAGTCTCCTTTTCTCAAGGCTGAACAGACCCAGTTCACTCAGCCTTTCCTCGTAGGAGAGATGCTCCAGGCCCTTCACCATCTTTGTGGCCCTCCGCTGGACTCTTTCCAAGAGATCCTTGTCTTTTTTGTACTGGGGAGCCCAGAACTGGACACAGTACTCCAGATGAGGTCTTACCAGGGCAGAGTAGAGGGGGAGGATCACCTCCTTCGACCTGCTGGACACGCTCTTTTTAATGCACCCTAGTAAGCCATTGGCCTTTTTGGCCACAAGGGCACACTGCTGGCTCATGGCCAACCTGTCGTCCACCAGGACACCCAGGTCCCTCTCCGCAGAGCTCCCCTCCAGCAGGTCATCCCCCAACCTGTACTGGTGCATGGAATTATTCCTCCCCAGATGCAAGACTCTACACTTGCTTTTGTTAAACCTCATCCGGTTTTTTTCTGCCCAGCTCTCCAGCCTATCCAGGTCTTGCTGAATGGCAACACAGCCTTCAGGCGTGTCAGCCAATCCTCCCAACTTCGTATCATCAGCAAACTTGCTGAGGGTGGCCATTATCCCCTCATCAAGGTCATTGATGAAGATGTTGAACAAGACCGGACCCAGTACAGACCCCTGAGGAACACCACTGCTTACAGGTCTCCAACCGGACTCTGCACCACCAACAACGACCCTCTGTGCTCTGCCAGTCAGCCAGTTCTCAACCCACCTCACTGTCCACTCATCTATCCCACATTTCCTCAGCTTTGTTATAAGGATGTCGTGGGGGACGGTATCAAATGCCTTGCTGAAATCAAGGTAGACTACATCCACTGCTTTCCCCCTATCCACCCAGCCAGAGACAACATCATAGAAGGCTACCAGGTTGGTCAAGCACGACCTCCCCCTTGTGAACCCGTGCTGACTACTCCTGATAACCTCCTCTTCTTCCAGTTGTCTGGAGATGACATCCAATACAAGCTGTTCCATCACCTTTCCAGGGACAGAGGTGAGGCTGACTGGCCTATAATTGCCTGGATCTTCCTTCTTGCCTATTTTGAAGACCGGGGTGACGTTGGCTATCTTCCAGTCTTCAGGCACCTCCCCCGTCCTCCAAGACTTCTCAAAGATGACAGAAAGCGGTTCAGCAATCACCTCTGCCAGCTCCCTCAGCACCCGTGGATGAATCCCATCGGGTCCCATTTAGGTCTTTTCCAACCTTGGTGATTCTATGATTCTATGATTCTATGATTCTATGACAGGCAAGACAAATGTGATACAGACCTGGACAGATCCAGAAAAAACACTCGTCTGGAGAATTTAATGAGAGAAATACAGACATGTGAGGACATTCGATGCCTCCTAGGCAAGTATGCTACTAAGAGTGAGTTTTAAGCTTCTGAATATTGGAAATAGTTATGCCTCAGGTCCTGCTGCAGGAAATTGTGTTGAAATATAGCAGCAACAATTTAGCAAAGGTCAGTGCAAGCTCTTATGGGAGGAGAAGATGACTTTTGATTCAAATTAAACCTTAATTAAAACCGATTTCACCCATTCGTGTTCAGACCCTTATTCCCACATTAACAACAAGATGTGTAAACACAGGTATTCTGTTCAGCATTCAAGCATCTAGGTGCTGTATCCACATGGTCTGCTTAGGATTCTTTGTGAGGATGTTGAAAAAGGGTGCCATTTGCTGAGTTCTGCTTGCAGCTATTAGGTTCTCCTTGGGTTGGCAGCCATCTCTTGCTTTAGACTATGCTTTTCCTCTGCCAGTAGAAACCTTCCCATCCCATCCCACCTCTGTCATCAGGACTTGCTCACTTGGTCCTGTGATCTGGATGTTCTAAAAAGCTGCAAGCAGACATAATGCTACACTCTTGGTTTCCTGTTTATCTAGGTGATATCACAGCATGCTGTTCTCATAAGATTTCTCCCATGTCTTTCCTTTCAGCCTTTCATAAACAGACACAGATTGGATTTTTTGGGTAACTTGGTACATTCAACAACATGTTTGAGAACTTCAGGAAGCCCCATGCTCATGAAGTGAAACAAAACTGTATTTTTCTAAGTGAAATTTTAAAGTAAGATTTCTCGTCTCTTGCTCATACAAATTCATTCCATCCACAGGAACTGCTGAAAGCTAAGGCATTGGATTAATTTGCTTTTCACAAAGAAAGAGTATAAAACTGTATTGCCAATAAGAAGTGAAAAAGTAAAATCTTAAAGCACTGCTATTTAAAAACTACATTCTCTGGAGACTAATAAATAATTTCATTTCAATGCAAAAAAATTTACTAACCTTGAAATTTTGAGGTCATCTAACGACTTCCTCTTTCTTTCCTGTTTTCCTATGCTTCAGGCCAACAAACTAGCATTTATTCTGAAAATAGAACTTGCTTCCTCAAGCTGTCCCTGGAAGATAGTCCCTGGAAGATTTAGTGTTTTGCATATTTCAAGTGTATCTTAAATATTTAATTGCTTCCTTACACTTCTGTCCCTACGCATGATCTGTGGTTTTATTTCTTTTATTTACATTGGAGAACAAATTTATTTATTTATTTATCTACATAACACTTTATTTATTTATTGGGTTCAGTCATTTATGTATCTTTGGGCAAATTATGCTGCATGTCACTGTAGACTGACCATAGGAAACATGAAAATTCTTAATCTGAAATATACTAGTCTTGATCAGATCATTTAAAGTAATCCCAGGTCCAAAAAGATAAATATGGCTGCAGGCATCACTTGTACAAATAAAACATGCCAAATCCCAATCTTAATTTCTGGAAGTTGAATTTCTTATCCTTTTCATTTTTCCTCTTGATGTTAAGAGTTGTGTACTCATCTGGTGTAAATTGAAATCTCTCTATAAGGTTGGAATTAGGCTGATTTATACCAGCTGAGCCAATCCCCCTCACTATGCACACTTTGTGCTCTCTGTGTGCTTCCAGCTGTGTGCTTCTTAAGAAATGGCCTCCAACAGCTCTCTAAAAATTTCAAGTTTAAATTTTGTTGCTTTCCTTTTGTAAGAAGCTTCGTGGTGGAATGCTATCATTTAGAATCAACAGGACCTCTTGTTTAGAAGTAACACCTTTATGTCAAGTTTCAAGCAGAAAAGTACATCAAACTGTGCTTTCATCTTATAACATTGGGTCTAGCAATGTTCTTAGCTTCTACCAGACTGTGATTCTATGGTCAGTAACATTAAATTTACTTTTCTGGATTATTTAGTAGTATAAATCTGATAGAAACAGCAATGCTTTGTAGTCAGACTGAATTATCCAAATTCCAGAGTCATTTCTTGCTCTCCTGGCAAACTATTGTACTATAGCATTTTCTGGGGGTGGACGGCCCACAGCTTGAACTTATAGTTTGAACTCTACCTTTCTGCATGGGGTTCCAGATAAAATGCATGTAATTGGCAGAATAACACAATATCTGCTTATCAAAATAATATCACTGAGATATTATTTTTATGGGTTTTTTTGGGGGGGACAAGGAAACTAAGAAAACCTGTACTGTGAAGTATGTATAGAAGAAACAATTACATGCGTTTCCTATCAGGTACTCTTCTGCAGAATATATGAACATCTGGGCTTTCTCTTAGACTTGTACGTAAGATGCAAGATAGTGCAAGACAGATATGTAAAGAAAACACATAAAGAATATTTTCAGTATTGGAAAAAAGAATTTAATAGAGATTCTCAAAACTCAGTAAAGCAAGCAACCAATATAGTGTGCATTAAGAAGACAGTTTATAAAGCTGAAAAACCAAATCTGTGTCTTCTTCCCTACGAATCTTTATTTTCCATCTCTTTCTCAGAGATGAGTCACTCTTGAGCCCTTGACTCTTCATAGATTCAGTGTTGCATATTAGGTTTTCAGATTTTTCTCACTAAATGTGGCGATCACATTCCTCCTAATAGGAAGAGGACTTCCTATTCATAAGTTCTTAAGTGAAAAAGCAGCTGCCACTTGAGCAGATTAAGAGCGAATATCCAGATATTTATGGCAAAAGAATCACTGAACTTTTTCAATAATCTTGTGCAGTTTTGCATATGGTAAATATCTAGGACATGTGTATATGTCTATATGCATAAATACCATAGAGCGTAATACAGAGATACTTATTACTATTTTTGTAAAACTCTTCATTTTTAATTACACAGCAATGCACAATATTGAGAGAAAAAACAGCGCTGAAGAGTTTTTCTGATGGATTTAATTTTCTTGCAGTTTGGGTTATCCACCTGGTTCAGATATATTCCACACAAAGTTTCATGAATAGCCAAAATGTATATTTAATTTTGTCATCTTGCCAATATTCTCGTTCTTTACAGTACATACAAGCATTTCTTGCTTGTGGATTGCTAACCTTTGTTACATGTCAGCCTTATACAGTATATTTTTTGTGGCCCACATAAACCTCAATTACAGGCTGGTTTACTTGTCAAAAAGTTATGGCTTAACATAACTCTTTAAGATAAATTGAATGCTAGTATTTTCATTGGTAGCATTGTTTATCTCTTTCAGTCCACCATCTCATGGACACGTGGTAATTTTGAAGTCGAACATCTCCACCAAAAATCTCTGCAATTGCACTACTTTGAAAAAACAATTTGTTTGTTGGTCATAAGTTCAAGATAGCTCAGATGATTCAGAAGTATTTTCACAAATTCAAAGCATTATTATATTGTGTTTGTTTGTGTTTTTCTAATAATTGCAGTTTATGATAAATTGAATGGATGCTGATTTGTTCACTGAAAATACTACCAAGACTAAAAATTTTTATGGAATACAGATAATTTCCTATTTATAGCTGCTGCTATAAGAGACGTTGCTGTTCTTCACTTCAAGGAAATGAGGAACAGAATGAAGACCTTTTTTCTTCATAATACAGACAACACTATTTTTTTTTCAAATGTATACTTCTTCCCTGCTGAAAACACCACAATGGAAAAAGCACATAAAAAAAGAAATCACAAATAGCTCCAAGGCTAAATTTTGTAATAAGTTATTTTGAAAATACTTTAAAAAAAAACACATTCAGAGAATTCTAGATTAGTCAGCTAACAATTAATAGTCTGAAGAAATATCTAGGTTGGGTAAAATATTCATGGCTTGCAGTATAAGATAGAAAATGATGGTTTGTGGTCATGTAACTACAATCAGCTGCCCTGGCTTGTCAGAAGTGCCTCTAATCTTTCTGCTTATAGTCTAACTATCCTTAAAAATAAAATAAAATATAAAAAAGAAAGCATCTGGAGAAAATTATAAACCTGAAGCTACTTTACAGGCCAAAAAATTCTGATCATTAACAGACTTCATATTTAGTTTAAGGAAGGTCAAAGACTTCTAGCATTGAAATATATCTTGTCCTGCTTTGAGAGGAAATGCCTTTAGCCTTTAGCTACATAAATTTTGCTCGTATCAGTCTGCAAAAGCACAACCATAAGAGAGGTGATTTAGATGTTTTTTCTAACTTATTTGACCCTCTTGTATCTGTACAGAGACAAGCTCTAAGCTTTTCACTCATGTTAATAGTGTCTTCTCTGGGGAAAAAAATCATGTTTTTTTGCTAGTAACTAGAAACCAGAAACCAGATTGGATTGTTCTGTCCAGATTTTAGAATCATTTCCCTGTGGACCAGTTCCTTTGCCAGTGAAAAATCCACCCATCAGATCCATATCTTTCCAAAATGGGAAGAGGGATGTTGTGAGGGACTATATCAAAGGTCTACTGAAATCCACATAGATTGCATCAGTGGCTCTTCCCTTGTTCAGTGATGCAGTTACATCAACATAGACAGCCAGTAAGTCGGCCAAGCAGGAGTTGCCCTTGGTGAAGCCATGCTGGTTGTCTTGTATCTCCACTCTCTCTTCCATGTGCCTTAGCATAGTTCTGGAAGGACCTGTTCCTTGATCTTCCATGGTACAGAGGTGAGGTTGACAAGTCAATGATTCCCTGGGTCATCCTTTCTACTCTTCTTAAAAGTGATGTTGCCTTTTATCCAGTCTCCAGAGACTTCACTTGACTGCACGACTTTTCAAATATCATTGAGGGCAGGCGGGCAACTGCATCAGCCAATCTTCTCAGGACTCAGATGCAGCTCATCAGGACCCATAGTCTTACAGTTGTTCATGTGGCCATAAACCTGATCTTCTCTTCTAGGGGAGGACCCGTTCACTTGAGGGCTGTGTGAAGAGCAATTACCAGTGAAGACTGAGGTAAAAGTTTCTTGACTAATTCACTCTTCTTCTCATGCATTTTTACCGTCCTTCTTCCATTGCTCAGTAGAGAGGTATTTGTCCTTATACTTTCCTTTTCCAGTAATGTACTTGTAGAAATAAGCCTTTCTTGCTCTTCTTTGCTCCTCTTGTCTTGTCCAGTTCCAGTTGGATCTTGTCTTTCTTGACCCTGCCCCTACACAGCCTAGCAACATCCCTATACTCCTCTCAGGATATCTGTTCATGGTTTCACTGCCTGTGCATTTTCATCTTGCTCTCCAGTACAACCAGCAGATCCAGTTCAGTCATGCAAGTCCCTTGCCTTCCTTTCCTGACTTCTGATAGCTAGGGATGGAGAGCTCCTGTGCCCTAGGGAGAGCTTCCTTAAAGCTTTGCCAGCTTTGCTCCACTATTCCCTTAAGACAGTTTCTCAGGAGATTTTGTTGACTAACTCCCTGAAGAGCTGGAAGTGGGATTTCCTAAAATTTAGCACTTTAATTTTACTCTTTGTCCTGTATTCTTCAAGAGTGTGCACTCCACTATTGCATGATCACTACAGCCCAGACATCCAATCCTGATGTCATCAATCAGTTTGCTTGCGCTGGTGAGAAACAGGTCCAGTATTGTATCTCAGCTTTATGAGGCTGTCTGTTACTTGACTCAAGAAGTCATTCCAAAAGATTCCTGGTCTACCTACATCTTGTTATGTTGTTTTTCAAGCAGATGTCAGGATGGTTGAAGTCTCCCAACAGGATGAGAGCCTGTGATCACAACTTCTCTGTGGCTGGAGGTAGAAGGCTTCATTAACAGGCTTCCATAGATCAGACAGCATGTAGCTGAATCCAATCACAAGGCTCCCTTTGTTGCCTCCATCTCTGACTCTCACCCATGATATCCATAGCCCTTTTCTCAGAGTTTGTCAAAGTCCTGAACCTTAAAAACAGCTTCATTGATTTCCAAGGGAATGAAAGCCTTATAAGACAACAATCTGTTTCATGCTATTTAACTTCATTTCTATATTTAAATTAGGGGATGTATTTCATCTTGCTTCAGTTGTGCAGAAAGACTGAGACGTATCTAGGAGTCCTCCTTCAGTAGCCTGTAGAAGAAACAGGCAAATTTCATCACCTCTGGAATCAGTGGTTTCTGGATCCTAATTTAAAATGAAATTGAGCCTGTGGGAGCATGGAGATCTTCATTGATTAGATCAGAGACTTTAGCTAAAAGTAAATTTTTGGACTGCGAACATTAAGTGGGATAAATCCCGTTCTCCATAATAAGCTTTGAAGACAGGAATTGTGCAAGAATTATTTTATGTAAAGAAAATATTAAGGGAAATTTAATTCTAGGGTACCACAGATTAAATCCTTGCTTTTATGGGGTGTTTGCATTTGTGTTCCTGTCCCTCGTATTATTTTTGTTAAAGCTTTGCTTTCTGAAATGGAAATAAAAGAATATGCAGAAATAACCTGTGATAATTTCATTTACCATACTATTCGATGAACACAGAATCCTGTTCTGCTAATGTTGCTTTTCATGACATAGAAATGTAGAAGCAAAATAGGATTGCATGACACCCTAGAATTTCAAAGTATTAGTGAGGAAAAACAGAACAATTTCAAACATTTCTCTCAAACACTTAGAGGTTTAGTTATACAATTTATCTGTAGCTGCTTCATATCATTTCTTGCCAGTGTTGTATAATTCTCTGTCTTCTGTGCTAAGGACAAGCTAGGCTGACAGGCATAGCGAGTCTACTGCACTTTTGACCTGCTGGTTTCCATTGTTTCCTGTCTACCTACATTAAAATTTGTTCACTTCTATATGTCTTCATCTACAGTAAAATAGATACTATTTTATAGCACAGCTTCTGGCTGCTATTAAATGGAATAATTAGTAGATATTTCTCCTTCATTCCTGTATAGAGTTTTTACCTACAGGA
The DNA here is from genome assembly GCF_019232065.1 of Centrocercus urophasianus. Lineage (NCBI taxonomy): Eukaryota > Metazoa > Chordata > Aves > Galliformes > Phasianidae > Centrocercus > Centrocercus urophasianus. The sequence continues at coordinate 19,535,783 of NW_024884711.1, forward strand.
GACATTTAATAGATACATACATATATAAAACAAAACAAAGCAGTATGAACAAACAACAGTAAAAACACACAAACACACACACACACAAAAACCTACACACACACACAAAAAAAACCCACAAATAAAAACAAACGAAGAATAACTTCTTTAGTCTCTGTTCTAGGTCATCTGTCTTTCAAACTCTGAGGCTGGCCTCTCTTGGGAAGGCTTGATGTCTTCCACTGGAAGGCAGAAGGAAATGAGAACAACATTATGGAAAAAGAAGAGAAGAATAGTTTTCCTTCCTTGTTGGATTATATTCCCTTAGGGCTCAGCAGAAGTCTGTACTGTAGACTGAGCATGAAATAGAGGGTTCTGCTTTTCCTAATTCTGTGATAATAACCCAGCAAGATAAAAAAGCTGATAGGCTTCCCATGCATTTAAAATAGTCTTATAAAAACTCATTGTAAAAGTAAATGTATTCTGGAAGATGAGCAGAAAAGAGACATTATTAATGCCCTCACAGGAAAAAAAAAAACAACATGGACGTATCTGCACTGAAATTATTTGGAGTCAAAGACTAAAAAGTCATTCCTGAGAATGACATGGGGAACGTCTTGCATCAATACAGTAGCAGATTTGTGGCAAATCCAGGCATCTGTGGAGTACCTGTTTTTTCACGTGTGACAAAACTGAACAAACTGCTGCTGAACAATAAACATATACACAATTGAATGATACACTGCATATGAATGTAGTAAAGGGTTTGCTGGATATTCTGCCTAAAATCTCAGTATTGATAGTTTCTTTCACTTCATGCCTTTCCCAAGAAATACAAGTAGTACCCACCTTTTCTTTTGGTAGTTTATGTCTACTTTTGTGATATCAGCTATTACAGATTCTTCATCAGTTTTTGAATTTCTTCTGTGCATTGCCTTTCACTGCCAGCCATATGTTTCTTGTAAATGCTTCTGTTAACTTTTTCTTGATGCCTTATTCCAATAGTTTCCATGTGGTCAGCACACAGACAGTTCCATGTACTTCTTTACCTTTTGGTAGCAACTATTTCCTGACAGACTTCATTATTCCTATAACACTTCCATTCCTCTCCCTCAAGTTTCTAAAGGTGTTTCTTTTTTCTTCTCTGTAAATCTCACACTCCTAGACTTTTTATTTCTGTTGACATTACAGAAAACAAAAGTACTAATTATGCTTAGCTAAATATAATCCACTACATGTGGCATTTCAGTAGAAAAGACAGATATGTTAAGCATTAAAGCATGTAAGTGTATAATAGTTATATGAATCTCATCAGAGTAAATGCTTTTTTGGGATGTCAATGCTGGCATGATTTTCTTAGAAAGTACTTGTTTACTTACTCAAGTACACAAACAAGTGGCAGAGCCTCTCCTAATTTTTATTCTGTAGTTAAAGGTCCAGAATCCTCCATTGCAATTCCAAAAGGAAGCAGTAAATACTGTGTGCACATTTATCTGTCAATCATGGACAAACTGAATGTGAAAGAAAAATAGTCAGAAGACACTTTTTTATTATTCCAGTTCCGCAGTTTTGCCAGTGTGGAGTTATGACTACAGAAGTGAAAGATAATGCTTTGTGACATATTAAAGCAAATATAAACAATAAAGCTACTTAAAGGAACAGAAAAATATCAACTAAGGTAGCAGGTGAGAGGACTTTATAACTCCAAAATCTTGTTTAATTATAGATCGTATTTCCAGAAGGCTCTGTCTGCCTTCAGTCAGATCTCTCAAGAAAAATCTTAAACTACATAGTTTTCTAATTGTTCCAATTGCAATGTGATCATTTTGAATTGAACTGTCAGGTAAAAGAAAAGGTTAAAGACGCTTCCAAAGACCTCTTAATTAGTTAATACATGAGAGACTAAAAATCAAATCAATTATCAAGATAGAGAACTTAAAACTTTGTGTTCTGTGCACAAAATTTTTTTCTCCTGTGTTCTGAAATATTTCTTTTCATTAGATGACCTGACTGCATAAGAAGAGAATTTTTCACATTTAAGCAAAAAAAGTTGACAATGGTATTATTATGTCAGCAATTTTTTTCATAATATTAGAGTAACTTTGGTATATCTTGATAACTGGAAGATTTTTATTAAAGGATTAATTTTAGATATGTTTTCACAAATACATCATTTTATAAGTTCATCTACTACGTCATTAATCTGGGATATAAAGATCCACACAAATAGATTGCTTCTTCTAGTTAAAGAAATATTTATTTTTAATTTGAACCATTCTAACATTTTGTTTTAAATAACAGCTTTTTGATCTCTGAAGACATTCATAGCATGCTAACAAAAAAGAAAACTGTTACTCTACAAAAATGTAATGTGGTTAGATTTTCTCATACGGATGCAATAAAGAGCACTTCTGGTGGCTTGACATTGCACAGCTGAATAGTTTTTGACAGGGAAAATAACTACAGTTTAGTCTGAGCTTTGGCAGTACTACAAGTTATTAAATACTTCAATTAATCCAGTAAGCGAAACTGTCTTATATGCAGGTTGCTTGAAGGTATATTCTCTCCATAGTTACAGACATTTTCATTATATTAGCATTTTTTTGCTATTTGAATGTGCTTCTTGCTTCTTAATTTTTATATTGTTTCTCTCATTGATCACAATGGCCTTTTGGAAGCCTACAGTTTTCCTGTTTTATCTTCTTTGTCTTTTATAAGTAGGATGAACTTTTTCTGAAAAACTATAAAAAACATTCTGATAAAAATAACAAAAGTTCAGAGTTGCCATTCCAGTCAATTCTCTCATTTCTCATTCTCAACACTGAGTTTTATTTGGATCTCTCTTTTCTTATTTTACAAAAAATCTTCTGTATCTCTGCGTATATTACCTTACCTATCCTTTGGGCTTCCAATAGCACAGCACTTGGGCCCATCAGTCGGCATGTTCTCTTTTCTGCATCTGGGAATTGCTGCATCTCCTTGCAGATAAAGAACAGGACACCTCTATGTGAGCACAACCTGCATTGTGCAGACGTGGGGATTCTGGAGTAAGTTACAAGAAGAATGGCTCTGACACAAGCGAAAGCAGCTACAGCACTGCATGCCAGCACAGCTGCACTGCTTACATTGCCTTCAGGTACCATCTCTGCCAAGAGTGCACCTGCAGGTGCATTATGTGGCTGGCCCAGGCTCAAGCAGGGACTCTGAGCTGGGACAGGGTCAGTAACTCCGCTGTCATGGTTTCACAAGTTTTCATCGGTGTTCCACATCGTAACATTGTGCAGTGCACTGGGAGTTAAAGAGTTAACGTTGCAGCCCCATGTAGTGTTGATATTTCTAGTCTCTTGGTATCAGAAGAGAAGAATTAAGTACAACCCCCAGAAGACTTCATTTTTCCCTTTCGATTTTCTGTTTGGAGGGAAAGATAAAACTGACTGGAAGTCATGAGACAGCATCTTTGCTCTTCCTGCTCCCTGACTGCTTTGCCTACAGCATTAGAGGACTTAGTTTCAGAAACTCTCTCTTTAGCAGTTTATTTTATTTAGTAGCTTCAATTTCAATCATGTTATATTGTATTATCTCACATTCTGCTACTATATTTTGTTATTTGAGTTTCTTTCCTTTGGTTCATTGCTGCTGTTTATCTCACCGAGGATCGTCTCCCTTCCTTTTCCTTTTCCCTCTCTCCTCTCAACTCCCCAGATAGTAGATCTGTGGGACCCTTTGCTCCCTTGTTATGGAAACCAGGACGAACTATGACATCCACACTGGTAAACATCACATTAGGAGCACTCTCTGCCTCTCTCTTTCCTCTGACATTGAGCATAGGAGAAGGAACCCAGCGGTTTTGCCAGATTTTTGTTTGAACTTGGAGTAGATTTTGTAAATCTGCTAGAGGTGAAGTGCTCGCTAGGTGAGTTCTACCTGCATTCCAGGGTCAAATTCTAAGGGCATGCAACAAATACCTTCACGCTTTGTAGAGTGAAATGTGAAAGCTCATTCTTTGGATTACACAAGTAGTTAATAAAAATAAAGTAAGGATTCTGATGGTAAAAAAATACACACATACGAGGAGAAATCTATCCATGAAGACAGGGAACAGAAGCTGACATACACAGGAGTAGCGAAGTGTATTAAATGTGAAATAGGTAAATCATCGAGTCAGTATATTTTACTAAGTCCTTCCAGATATGGTTCTGCTTCCTTAAGTGATTTACTTTATTAGGAGATTAAAGTTTCCTTCTAGTGTGGAAGAGTGGCTAAAATAATATTGGAGGTGAATTTGTTCAATGGACCCCTTTCCTTTTTTCCCTGCTAACTGGCAGTTTATTTATTGCTGTCATATAGAAATGTGACATGTTGCACTGAAGAGAAAACATGGAAAAAGTCTAAAATGATCACCTGAGGAATTGAGCTCTGTTAGATTAAAAGTAACAAAGAGATGACAGTGGAAAAATTCCAGAACATGATTATCTCTCACATTAAACTTAAGCTCTATCATGAGGTTTTTGTTTATGTTTCAGATAATATGATTTATTTAAAACATTAAATGCAAACATAGTATGCAAAAATCAGTAATGGAATAATTTTTGAAAGAAAAGGGGTGTATATACTGTAAAATTACTCATGCTGTAAATCTTACTAAAAGCAATTGAACTATTTTGAATTATCTTAAAAGTGACAAGGTTTGTATTTGGTCATCTCATTTCAGGTTACAAAATAATGCATGAGTAATTTCTACAGTCATTTATGATTCTATTTGTTTTTTGAACTTTATTAGTATTTAGTATTACCCACACTATCACAGATACAACAAAAACTTTTTCCTAATTCATTTTTATGTGATAGATAATTTTGAGCATTTACTCATTAGAATAATGGAATATTTTGTGTAAAGAGATCTGTTGTGTACAAACCAAACAAAGTGATTCTTGGCGTGTAAGAGACCATACAATTTTATAGATTTTGGGGACTTTTAACCCTTTCCCTGCCCTCCCCTCCCATTCCATCCCATCCCATTCAATTCCTTTTCCATCATGCTCATAAAGTTATTGCTTTTCCTTGACACCTAAAAGGGAAACATACTAGCTTTCCAGCTGAGCCAAAAGAGTCTCCACCGAGTTGTAATTGCAACCAGTTGGCAAAAATCAAGTGGAGATAAGTGTGGAAACTTCTTTACGGTGTGTGTTCACATTTTTCTATCACTTTAAGTACTTGTTCATTAGGAAAATGTTCACTAATTTGTGATCAGAATGGATTCTATGTGTAGGGACTGAGCATTACTCACAGTACCACAAATATAAGCCAAGGAAAGGCACCAAGGCAAGCACCTCTTTTATCAAGTGGTTAGGGGGTTAAATTTTGTGCCGGGTCAGAAGTTGATGGAGCCAAAGTTTAAAGCAGTTGCAAGGGGAGCTGAGGGATGCTGATTTCAGGAATACTGATCTCATTTTTGCAGGAGAGTAGGTGAGTCTTTGTACTCTGCTGTGTGACTGTTGCCAGGTTATAAAGGTCAAGTATTTTATAGCATAATTTCATTTTACAACGTTTTCCACATTAGAAGGCAGTCAAGGAATCCAGTTCAGATAACAAAATGTCATAAATACATACTTTGCTGTGCTTTAATTGTGAATCTGTTTTATGTTTCTCTACTGCAAAATTATAGCCTATAGGAGCACGAGGTTCCCAACTCAACAACCCAACTTGGAGTTGTGACCTGCTGCAAAATGCTGTGGTGGGAAAAATAGGCAAACTCAAATCCAATCACAGTTGCTCTGCGTTCTGTAACCTGTATTCTGATTAAAAACTTGCTGAACTCTACAGGAATTTCAGTTTCACAGAAACTCTTCTATTCATTAAAATAATTCCAGATTAAAAAAACAGAGCTCTTTATCAAACATTTTTTAGGATGGAGAAGAAAAGGTTTGCACATAAGATCTGACATTGAAACACGTAGCAAAACTCTGTTGTCTCCAGCAGCATTAATTTTTCATTCTGAAGTTCCTTAACAGTTGATCTGCATCCAAATTGATGCCACGTGCCAGAAGCTAGCAGAACTAAAGTAACTCTTGTTCTACATCATCCTGTAGGAGACCATAAGTTCACAGCCTGTATAGGGAGTTCTGTGGAATCAGCAGGTTAATTCAACATATCTATTAATTGTTGAAAGTAGAAAAATAATGAAAACCAATCTGCAGCCTGCTTCCTCCATTCCCACTGGTGGGATTACAATGATCCCCGTCACATGCAAAATCCATTAAAGGTAGATCACCTACTGTCTTGGTGAGATTTCCTTTATATATATTTTTACACTACCTAGTTCAATGGAGCAATATCTTAGTTCTTCAGATCACTGAGAGGTAAGTATTTAGTCACAGGCAAAATAACTCCAGCCTGCAATAGTATTTAATTAACATTTAATCATGTTGTCAAAAAATGGCAACACATGAGTCCTAACACAGGTCACATCTTTAAGCAGTGAAATGCAGCTCTATGAGAATATTCAGCATTTATACATGTGCAGACCAGAAAAATGTGATTCTTCAATCTATGTTTTGTCTCACTAAGTTTGTCAATTTTTTTCTATAACTGCTGTTTGTTTTCTACACTGACCTAACCTGTTCCAGCATAGGCACTCAGTGAAATGAATCCACTTGCAACCTTCTTGTAGCTCAATCTGTGGAGAAGGGAGAAGAAAGGAGAAAGAGGACAGTGCAGCTGCCTTGGAGGCCTCCATTTGCTTTTTTGGGAGTTGATGCCATTTAAAGTTTTTTGCTAGAAAATCTTCAAACTGCAGAGAAAATTCTCGATTAAAAAAAAATGCCACTAGATATACCCAAAATGGTGATAGAATAGAATAAGGGAACAGAAAATGCCCTCAATTGGAGGCAAGTAAAACATTTTTTGAAAGATTTTCCTTGATGAAAGTGAACTGATGCAGAAAGGGTAATACTGAGAATGAACATCATATATGTTTAAGGAAAATGTGTGTTCCCTGAATAAATTGCCTAGATTTAAACTTTCTCAGGGGTCTGCAGAAACAAGTAATTTATGTTTATGTAAGTAGGAAGAGATTCTTTGCACAAGCACTGCAGTAATACTTCTGGTATGCACTTTGAGGTCTGTAAAATTGCTTTTTCTGGGGAAAGCAGTCCATGAAATTTCCATAGCTAAGGCCAATTTGCACAATCCAAGTAAATGTCCTGGGATATTCTCTGAGGGCTGAAGGGATGAATACATCCACAGCACCTCCTCCCACCGCAGCAATCACAAAGGCTGTAGGTAATAGACATCCCCTCTTTCACCTCCTCTGAAGTCATATCACATCTGAATCCCTACTCATGTCATATTCACATAGAATAATGGTTAGTGATAGCTCTACTTAGCAATATTTTATTGTTCATTAATACATATGCAAAACGGGGAGTTGTTTCCAGTGAATCAAAGGAAAATATGCATTACTTCTAGGGTGGTGGCAAGTTTCTACCCAGTGGGTGTGGACATTTTTTGCACTATATTGCATTATTTCCCTCACATTCAGGACACATGGGGAAAGGAGGGGAAGTATATAGCCTTTCCCCATACTAAAACATTAAAATGCAAAGACTTTTCCTCTTCTTTCTTTTGGCTTTACATTAAGAATTCAGTTTTTACCCTCCATATTGCTCAATAAACTGCTAAAAATTTCCAGCAGCTACATTTTTCAGTGAAGCCAAGTACAGTACGAGGTTTTCCAAAAGCTGAATGAAACAATCCATTGAAAATGTCAGTCAGAAGCCAGAGCATAATTTTATTTATTTATTTTTTGATCCTATTTCAGAATTCATGATTAGCATGTGGCAAACTGTAAAATGAAGTGGAACAAAACTGCCTGAAATAAATTTCACCTTGACCTGATTTCCACTTGACTGAATTTGTTGTAGTAAACTGGTGACACATAGTGGATAAACAGTAACACATGTCTGCATTTGAAAAGGGAGAACAGATGGTAAACACAGTGATATAAGAACTGTTACACAAGAGGTTTGTGTATAATTCAGAAAGGTCAAATCCCCTGAAAGCCAAAACAAGTTTAATAAGGGAGAGGAATTCATTGACAAGAAGGAGTGAAGTGGGCACAACTGATGAAGATTGGTGCTCCTCAGAGAGTTTCACTCAGAAAAGGCATCTGGCCACATCTGCCTTTTTTTTTTTTTTTTTTTTTAAAAAAAAAAAAAAAAAAAAAGCAAACGAACAAACAACTGTTGGAGGTATTACTCTTTTTTAATGGTACTTCCTTGTAGGAGAACACTTTGCTAGTCCACAAATCTGATTTGTGTCACTGTTCTAAAAAGCACTTCCTGTGCAACAAGAAAATACACACTTGTGATGGTTTGGAATATATTTTGACCTTCCAAAGACATTGATTTACTGGGTAAGATCTTCTTCAGTGTGATTATCTGCTCCTGTTGGTCTGCTGATCTACTTCCATCTGACTATGAGTGCTGCGTTGGGTAAAGGAGTCTTAGCTGAGCTCAGGCAGGATTTGGAAGGCAGCTGTCTTTGAATGTTTGTAGTGTCTTCATGTCCACTTGGTGTGTGGAGTTAATATCCTTATTTTGAATATCAGGAGCAATTAATTGGTTCAGTGGCCACCTGGACTAGAATAATGCAAATAAATAATAAAAAAGCAGAATCTCCCAAGCCCTAGGTAAATTTCCTGCACATCAAACTGTCCTCTACTGGACACATGCTTGAAGGCTTTTGTCAAGTGGTGCTGGAAAAGAAAAATAACTGTTCTAATTTGCCTTGGTTGAAGCATTCATGGTCACTAAAAGGGGAAGGAAAAAAAAAAAAAAAAAAAGAAAATGAAGTGAGAACCCATTTAAGAGTTCATTAGCCAACAGTAGTGTTATTGGTGCAAAGTTCCTAGATCTCCTTTCAATAGTATTTCTAGAAATCCAAGCAAAAGAAAAGTTATTCACACAAAATTATTCCTTTGCACATATCTATCCTTTATCTTGCAGTATGCTTTGAAAACATTAAATATTGCTGCTCACAGATACACCAAAATATATCTACAAAGGAAGTTAGATAAGTAATTTAGTTGAAAATAATTTCTGCAAAGTGTGAAGATTTTAGTTTTCCAAACTATTCAAAGAAATTTTATTAAAATGTAATTCATAGTAAAATAGCTATTCTCCTTTAAATATAGGTTCTATTGTTAAAAATACACCTAGAGAATGTTATCCCCAAACCACATTTTTTTAATCAATTCTTGGCAGCAGACTATAAACTTTAAATTGAAGTTACTCTGCTTAAGGGCTCCCAGAAAACAGAGATGGAGTGAAAAATTAGGTGCTGAAGTCAGGCATGTTGAATGTTCAGCTTGTATCTGTTTTCAAGAATTAACAATGCCAAAGTCATTTCACTTGTGACTTATTTAACAGCTGTCTGCAATTGGAGATTCAAATTTAGTCTCTTATCACATCTTTTACTTTAGGATTTACGTATTCCCTTAAAACAAATGTACTTTGAGCCAACAGTTTTTCCAGTAATAAAAGATTATTTTAGCTGAATTAGAGACTTTGCTTGCATCTCTGCCACACAACAGATATCTTTCTGTCCCTTACAAACGTGCCCAAATTTTCATTAGCAGCTACATCTATGAGGCTAAAAGGTTTGTAGCCTTGACAGCGCGTAGTCTGAGTAGAGATGCTGTTCTGTTTTCTTCCTTAGCTCCTCAAATGGTGGTAAGGGTACTTCCATATATTATTTCCATACCTCACTTCCATTTTAATTCTTCCCCTGGTGACCTTTACATATTAACTGAGGAAACACAATGAAAGCCAAAATGTGCAGAATACAGCACAGTTCCATACTTCCTGGGGAATTTCTAAGCTGCTCAGATCACAGAATTAAGATGTGCCTCCATGCAGTTCTCATGCTACAGACTCCCTGACTCTAACAGCAGATCCTGTTGCTGACATCCCACTGGTACGGCAAGGACAGGTGTCTTTCCCCTTGATTCTCCATTAAATGGAGTCTTTTGTTTGTCAACTTCTCTAATGTTACATATCAGATGAGCATGTTCCCCTTTTTTAATTTTTTATTTTCTCTTATCTATATATTGCATGAATTTTCTTCATTATCTATTCTGTATAATTTCTTTAAAAACTGCAGGATGTTTTCCTTGTGTTCTGAGGACTGTGGAAAAACTACTCTATGTACTTTTTGTACTTTACTCTGAAAGCACTGGGTGGGGTTTCTTCTTGATGAAGTACAACCGTCCCACTGCAAGTCAGAAAATGATAAATGCAGTGAAATACTGACAATCAAAAAACAGTGGCAGGTTCATCTATGAAGACATTTCATGTATCTATCACTGTGTATATACATGCAGAAAGTGCTTTTTTCTGACCATTTTGAAAAATGATCGTGTAATCCTCACAGGCAGCAGTACTGGTAGTGTTAACTCTAACAGAGAGCATTTGAAGGTTCACTCCCAAACAGCTACGCTTTTTTTCCTCAGAGTCCTTGTCCTACTCCTCTGGAATAAGTGACTGTTCCTATATAGCTCAAAAATATACATTTTTTTCTCTTGTAGGTTTAGTGTGCAGGAATAAGTTGGCTGTTTACACTGTAATGGCTTTTCTTTGACTTATTCTAGAATATGATTGTTTTCCTCTCTTCAGTAAGAGATTCCTGTATTTAAATGGAAATGGTATCAATTCCAGAATTTGCAAATATCTTCATAATCACTTAAGACCCTATATATGTTTCAATCTACTCCTGATTTAGGCTATATTTACATTAGCATTTCATACAGAGCACTAAGGACCAACCAGTAGAGCAAGACAATTGATATCAAGGATCAGGTATCCCCATAACAGGAGTTTCAGGAGTTTTATCCCAGACTAGTTCTAATCTGCTCCCAGGGACTGAATCTCTGTTAACCAAGGGCGTGTATTTTGTGGTATCCTAAATTAGATTCATCAGAAAGTAGTCCAGATTGTGTACTTGGAACTCAATTTGTTCTGTAATCCAAAGGAGAAAGAGTGGGGAAACCGTGCAAGTAATTTAAGAATACCCTCCTGACCTAAAAAGAACTGAATAAATGTTAGCTGTGTACATAGCCACTGATCCAACCTGTAAGTGATGAATATCAAAGAGATTACTCACAATTCTCAAGCTGAACTGCATTTGTGAAAAGAAGTTGCTAAATGGGAAAACTAACCAAGTCAGCTATCAGTGTGTTTTTGAAGGAATCCAAATGTCTCTTTCTGTCTCAAGTGAGACACCAAGGTGAATATTTAGACTCTTAAGGTATACATTGTTTGGCTCTAACATCAACTCTAAATCAAGTTTCTAGAAACTGGTAATCTGAATATCAAATCAGCATCTTTACTTAAGGAGGAAACTAAGGGCATTTTAAGTCCTCCACAATAGAAACATTTGTTTTAAGGTGAATACATACAGGAGAGAATGCCTCTAAATTAGACAATATAGAGGGTTTCTGAAATTTAACAACTGTACTATGCTATCACATTTGTTACATTATATTAGATTGAACTTACTGTTATCATACCTTTATTTTTTGAACCTGGAATTTTTTTTTTCCTCCTCCATGAAATGACATTTAAAAGGACCACATTTAAAACGATCATTCAGTTTACCTCAGTGCTGTTCTTTCAGAACTACTTAGTAGTACTGTCTTTAAAGGTCATGAATAAAGGGTAAAGTTCTTGGCTTTCTGCTTTTAAAATACTTTCCCCTTATTTTTTTACCTAACGAAGGTTACTTTAATTTTCTGCTTCTCAAGAGAGGAATCTGAAAAAGCATGACAACAAAAAATGGATGTCAAGCTCCCCATTTTTTTTTTTTTTTTTTTTTAATGGAAGGACCACATTATGAGTGAATCATGCAAAGTCCTATCAGTATCCCACAAAGGACATGACATGAACATCAGTTTTTCCTTTCAGTACTTGTTTGTTCTATCTTAGAATCATTTCTCTATGCTAATTTGAATTATTTTTCTTTTCAAGTGTAAGATTATAATAGAAAACACTGAAGAATTCACAGGTTTATCAGTAGCTGCCTCATTTCTAACATTTGTTGATAAGTAAAAGGAGTCTAGTTAGGACATGGAGTGAAAATAAAGTTCACATGACATTACATATGGGCCTGCAACAATATTTGTGCAAGAGTAACAGTCCATTTGGGGGTTATCCCGTGCAAAAGCTGAACAAACTAAGATGTTCTGATAGATTATAAGAATGTAGGACCAGTAATAAAATTCTCTTCAAACGAACTGGTGTAATTCTGAAGGTGGAGCAGTGGAGGAACTATCTATGTTTGCACATTCCAATATGGATCTCACCTGCATGAAATTGCTCCTTCCTAAAAAAAATTTAAGCAGCAGCTTGTAGTTTCAAGCTACTTTCCTAGTACCTGGAAACTGATAAGTTAAGGAAAGACTTCATTACCAGAGCTGCAATGATTTGGCTGCCTGGAGAGCTGAGGTGGTAGATAGGTGTAATCCTGTCCAAGTTTCATTTTATCTTTAATGTTGTAGAGTTTCTTAGTAGGTCCTAAGCTCCAGGGTCACATTTTTGAATTGTGATGCTCCTT
>NW_024884711.1:19548470-19751455 GCF_019232065.1 Centrocercus urophasianus
CCCCAAGCTGAAGACTACGTGAATGTTGGTGCATTATATTTGCAGAATAAGGGCAGGTCAAAGAAAAGTTTCTCATGCTTGTGAGGAAAGGAATAGAATATTTCTTAATCTAAACGGCTTTACTAGAATCTGAAAAATAACAAATGATAAATTAAGTCATGAAGTGATCAATAAAAGTCTTTACCAGTTCCTTATTTGGAAAGTGCTGCTTTTTTTTTTTTTCCTAAACCATCTACTTTCAACAAATAAACTCACTGATAAAATTAGTTCAAATCTTTCCTATTTTTAAGATAGAGGACATATTAGTGAAGATCCACTCAGTGAGTGCCTACATGCAAATTTAATATATATTCCCATAAAAGAAGAAAATAATTATTGATATCTATAAGAAGGGTTAAACAACTGATTCCATGTCGGATACTTATTACATCTACAGTGCAGGATATGCACACGTTATACACCTTAGTTATGCCCCAAAGATTGTCAACCATGAAATTACAGGATAAAAATCAAGAAAGCATAAAAATCTAAAATTGGAGTAGAATACTTATAACCATACAACATGCAAATATCTTTTAAGTCTCATAGATCTAATCACAAGCTTATCACTAAGCACATTTACTCAGATATCTAGATGTGTGATCTGTGAATACACGACTTACGGTCAACTTCTGTGACTAATTGAAACTCACAGGAACTTTTAAGATTTTGCTTTATGCCTACTAACTGGAAATCTGAAATTAAAGGTCAAAAAAAAAAAAAAAAAAAGAATGCATTTGTGGAAAAATCACTACATGTATAGAAAAAAAAACTCAGTGCATGAGAAGCCAATATTCAATGCCTTTAAAACATGGCAGATGAAATATTAACAAAAAAATTGTGACAAAAAACATTGAAGATGTACTTTCCAAGGGTGTTGAAACTACTAGGAAAATTTATTTAATTTCATCAGAACAGAAAACTAGATATGAAAACAGTGGGACAACATAATGTCTAAAGGACTAAAATAAGTGAACGGTAAAGTCATAGCAGAAAAGCTCACTAAAGTTCTGAATCAGGCCTAACTTCTAGACACATTGAGCAGAAGTCTGTATTCAATACATAATTTTCGTAAGATAGTAATAAGACGAATTTGAAGCACATGTATAGCAATTATTGAATGAAACAGACACTTTACATTCCAATAGGTCAGCAGAACTGATTGATATTTTTCTGAGAATACTTAAGAAATCTAGAATTTTAGACCTGATTGCATTACCCGTCATTACAAGGTGCCCCTGTGTCAAGGGGCTGGCTAATTGGTAATGTCTTTGCCATCTGCAAACAAGGCTGTGGGGCAGGTCCTGGAAAATGCAGACTAGTGAGTCTGTTTTCCTTCCCTGATAATATGATACGGCCTGTAATAGAGAAAAAGATCAAGGAGCACATGAATGAGTACAGGATGTTGGAAAGGAGCCAGCATGGATTCTGCAAGAAGCAATCTCACCACATTGTCCTATGGGTACTCTCTGAATGCATTGACGAGCATGAGGGTGAAGAACAGTCACTGTGGACATACAAAAACTGGGTTTTCAAAGTCTTTGATGAAGTTTGACAGCAAAGGTTACTGAAGAATCTAGATTATTTGCTCTACAAGTTCAAAGAAAATATAGTCTACAACCTTGGGTTCAGCTGCAGGTAATACATGTTCCATACACCATAAATGCATCTTAGCAAAGTTTTAACTAACTGCTGTTAAAAATGTGAGAAGATACATGAGCTGAAGGCATTCAAGATAAGAAAAGTAGAAACACAGCAAAAGAGTGAGAGAGAAAAGAGTAATAATCTGCATTTCAAGAATTCAATTGCTGACATGAAAGAGTATAATTCTAAAGAAAAATAAGTCTAAATATTTATGAGATGGGAAGATTAACAGGGTAAAGGACATTCCCAAGTTGCAGAAGAGATCTGGCTGATGCACTCTAGGCTAGGTGTGGCTCACTGGATTCTTGTTGCAGCTTGGAGTATTATTATTTAGCCTAGTATTATTTATTTACTGTGCAAATGGTTGGCATGTACTTTCAGGTTTTAGTTATCCTGTTTGAAGAATATCCTTGTGTGAGCAAAGACCAGGTAATGACAAAATGGACAGAAGAGGAAGGTTACAAGAAAAAAATGATTTATGGACAGTGGAAGACATAAAAGTTACAAAGAAAGTGATGTTCCAGTGATCACTTTTTAGAACAGTAACTAGTGGCTGCAACTCAAGACTACTAGGGGGGCAAATTTTGTTCAGTGTCTTCATGAGTAACCTGGAGGAAAATTTTTGTGTAATCAGATTACATACTCACAGTGATAAACTCCAGGTTTTTTGTTTTTTGGTTTTTTTTTGTTTTGTTTTTTTCAGCCTTATTCCTCAGAATATTTCTATTAAATTGCCTAATTCTCCACTCTTTGATCTCTTAGATCTAATTGGAGTGGCCACAATGTTTGCAAAAAAATCCAGTCTTGGGTAGCTCATGATATCGCTGTCGGGGGATTCACACACAGTAGATTTATGTAGGTGGATTATGAGATTTTCATGTTGTAGCTCTTTTCAATTATAGCTTATCAGGAAAAAAATAAAGATGTCTGGGAGTACTGTTGTGCCAAATGTCTAGCAAAGACAGTTGCTGAGAAAATAACTTTTTCTTCAAAATTAGTACTACTGGATATTCTTACAGAGGCCTTCTAAATTATTGACTGCTTTCTATCTTGTGTAATATTCTTTTTAAAATATATATGAAAATTTCTAAGCAAATGCCTAATAGAATAGCAAGATCAGTCCTCACTGTGTCTTTTCCTTAACGCCTATATTCCAGAAGAGAACTTGTAAAAAAAAAAAAAAAAAAAAAAAAAAAGAAAGAAAAAAATACAAAGATCAAAAAACAGGAAGAAAAGGAAGGGAAAACCCTAGGCTTAAAAGTCATTTGGAGAGATTTTTGAAAGATTTATTGCAACACTACATAAAAGCCTAAGAATCATGTCTGCAGGAAATTAGTTATGCATTCCAAGAGACTTTTTAAGTGGAACTTTGGGACTGACACTTCTCTAATCTACTTGATGAAAATACAAGTATAGAGAAACTTCCTGCCCTTCACCCAGCCCACTTAAACCCTAAAAAAGAGACTTAACAAAGAATATCTTATTTAATCTTCACACACAGTAAAAATGCTCACAGTGTTTGAGAAATATCTAATTAGCAGTCTGATGGTATCTCCGAATCATCAGTGAAGACACTGCTTAAAGATGAATTTGATGTGCTCCATGAGAGCCAGTTTTTTCTGCTTCTGAGGACACTTAAGTGAATTGAAATGGCTTCTGTAATGTTCAGCTGATGTTGTAGTCCTCTGCATTAAAATACATGAACATCTATTGTGTTCTTGTTTCTATAGTAAGTGACATCAATCATTTAGATTGATAGCATGCCAATGACAGAAAAAGGGGAAAAAATTGTAGGTGCTTTTTCTCCTATAACTGACTCATTGATACTACCCCTCTATCTTGGCTGAATGTTTCAGAGGATCCCTGACATCTAAAAGTGCCTTAGCCTCTCCTTTCTCTGGTACAGAACACTAAAGTACCTCCCTGTAAACTATTCCTTACCATGAGACAGCCAATGCCTAATTTCCTACTCTACTGGAGGACATTCCTTAATTATCAAACCACTGGAGCAGAGTAGCTCCTGGAAGAGAACAAAGCGAGTTAGCTTTCATAATGAAGGCAATTTTGTATACAGTCACAGATTACAGAAGCTTGGTGTAGAGACAAACAAAGCTGCAAATACGATTAATGGGTAGAATCTTTTGCCTGCCTCTGCAATCTTCTTTTTTCTGAAATATCTCTCACGCTCATCAGAAAGTCTTCCAAAAGAACTGTGTACAATTAACAAATACAGCTATAAGGGTGGCATTGTTAGGATAGTGTTTTACAGGTTTATAGTTAAAAAGATCATCATGGTGGAAAGAAACAATCAAAAATGAAATGCTCACCTGTATCCTAGGCTTACAGTAGAAAACTCCAAAAGAAGATATCTCCAGAAAGAGATCCTTTCCCAGTGGCAGTCAGCCCTTAAATGGGGGTCTAGGAGAGGTGCAGCCAGGCTCCACTCCTCCCGGTCACACAGCTGAATTGCCTTTACCTGTGCTCCCATGGCTGGCTCAGTACTTGCCTCAGGTGATCAATCAGTGGTTCAGGCCATGACTCACAATTCCCATACAAGCTGATGTTATAATAATAGATGATATTACCAATATGTTATTTATAGATTCTACAACAGGAGGAGGCTTGTATGGCTTGATTGTCTGATCACAGACTTAAGATGCCTGACTAACTTTAAGAGGAAGCGATGTCTCCAAATGTTTATTATCCTAACAATCTTCGTAGTTCTTACTCTGGGGATACAAGGGTCCATCCCCACCAGTAACATGATAAAATCCTTCTGTATCCTTTTTTTCTCTTCTCCTAAGTGCAGTTGGCATGTATATTTACATCAAGTTCAGTATCACAACCCATGGAATTGGGAAACATTGCATCAACATGCCAGCTCTCCATGGATATTTCCCTGACTCTGTGAAATCACAAACAGGCACGCAGCAGCAAAGGCTGAGTCCAAAAACAGGCATGTGAAAGACGGAATGTTTCTCTTCTGGTTTTGAACAAGTGACAATTAATTACGCCTGTGAAACACTACCTTGCTAATATTTTGCTAATTGCTAATTTCTTTGTATGACGCCATTCTCTCAAGTTCCCATTAACTGATTTTTGGGCGGTCCAGTGTAGTGAGCAGCTAGACTCAATGATCCTTATGGGTCCCTTCCAACTTGGAATATCCTATGATTCTGTGATTTGTACAATAAATATACATAGAAGAGCAGTTTACCTTTTCCTTTTTATTATTATTATTATTATTCTCCTCCCCCCCCCCCCTTTTTTTTTTTTTGAGATCCATTCCATCTAATCATCTGAAAAGTATTAGAGATTCTGCAAATATAGTTTAAGGCAAACAGACTAATTAATGGCTTCGTGTTACACTCACATTTATTGTAATTCATCTATATAGTTTATTGTTGTGACTTGTTTTCTCCGATTTAACGTTTTCCTGCTATATTTTTGTGTATATAGCACTGGTTTAACCAAGATCAACATCAATCACTCAGATTCCAAAAAAATGTTCACACCATTCTTCAGAAATCGGACTCCTGTAGCAATGCACTGGGATGCAAAAGTATTCTTTAACAAAAGAAATGGAAACTAGTTGCTCCAACAGTATTTATGTCTGCTCTATTTTAGGAGAGTCTACTAATTTGTCATAGCCTTTGTTACCAGTCTGGAGACAGGAGCATCAGCTCTAAAGAAATCTTGGTATGACTTACTTGCTAGTGTCCATAAAAGCATTTTTATATTTGCTACTGACAAACTTACAAGTTAGCTACCCCCCAGTGAAGATTATTCCTGCTAACTGAGGTTCCATAAATGATATTGAGGGACCCATACAAAATGTTAGCCCAGGATCTACTCTGCAAAGCTTACTGTTGTAGGCTCACACCACATGTGCAATGGAGGTATGTTACAAAGCACTAGCAGAGACAGGAAAAGATTGGATGAGAAGGTTTATGATATAATGCACATGATTAAATAGAGCTGGCGATCATCCAGCTTTGTGTGTGACAATCAGTAGCAGACTAGAAAGGCTGAGTAACAGATGGCTTATATGGATGTTAGAAAGGTTTGTGTTTAGGCACCCAATGCTAAGCCAGCTAATCTACTTCACAGATGTCCTTCATTTTGCAGCTGTTTTTGTCTTTAGGTGTCCTTGAAAATTCAAAGTCTGATCCCAGGCTACTCCTAGATACACCTGATATGAATTACATTTCATGTATCATTCACAGAGTGATAAATTCAGCCTTCAGTGTAAGAACTGTGGAGATGTAGTTGGATGTTTGTATTTGTACAAAACTTGTCACTAGTCACAGCTTAAGGCCAGGTTGCTAATATGAACGATCAGAGTTATATCCAAGGCTTAACATTTCCATTTTGAATTGCATTTTTTTCTGTTTAACTTGAAAAAATAACCTAGAGTCAGTGTGAGAATAGCAAACTTGTTAGCTAAGACAACTGTTTTTTAAGAAAACAACCCATTGCGTTCTCAAGATGTCTCAGAGAAACTGAAGATCATAAGAAAAGAGACTGAAGTAACAAACAGTAACACATAACTGTGCTTTAGATATTGAGAGGGGATATTCTTTCTAAGAAGGCTAGAAGGGTTACTGCTCTAGATTTAAAAAAAACATTTGCATAGCACTTATGCATCTAGCAAATTGTAGAAAAAGAAAAGGGTCTTTGAGTAACCCACAACAGTTAAATATTTATGAAGAGAATTTTTGATGGACAAACGCATGAGATTTTAGTTTTGTGAACCAAACCACAATACAGGCAGTTTGTAAAATTATTACTTATCTACTGGTCAAGATGAAACCATCACTGCTACTTGCCGAAGGGACCATCTGGATAATGGGACCTTGGCTATGCCCCTTTCTTTCAAGGACTTGTATTCTGAGGATTACAGAGTTTCTGATTTTAGCGTATCTTTTCTTGTCTCCCTCCTTGTGGCCCTTAAGGTTCTGGTGAAAAGTTCTTCCTCAGAAATTGCAAGAAGCCACAAGAAGTGCCTTCTGATGACTTAGCTGCCAGTAAGCACAGCATTGCACAGCTGTAAATGGGCCAAGTGACCCAATAGCAAAATGAAAATGCAAGAAATTCCTAAAGTTAAGAGTTGCTAGAATTTCATCTTAAGGCCTCCACAGAAAAAAGGCAATGTCTTCAAGCCAAACCAGATAGATACAGACTTATGGAGAGGAGTTACACTAAATAGTCCTCATCTGTACTTTCTGCAGACCGGTCATTATTCTCTTCTATTTTTCCTAGGAAACAACATAGGTAAGAAATGTGTTTGGGAAAGATTTCTTCAGAAGGAGATAAGAGCTGAAGCATGAGGATAAAAAGCTTACATCTCCTTTAAGAGTTTGGATCAAGGATCCACAACAAATTGTGTGGCAAAGTAGTGGAATGAATCCAAATTCCGCAATTTCAGCCTAGGCCTCCAGCACCAAATATCTATATGTTTTCTTTTTATTTTGAAGATACGGCCATACCAGAGACTGCTTAACATACAGAATTCACAGGCATTGGTGGTATGGCTAGTCTCAAGAAGCCTATGTAAGTAGCGTGGAGACCAGGGTGGAGTGGGCTTAGTTTAAAATCTGTGGAATTTTAGAGATTGAACAGTTTGCATGGTGTTACTGGGGCTTATTAGCATGCAGTGTTGTTAACCTGCCAGACAAAAAAAAAAACCCCTCACTTTATTGTTGGGAGATAATAATTCCACAAAATCCCCAACAATGTTTGGTTTTAAGATCTGAAGAAGCCTTGATGTTTACAGCATACATTTGTTCATGATCTACTGGGAAATTATCTCTCGCCCCCCTGCTCCCCTTGAGATATGTTACTGGTAGTTGTGATCTTTTTGGGGAAGCTGACAGTCCGACTTTGCTTATTTCTTCTTCAAAGCTGCAAAGTAAGTAGCAGAACACAGTCTGACTTCTTTGATATAGTGAAGGTTGTTTGTATTCTTTGACATTGACATTTGCAACTATCACAATGTTTGTCCTACCAGCACAGGTTTTCAGAAACCAAGCTTTTATGCAGCATCTTATTTTTCTGATTGCAAGCGTCAAAATCAGTCTCTTGATTGTTCCTACTTGCTGTAATTTGACAAACAACATTTTTAGGTCTTCTGACACTGGATAACTTCTGTATGAAGCTAAGGCTTGACCTGCTCTAGGAGTGGAGAAGAACAGGTCCAGCCACCACCAGCCTTCAGTCTGCCTGAAATAAAAAGCCCCAAAACATGTAATGTGGGCATCAGCACCCACTGAGCTGGTCAGCTATTCAACAGATCTATTCCTCTTGATCTCTAGCACTGATCTCCCGATGTTGGCATGGCCAATATAAGACTGGAATGCTACCTAAACCAATGTAGAAAAAAAAAATCGTGGCTTTTACAGAGATAATGATTTCCATCTTAGTGTGCTAGCAACGTACATTTAGAGTGCAGAAAGCTGAGTTTTGCTCCAGCATTTCACATACAAGAAGAACAGATCTGGGTCATGATAAGTAATAAGCACCAGAATCTGACAAAAAACTGGACGTTATAGACAGAGGCTTAACAAAAGCAAGTGTAGAGTCTTGCATGTAGGAAGGAATAACTGCATGCACTGATACAGGTTGGGGGATGACCTGCTGGAGAGGAGCTCTGCGGAGAGGGACCTGGGTGTCCTGGTGGACGACAGGTTGGCCATGAGCCAGCAGTGTGCCCTTGTGGCCAAGAGGGCCAATGGCATTCTGGGGTGTATTAAAAAGAGTGTGGCCAGCAGGTCGAGGGAGGTGATCCTCTCCCTCTACTCTGCCATGGTAAGGCCTCATCTGGAGTACTGTGTCCAGTTCTGGGCTCCCCAGTACAAAAAAGACAAGGATCTCTTGGAAAGAGTCCAAGGGAGGGCCACAAAGATGGTGAAGGGCCAGGAGTATCTTCCCTATGAGGAAAGGCTAAATGAACTGGGTCTGTTCAGCCTTGAGAAAAGAAGACTGAGAGTGGACCTGATCTAGGTCTACAAATATCGAAGGTGTGGGGGCAGAGTAGCGAGGCAAGACACTTTTCAGCAGTGCATGGAGACAGGACTAGGGGAAATGGCCAGAAACTGCAGCATTGGAAGTTCCTCACAAATGTGCGTAAGAACTTCTTTACAGTGAGGGTGATGGAGCATTGGAACAGGCTGCCCAGGGAGATTGTGGAGTCTCCTTCTCTGGAGATGTTCAAGACCCACCTGGACACCTATTTGTGTGACCTGGTGTAGGGAACCTGCTTTGGCAGGGGGGTTGGACTCGATGATCTCTGGAGGTCCCTTCCAACCCCTATGATTCTGTGATTCTGTGACAGCCAGACTATAGCACAGTAGACTGGAACTGGAAACACACATTAAACAAATCTGAAATAAAAATAAAACCTCTCCTTTTCCCTGTGAGCATCATTATTTTTTTTATTAATTTATTCTGCAGAATGATAAACTCACCAAGTCTTCTTCCTGTAATACAGAACGGCACAGCTTTTTAAGGATTTAACATACTTCAAATATAATATACTTACTTAGAGTAATACAGTGTTAGGAACAATTACTGGATACAAATTGAGGAGGTGCGATATCAGAGATTATAGATTATCCAAATTATTTTGGACAATTGCAACTTTCCCTGCATGAAGGGTCTCCAGAGGGACTAACAAAGATACTTTTGAAAACAGTATGCTTTTAATGAAAGCAAGATGGTACAAAAATCCATTGCCTTTAATTTCAATTCAAAGGTACAGCTTTCCCCACGCCCAAACCCCAAAACCAAAATAATCAGAACTGAGTGCTACTGCTCATTTAAGACATATGTAAAGAAAGTTTTGACACTTGAGAGCTACGCCTTTTTGCCTAGATCACAGTTTTCCTTTGAACAGTATGAAAGCTACCAGCACAAAAGTGAAAACTTTTACGCTGATACTTTTGGATTGACTTGGAAAACTTCAAAAAACTCCAAGAAACTGTTTCTGCAAAGTAGTAGCTGGAAAGAAAGAAATACTTTCTCTGTAGATACAGTAACAGTAATCAACTGAACATGATTTCTGTTCAACACTTGTATCTCAGGCATGTCAGTCCAATGCCCCATCAACATCTGCCTTAAATCAATACTCTCTAGACATAAGAGCTGTTTTTAATTTTCTCTAGATCCAACTCCATACTCCTAGATTTTCTAGGTTAAGCAGGGTTGTTCTGTTTGTATACAAACATGAAATTATAATATTTGAGTTATATCAGTTGTATCAGTCATGATCAATAGTTGTTTGAACAGAAATGTAATTTCATAATTACTCTTTTACACTAAGCCTCCCATTCTACCTGTACCTACTTTATGCACTCCTGTGTGTGTGCCACCTGGAATAAGTCTGCTGCCTCGATATCTCATGTCACACTTGTGTGGTATTTCTTTATGTATGAAATGTATATTTGTTGAAATTTCTTCCGGAAAGCAGTGATCACAATCAATGATCTGTTGATCTACAACCTACATTTTTGCCAGACATTTTCAATTCAGTTGGATACTGGTCCTTGATTAGAAATGCAGAGCAAAAATGCATCACTTCCTTTTTCTGGAGTGCTGATAACGTAATCACATCACAGGTAAAAGCTTTAACGGTAGGCCCTTCTTTAGGAGAAATAGTTTGCAGGAACTGCCAGAAAGGCATAGAATTTTATGCCCAGGTAGTAACCTGCCTTTCAAAGCTCTGAAGGACACTGCAACAGTGTCAGGGCTGTTGTGAGAATTTCACAGCTCCACATGTTTATTCAAGGTGATTCTATTTTTTCTCTCTTGTACTTTTGAAAATACAGCTTAAAGCTACATTTTGCAGGATAGTATCTTCTCTTTTTATTGACATACATAGGTGATGACATTGGTGCTTATATCTAATTCAAGCCTAGCCAACAATATCTGCAGAGCAATGAGCAAGCCATTACAGTGGGGAGAACTATTATTAGCAAGCAATTGACTCAGCAAACATATTCTGTTTTTTTTTTTTTTTTTTTTTTTTTTGTGAGTTACCTATTGGTCCCTCTGGATAGTTCCTAAACCCACAGAAGTGTTTCTAATGACTACTGCATGCCTCTGGCAAGAGCACTTCAGTGAGCACATGATCATGACAGCTTCTCATCCCATAAATAACTTTGCAGATAAGATGAAAAATAAGTTTCATAGGAAGTGAAAGAAAAGAAACTTTCTGTGCTAATGATTCAATTGCAGCCTCTATCCAATCAAATTTCTACAACTATTTATTTATGATATTTGCCATCTATAGGATACTAAAATAATGACTCAAGAATTAGACAGAATGTATTTTCTTCTGCAGGAACTGGAATGTTATGAAGTTAAACGTCTATGTCTACACACTACTGGAAAGCACATTGGCTGATGTTCCTTCATACTGAAGTAATGCAATTAAATGTCCTTATTGTGGTTAAATCTCACAAGGCATATTTTTAAAGCACATGTTAGTGTGGTTCTTTGACTTTTGAAATAGAAAAGCTTCTGTCAGTAACACTGCTTTTATCTTACAATATGGCATTGGATACAGTGGGCAAGTCTTCAATGAAACATTAATTCTTATTATACTGAGAAACTTATTATTTCTCAGTTAAACAGAATTTCTTCCTATACTCACTTCGTACTGTAAAAAGTTGTTGCTCTGTTTTCAGTATATGTACTAGGTATCAGTCAGTTTGGAGCTAAAACTGTGACACTGGGGAACCAGAATTTCTTCACAGTAATATTGTCTATTATTATCAGTACCTGCCTTGTCCTGAACAAACTCTCTCTCTCTCTCCCTCTCTGCAGAATCTGGAAAGAAATCTTTTATGGGAGAGCAAAGACAGTAAACATAAGCTGTAGTAAATGGAAACATCTAACCACAAATGTAGATGATTGGAAAATTAGAGAAAAGTGTCCTATTCTCAGGAGATAGCAGAATACAGCAAATGAAACATCCAACATAAAATCGAATATACAAGGCTAGTCAGCCATTAATAATGCACTCTTAAATTTCTGGATCCCGAACATACAGTTAATTAATATGTTTATTTACTCACATTCTTCCAAAGTACTTTCAGCCATCAGCACTTTTCAAGAATGGTACACATGGCCAGGCTGGAGTCTGCTAACCAGTTATGCTTGTGCAAAGCCCTAAACACTGGGAAAAACAATATAATAATAATAATAATAATAATAATAATAATAATAATAATAATAATAAAATACAGTAGCATTTTTCTTTCTTTGCATGAGATACAAGAATTGTGATCTAAGGTCTCTTTAACCTTGAGATATTTGTGTCTTATATATATACACATATATATGTATATTATGTATCGCAGAAGGTGTCCAACACAAGAACGGCTTAAGGCATTTTGATAGTCCTTCAATTTTTTGCTCCACTGACTTCACTGAAAACAAGTATTCAAAACGTTAACTTAGTTTGGAAGCAAAACTGATGACTAATTTTTTTGTTATTCTCTTTTCTCGTGATGTTTCAGCTTTTGAATACAAATCAGAAAATGTCAGTATTTCCCACAAGAATTCCAAATTTTGACCAGAAATATTTGGGAAACATGACGGACAGACATGTTGGACATGATGGAAAGGCAGCAGTGTCAGCTTCAGTTCACCACAGTAGGTAATAGCAAATATGGACATGGAGGCAAAGGAATATCAACTTGCCATTAAGCAAATCAAGGCAACTATGCTATAACATTTAGGTTACATACTCACTGAGAGAGTCCAGAAAAGTTCTTCTTGTGAGGATGTGGTTTAACCAGGGCAGAGAAACATGATGGTTTCAATATATAGAATTAATCTGAAGCAAAGGCTAACAGGCGACTTACTTCCGTATATCTGTGAAAATCATGTTTTAGAGTTTGGGGATCTCAGATACAGCTGATGAAAGCTTAAATGATCCCATGGATGGAAGGAGAAGCTTGAGTAATTCAGTGATAAGATGAAGAGTTTTGTAGGCTGGTTATTTCACTGGTACAATTTAGCTGTTATTGCAACCCCAGAAATCTTTAAAAAAAGATTTGGAAGCCTTCTTGAAAAAGATTCCATGCCTTCTGTGTATGTTGCAAACATGCTCAGAGATATCTGAGAACCTTTGCTATTTTGACCAGATAATCCCCAAATTTATTTCAGACTAGTCAGAAGATACTGGAGTGAAAGAATTTTTCTACTTTTTTATAGCTTGCACTATAGTTGGCAACCACAGAAATATCATGTTCTCCCCCTGCTCTCCAATTTTCTCCTCTAATGGAGGGATATACTTTTTTCTCAAAGTTGTTCATTGGGTCCCTGGCTTCCTGTGGCATTTATTATGAAATTTAGTTTTCTTTTTCAGTCCTCCCCTTCACACTTCATATTTATTGAGATATCACACATTCCATCCCATCTTCTCTTTCCTCTTCTGCTTCTCTCTTTTTTCTCTGTGTTTGCCTTCCTACAACCACAAAATTTAAAACATCTTGCTGTTTATAGCCACCTTCTTCAAAGTGAAGATCATGGCTAATTCTCCTCTCATGAATTATCTCAGCACTACACAGAGTCACGTTATTTGTTACCTACCCCAATTTCCTGAATAAAGACACCCAGTAATGTTGCTTTTTAGGTTACAAAGGAACATCATAATGACATTTCTTCCCACAGTGAGAGGGACAGAGGGAGAGCAGTTGAATTTTCTGTTTTCCTGCTTCCAGCTTTATCTACTTTAGGATCAACTATTCAATCCAAGCTTAATGAAGTAATTAGGTCAGTGCGAGTCAGTTTCCCAAGGGCAGAGCCTTTTGAAAATTTCTACTCTTTCTTAAATGCAGAGATGTTATCCAGTATAGCACAGTTCCTACAAATTGTGTTATATAATGCAAATTAATTTCTGGATATAACACATCACTGCAGCAGGTCATGATCAGTCAAATTAAAACTGGAGATATTTCAGTGTCTCCCATTTTCCTTTTTCCTTTTTCTTCTTGGGAGCTGAAAACACCCACTCTTTTAAATATTCTGTTCTTATTGCAAACAACAATTTATGGAATTTTCTCAGTGATGAGTAGATAATGTAATGCAGCTCAGTTAAATACTTTTCCACTGTTTTAATTAATAAATTATGGTAGAAGATCATCATTCTATCAACATAGCAGTGTGCACAAATTTTTATCTACACAATATATATATGAAAAATCAATCTATATGTAACTAAGTAGCCCTACTATGCATCTTATTAATTACATGATAAAAATTTCCTATGACATTCTGCATATAGCATTTCTGTATAACTGTGTTACTGTTTTGTTGACGATGGTAACAGTCAGCTACAGTTTCCACACAAGCTATAAATGCTAGAGTGAAAAAGATACTCTTACGTCAGTTCAGCAATAAAGATTAATTGCTGGAAAGCCATAAAATACTTCTGTGCTAATCAGTTTAAGTACAATAATCTCTTTCTGGAACTAGAAATTCATTAATTAATCATCTCAACTGTAAATGCAGTCTAGGCAGAAAAATCAATACAAATCCAACCATTCTTTTAAGGTCAGATATTGTCAACAAAACCTCTGCTGTTTTACTTATGCGGGGCTGCAAATCTAGTTGGAGATAAGGCAACTGCTATTGAAAAAGTCTCTTTATATGCAGTGCTGAATTTTCATAAAGGTCTGAAAAAATATTCATTTCAGTTTTACTGAACTGGCTCATGCCCACATTCTTCACAGATCATTTTCTTATTTTGCACTCTTTGCCTGTATAAAGAGAAGTACAATTCTCATTTAGCACGAGGGAAAAGGAAAATTTTAGTCATTATTGAGTTGATAGTCTTAACCAGGGAAATATTCATAAGTATGTATATAACTTCTAGACAGGGAAAATTTTCCAAGTGTTCTGGAGAATCATGAATATTGAGCAATCAGTAATTAACTGTTAGTCATAACAAAGGATGGAATGAGCCCTTTCAAAGAAAAGAGTAAATGTAAGAACAGGCAAAGGCTGTATTTCCCACATGCCCTGTGGTACTAACACAAGGCATGCTTGATATCTAAATTGTCACTAGGTTTACCTAAATAAAAAAGCTTTATCTAACAGAAGAAGTCTGATAGAAAATCCATTCAAATCTATTAAACCTAGTGGTCTGGCACATTAAGTGCCTCAGCCAGACTGTGTGTAGATCTGTGAGACAAATGTTCATGTAGTTTTCGTGCGTTCTTTCCCTATATATCAGCCACAGACCTTTGACAGATGCAGGACCTTTGGCCTTTAGTCTGCCTTTAACATGAACATTTCTTATCTTTTGCCCTTGGTTTTCTATAGCATGACTCACTCGCCCATATTTCTGTCAGCAGGTGGCATTTCTTCATATGATACATGTGTGCAAACAGAACAAAAAAGAGTTAATTGTTTTAGAAAATGAAGTCTTCATCAGAGTACAATAACAAAGTTGTTTGATCCACTGTTCAGTTTTGAAATTTCATACTGAACGTTAGGCAAAATGAATAAAAACACCTCTCAAACACATCCCTTGAAATATTATGTATCATGAAACATGAAACTCATTCTCTAGAAAGAAATATGAATTGCAGGCAGTGGAGCCATTGTGGTATTTGATTCAAGATCCTTTCTTGAAGTGTAAAATGCAACTCTGTCTAATTTCCGTTTCTTATACCTGTAGTAAAAGATTCTGCTGTTGAAATGAATATGCATTGACAAATAAAAACGTATTACTATTTAAGGTATAACATTAAAGAATTCAGCTTACCAGACTGGTGACTAGAATCAAGTTTTGCCACCCTCACTCATGTTACCAATATCTTGCTATATGAATATACCTGATGAAATGTGTGTGCCTACTTGCCTTGACAATTATGTGGGTAAAGTTAGTTCTTCAGAAGTCTATGCAACCTTAATTATAAATGGCAAATGTGCATGTGAGATGGGAAGAGAGAATCTGTTTGTGGCTTCGGTTCTCTTCAGCGGCACTGGGAGATGCTTTATGAAAATGTCAGTTCCCAAAAAGACAATCAAAGAAAAGATCAGAAAGTGCATGTCACCTGAAAGAGAGACTGCTTGAATCAGCGTTAAAACATTTTGGCTCACCCTTGCCTGCGTTGGATAAACTGACTTGTGAACCTGAAAAATCAAGCCCTGCTGATGTAATCTAGTCCACGGATAAAATTTCTCTGTTTATCATTCCCTGATCATCCTGATGTCTCCAGGAAAGTCAGGATTTCTCGTGAAATACACAAGTGATCCACAAATTTCCAGGCCTTCAGAGACTGCTTTTTGTTCATCAAAATATTCTCTTAATAAACATGAATTGATTTTCAGCCTGCGTTTTACCTTTTTTTTAAGTCACACATTGTGGAACATTTAGAAATAAAGGGAATTGTCCTATGAAAGAAAAACCACTTCTGGGGGAATGCTTTCAAGAGGCTTTTATTTATTTATTACAAAAAGACCTCACTGAATTTCTGCTGAAAGTCTTTTTAGAAGACTGACAAGATATACTGGTTATTTTTTCCAATTGTTTTTATAATTGAGGATGTTCAAAGCATGGTGTCTATAAAGATAATTTTAAAATTGTGGGATAAAACTCTATATATCAAATGATTAACATACAGTCACATGTGAAGTAGAAAAAACTCTTGCAAATCATCTTTTACCTGGAGAGCAGCAGTTGAAATACATTATGCTGCTCAGAATTTAATTGACATCACTGCTGAATTTCTGTTTGCAAAAATGAATGCATTTAAGAACATAATTGGGCAGCATGATTTCATGGTTCATTTTTTTCAAACCTCAAAAATGTTGAACTCATATTGTTACTTCAGTAATTTCTCTCTGAAAATCTTTTTCCTTCCTGTAGTTCTCGTCTACCAATGAGATAGAATTTTTCATGTATTACTATAATGGAGTGTTGTTATAATTGTATTTTCTTAAAAAAAAAAAAAAAACAAAATAAAAAAAAAAAAAGCAGTTTATTAAGACAATTCTTTTATGTTAGCTTTGCTGAAATTCAAAATACATTGAAAAATTACTCCTACTTCTGTACAGCTTCGGGGATCTAGTTTTATGGAAATTTTCCTCATCAAGAAATACCATACAAAATGAATTCCATTCAAACATCTGCAGCATTTCTGTTGATTCCTAATTTGGCAGATCTTGCAGGGGTGATTTTCATAATGTGCTTAGCACCACCCTCAGGAAACCCTGAAGATATCCCCCCCTGAAACCTGAACAAAAGTCATATTAGTAATTTTTTAAATGTTTATTTTTTTCTTTCAGGGACAGCTGATCACAAGTGACAGATGAATGAGCATGAGAAGTCGCATGCATTCCAAGTTAAAAGAAACATATAACTTGGAGAAAATACATATACATATTTCTACGATGAGCAGCAGGTGAGAAAAAGATGTATAGGGAGAAGTGCAGATTATAGCTACCCATAGCTAATTGATGTTTAGATGAAACATGTGCATCTGTTTTCAGCAATTAGTGTGGAGATCAATAGAAAACATATATATTTAATTAGACATATGGTACATTTTACTGTAATTGGAACCCCATGTCACTTCTGGCTCTCCACATTCAGTATGTTCTAAATTGTTTTCTGGGACGTATTTCCATCACATGGATGGTAAACGCAGACACCAGCTGATACTCAGATCTCAGTGTCTCGTGGCACTGTTTAAAGTAGGCATGTACAATAACTTAGTCTGAGCAGAAGTCAATAAAATTTTGATTTTGAGGGTCATTTAACTCCTTCCCTGATGACTGGCCACTACATGGCTTGTAACAATAACAGCTGCTAGCACTAGATCTGTTCACTAGTGTTCAAGCTTAGCACTACTTTAGGGAAAACTATTTCCTGAGCCTCTACAAATAAAAGCAGCTCTGATTTCCACTCTTCAGAGAAAAAGACATTCTTCAGAATGAAGGTGGATCATAGTGGTATTATGTTACTTTACTCATTGAATGCCTCTTAATTATTTCTGTTTAAAGATAATACAAGAGAACTGAAACCAAAAACAACTTTCAGCAAAGTCTGCATAGATAATCTTATCCCATCTGCCCACACTTACCCAATTACATGATAGAACTCTAACTTAACAGAGCAAGAAAGCTCTGCTAGAGAAGGTGAGGGAAGTGATAGAGGAAAATTAGTGTTAATAGTAGCTGATTCATTAGACTTTCATGTTTAAGGTCCTGTGCTTTATCTAAGAAAGAATGAGGACACATAGAATTACCTTTCTTCTTTTGGGGTTGGGAAGGAACACTCAGACTGCAGGCTGAAAGAAGAAGGACACGTCTCAAAGTCTGTCTCTTGCCCAAGCACAGATGCTTCCCTCATTTGGGCTCTAGGGTCTTCTTGCTCAGGTAATTACCAACCATCTGTACTATGTTGGGCTGTGTGATGATTAATGGGTAATGGGTACCTTTGACATCCTGTTAAATGAACCAGTAGCTAATGCTTACAGACAGGAACTAAGATCTGAAGAAAATCACATTTTCTGTCTGGAAGAAATGGTTCAAAACCACGAGTCATGAGAGCGATTTGGAAGCCACAATCACAGGGCATTCTAGGTGGGGGGAAAACTTTCCACTCCTTTCATTGTATGCTCTGGTGATGTCAGGAAAGGATTGAATTTCACGAAGGGAAAACAGCAAGAGCACTAAAGTACTGAAATGTACCTTTGTATCTGTTCAATGTAGCTGCATTTACAGTTCATAAGATGACACAGTCAGTGTGCATAAACAGCCCTTGTTTCCAAGATTATATATCAGGAATCGGAATCTTTGAACTGAGTACTCTGAATCCTGGTCTCACAACTGAATGCGAGTCCAGAAAATGTTTTCTCTCAATGTCCTGCATTAGAATTCTTGGTCCTAGGAACGTTACTCTCCCGCCTAACATGAGTGTAAATCAACCTTGCTTTCACTTATGGTAATGTAATGGCCTAAAAACTCCTGAAGTTGCTGAAAAACTCTTTGTAAAAGACAGAAAGTAAAGATTTGTCATTAGACAAGTTGAAAAAAATTTAACCTTTCTTCCCTCTTCAGAGGGAAATGTTCTAAACTGCCAGTAGTTACCATCACTGTTACTTTTTTAATGAAGTCTGGCCCTGACAGAGAAGGATATCTGCAAGATCATTATTCTCAGAAGACTTGTATGGAAAACAGCATATATATTTTAGGAGAAATTAGGCAAAACAGTCTTCAGAATAGAGATATGTTGGACTGTAAACATTCAATGAACATTAAAGGATTTGTAATTTTAGAGGCAAGTATACCAGGAATTTTCCAGATCACAACCTTTAATATAGGCCCTAAAATTCTCTCCATTCCTTCTTGAAGCCTAAAAGTCCTTTTCTTCTTGGACTCACTACTCTGTACAGTTGTTCAAGCACCCTAGCATGTCTGTCTCTGTCCTCCCTGTCTTTGTTCACTTCATATTGATCTTAGAAACCTTTGGTCTTAAGGTAACAGCTTCCAGTAGGCAGGTCAGCTGCATTGGTTTGTTTTGTTAGCAAGCTGTTTTTTGTCTTAATTACGTAAATGGACTCAGGACAGAGCAGACAGAGGGCATGTGTTAGAAATACCAGGGAATATCCCATAGTTCTTTCCTCATGCACTGCTTCAGAGGACCAGCTTGTCCTGCCTAATATATTTTTCCTTCTTGACCCTGAAGATGAAACTGCCCATTTCAGAAGTATTTTTTTTGGGCTGATCCCTATCAATTTTATCTTTAATTCCCCCAGTTAATTGGACTTCTCTAAATATTACTGCCATTACATAAATTGCCATGGCTATCTCTGTTTTCTAAGGGGTAATTTCTTTTACTGGTATTATCTGAATTCTTTTTTACCTCATGCTGCAGTTTTGCAGTAGATTTCCATAGAATCTACTGGAAGTGAAGTTTTGTTTTCACAGCATTGATGGAAAGAAAACAGGTTTGGCCAGGGGACAGAATAAGATTCATTGGAATCATAGGTGATGTCCTGTCTGCACAGCAGGATAATATCCCCTTAATCCCTCTCCCTTCCACAGACTGGTCATTGAGCTCAGGGAAATGGGGCACACAGGGCTCAAAAAGGAGCACCAGGGCTGCACTATGGCTGTCAAAGGACCACTATTGCCCCTGTGCTAGACCAGTCCTGTAATCCCCTTCCCTGCAGCCTGCTGCAGGCCCTATTACTGAAAAATTATATGCATGAGAAAGAAGCCTGTTCAAATCAAGCTATGTGCTGCTCCTAGCTGTCAGTCAGGCAGTGACTAGCTCGTCTGAGTGGATAAAAGAAAGCCGTGTGAACAGTGCTGCTGGCATCTGCCTTTTTACTTGCCAGCATCCCACACTCTTGAAACAGGGCAGGGCACAGGACTGATCCCATACCTTCTGCATGTTATCACCCACATGGAGATTATGCCTCTGTTCAGGCTGAAAGGATTACTGTTAACTCAGCCTCTGTCATGGAGTAAATGCAAACACTGACTTTTTCATGTCTAAGAATCAAAGAGAAAATAAATCCAATTAAAAAGCCATCACTCTGTCTTGCACTTGTTTATATGTGATTTCAAAGTTTTATGAGATGAGCCTATCTACTTCTTTTCTTTAAAGAGATTGTAATGTCTATTTAGCAATGGGACAGTAGGTGCAGGACAGGTAAATGTTTGTGACCAAAACTGCATTGTCCAGAGATCAGACATCTGTTCTAGGAAATTTATAACTTCTATTTCCACCAGTGTTTGTAGCTATCTCACTAACAACTCCTCTACAGACTTAGTTGCTCTGGGGAAACTGGAAAATGTCATCTCCTCCCAGCCTGCAGTTACTTAAATGCTCCAGTGTCAACCAATATTGTTCGGCTTTTATGTTTTTCTCCATTAGACAGCTGCTGGCTCTGCCTTTATGGGAAAGCCACCCTTGAAGTCACTTGACCTCTTGGTGCCTTAGTCAACACAGATGGAACATTGAATAAAACCAGGATGTTGCTAGAAATCATATGACTCATTTGAACAGGGAAGGGAAGGAATTTGGGGGAATTGTTTTTCTTTCTACTTGGTTAAATAAGAGTTTGCTTATCTAATTAAAGGTGTACAGATTCTGTTACGCAAGCTTGTACTTCTTCAGTTTGGCAGCAATCTCAAAAGGTTGGTAGGTTGGCAGTTCTTTAAGAAAAAAAGTGGCATTTATTTTGATGTGAAGCATCAAGTAGCCTGTGTTTCTCATATTCATATTTGAGAATTACTTTAAGGTGAGCACTGACAGATGTGATTTGTTTCATATATCGATAATATAATTTATTTTATAATTCTAGTTGAAAGTGTAACAAAATTCTTGTAACATACAAAAATTTAATAAACTGAATATTCATTTTTATACTGAGTATTCCACAACATATAGTATTTTTTCTTCTTTTTCATGACCCAAAGGGCTGCCTGGCAATTGCCTGGAGGTCATAAACTTGTTTCCTTCCCTTTTTTCTGGTCTTCTGCCAAAAAGATTTGTTTGAACATCAAAACCAGCTCAGCTTGCTCCTTCAATATATCAGCAATAGCATATTTTCCAGCT
Source organism: Centrocercus urophasianus (assembly GCF_019232065.1). NCBI lineage: Eukaryota > Metazoa > Chordata > Aves > Galliformes > Phasianidae > Centrocercus > Centrocercus urophasianus. The sequence continues at coordinate 19,569,742 of NW_024884711.1, forward strand.
TCATCAAATCATGGAGCGGGTCTACTGAAGAACCAGGGGAAACAAATCTAAAGATGTTGCTTTAGAAATGGGCTGAATATAAAAAAAAAAAACAGGGAGACATGAAATTAAGAATCAAGTGAGAACACATGCAGAAGCAGGAAAGTTTGAAACCTCAAACTGGAAAAAGTGTTCAGGTTACCTATGAATCTGTCAAAAAGATGGTATCTGTTTTTCTCATGCTTACTTGCTTGATAACAGCAACATTCCCCATTGTAGTATATTACACTCTACTGAAGAGATGAAGCACTTAAACTGTAAAATGATTCGAGGTTGTCAAATGGTGAGCAATTTCAGAGGGCTGACCCTTTCGTTTATGTTTGTAACACAGAAAGGGATGTTCTAGAGAAACATTATAGGAATCCAAGTATGATCCCATTTTTATGTATCTAGACATAGGGAATCTCTGCTCATAAGCGAAGATCAAAGTGGCTTTGATTGGAATGTAGTGTTCTACCACTGTTCATTAATGCAATTCACTGTTACCCTGTGCGTGGCCTGTATAGTCAATGAATATAAAGATGATATAATTACAAAATAAACAAGAGAGTTTGACAAAGCAGATTACAATAACAAAAAGAGAATAGATAGGGCACCTACCTGCACCCTGGGTTTGCTGCAAAACTCCCAAGGAGAGATCTCCAGAAGACATAGTTCCCCACTAGTAGTCAGCTTTTAAATGGGTCTGGGAGAGGTGCAGCCAGGCTCCACCCCTTCCGGCAGCACAGGTGAATTGCCTTCACCTGCGCTCCCATGGCTGACTCATTGCTCACCTCAGGTGATCAATCAGAGGTTCGGGCTGTGATTCAGCAATTCCCATACAATGGTCAGAAGTTCATCTTTTATATCCCACAAAACAGTCGTCTTCACTTTGGAGAAAAGAGTATCCACCTCATGATATTAGTATTTAATTTTCCCATTTGATTTCAAAATTGGGAAAGTTTACAGTGAAAACAGGCAATATTTACAGCTTCATATGACTTTTGAGATCATCAATAAATTGTGAAACATTTGTGATTTTTTTTGGGGGGGAGGGAAGGGAAGGTTCAGTTGACAGCCCTGGTTTGCACTATCTTCTGAACAGGAACAAACTGAATCAGAATGATCTCAGAATCCTAAAATACTTCAGATGCTATGACCCTTTAAAACTTTGACATTCATTTATCAGGACAAATAAACTCTGTAATAATGGCAGCAAAATAAATGATGAGTGCACAATATGAGAAAACTGCGTATGCTGGATGACTTGAAAGTCTGTAAAAACAGCACAGAAGAAACAGATGCTTTGGTGAATCAGAGAACAAAGCACAACAGTTAATTCCAGAGGAAAGGATAGAGTTTAAAGAAAGACTGATCTATCTGGAAGCCAAATTTTTTAAGAGAAAGCCTTTGAAGCAGAGGTGACACTGGTTAGCATGGCTTTAAAGTAAGGATTGCCTTCAGTGTTGGGGTCTGCTTGTTTCTGCTCACAGAAGGTGTTCCTACTGAATAGGGAGTGGCTCAGCAAGAGGCCAAAGCACAGCCCTGAGTTGGTGCTCGTACCGCACTCACACCGCAGGCTTAGGAGTCCTGGAAAGCACCTCCATCCCACCAAAGTGCTCCAGGGAAGGTGTGGTTCAAACTGGAACTCTGCCTGATCAGCACAATTAATCTCAGCTTGAATATGACAGATGCTCTTCAAGTTCAATGTGCTCACAAAATGGATGGTGTGGATAAAGCTATTTGTTTACTGTGTACTCCACCAAATGCCAGCTTGTCTCAGTTCGTAGTGCATCCTGTTGAATACCCCGTTCTTAAGGCAAAGAAAGTTACACTGACCACAGTCACATTTGCTTCTCAACCTGTTGCCTACTGTGGAGTGCTGTTGTATCTATGCATTTAGGGACCTCCCTCTTGACCTACTTCAGTGATAACTGCTTTTTGTTCTGTCCTTTGATAAACATTATTTCACATCTGGAAGACAGTCCCACATATTTGAGTATCTGTAACAGATGTTTTGCATATAATTTAAAAATAGTTTTTAAGTGAAAGTTTAAAGAGCTGCTGCATATTACTTTTATTGCTGTTCTTATTGAAAACAAATAATTTGTAAGTATCTTTCCTCCGCATCACATCAGTAGAAAAGCACAGTGAATTCTAGTTGAACATCATAGAGGTTTCTGCCCAGAAATCATTTTGACAGCACGTCATTGAATAACGTTGTTACTAACAATTAATGCAAAATCCTGATGCAGAAGTGCCCCCCACAGCTTTATACTAGAAATATTTCGTTTTAAATCTTGTTGTAAGGTATGGAAAAGATACACATTCCACCTAGGTTTTGGGTAGCCAAAGATTATTGCTTATCAGGAGGTTTCATATGTAGTGCAAACTCTGATATTAATGTTCCAGCAAGGATTATTTTCTTTGCAGACATGCACTCTTTAAACATGAAACTTTCAGTAGACCTCACCCTTAGTTCTCTTTTATGAACACTGTCTTCCACTAACTTTAAAACCTCAGTTTTCATTATTTTTCTTCAATTTCTAGTGAGGCATAACAGAAATCAAAGCAGCAAAAGTCTGGCTTCATATTTGAAATTTCCAGGACAGGATAAGCATAGCAACAAAGGCATTATCACAGACCCAATTGGTTCTCTGCAAATCACAGCTGAATCCCACCAGTCACTGGCTCTGTTACATTTGTGCTGTGCTTTTAAAAAAGATTTCAGTCTTCAGCGTGCTCTCAGTGGTACACATTGTGAGTGAGTATGAATACTTAAGAAAATCCATTTTCACTCAATGATATAAAAGCAAAGAAAAAAGCCTCCCCATTCTGTGTTAAAATTCTGTCACAGAAGGAAAAAATCCTACTTACCTTGAACTCTGCCACCACCCAAAATGATGTCAGCAGAAAATATTAGTTCATAAACTCGATGCATTTTTTTACTGAATTAGCCAAAGGGATTCAGATCTTTATTGCTAATGGGCTCAAAATAGTTATTCACAATCCAAATATTCACTTCCTCAAAACATTAAGAAAAAAAGACCATCATTTTGCAACAATAACAGCATGAGTACATACTGGAAAGTTTATTGAATTATAAATCACTGTTATAAAAGAGTTTCCTTTGGAAGAGTTATAAAATAAATTGATGAGGGAAGAGAAATATAATGATTCATATGTTCATTTGAACCCTACTATGCTACTTACAATGTGAAAAAGTCAGTGGTTTGTATGGAGTCACTGCTTTCTTAGCTATGAAGTTTTGGTGTTTGATGGAAAAGTCTGATTGAAAATAATGACCTCATCTACTGATTTACAATTGACCATTCTGCTACTAGGGATATAATGAGACTCTCTGCTAATTAGAGCTTATTGAGGCTCATTATCCAGAGACTGACATTTCCCATAAAAGGGGAGGGTATGTTGGAGCCACGTATGTCTCAGCAATAGTCTGGTGTTCTGGTATCATTTGAAGACTGTAATTTTGAAAAATAACTGAAGAACTCATGGGCTGTGAAAAGGAGGAAACAGACAGTAGAAAGGCTGGGCACTGTGCCACTGTAAATACAGAAGTGTTTGCTATCCATCACATCACTGGTTTGGGCAATACCCACAGCAGTGCCTCCAGGCCAAACTCAAAATCGGGTTTTGTGGCTCTCAAAAACAATTACCCAAGTCTGGTATTTGCTTAACCCTTTAATGCTTATGGAGCTTATATGAAATGTATCCAAAGAACAAGCACATACACTGGCTGATGTTCAAGCAAACCTAAGGAAAACAGAATGCAGAAAGCCTTCAGATTAAAGACTATAATGCTGAAAAATGTTTCTTCCTAAATGTGGGACCGCCAAGAGTTAAGAAAGCAGCATTTGACCCTCAAGCATTTCAATGAACATTTGAGAATAATTATAAAAATAAATTATTTTCTGCTTTTCGCTTTCACAGGCTTCTGATGTATCACCAAATTCTGTTTATGCTTAATAGTATGCAAGCTCAGTGAAGTCAGTGTGGTTTCTTACGTATAACTGAGGCAAAAATACATATATTTCTGAGCTTTGTCTTCCTTTTTGAGGGTAAGCCCAGATACCTGCAATTATGAAAACTTCCTGTAAAATCATTTGCATTTTCAGAAGTTTTTCTAATATTTGGAAATGTCTCTCTGAAGTTTTGGCCCTTGCCCTGTACTGACGCATGAAGGGAGGTGTATACACGGGATACAATTGTATCTCTCATGGCCTCTTTCTGAGCAAAACAATGATTAACCATACATTCCTCTTCCTAACCATACAGAATATCTTGGCAGATTTCCCATCTTCAAGTGTTCGTATGTCTCAGTGGAGGCATGTGATCTGACAGCACCTTTTAATATTAACACAAATCTTGCCATAGCAACATAAATGTTGCCACAAAAAGGTCACTCAAGTCATTTAGCAAAATAATTTGAATTACTATGGGGAAAATTTCGGATGAAGTCCAGCTTCCCAAAATTGTTATAAGACATATAATTATGTTCTTCCCAAAACGCAGCTCAGTTTTCCATTCCCTGTACATTCGTAAGGAAACACCTCTTCATTTTTCCTTAGATCTTAAAATCAAAATTAACAATACCCAGGATTTTGCCTTTAATTGCAGTAATTTGTAACACTAATGGGTGATTTTTTGGTGAACACAGAGAACCAAACCCCTTAACTAAGCCTTGTAAGCCTGGATCCTTAGTGGTTCTTTTGTTTCACTGCAGTCTCAGGAGGGGGTCTCCATAATGGTGGCAATTCTCTGCCAAATTCCAGGGCTCCAGTGCAGGGATGGAGAAAGGACTCAGCCCACAGAGTTGCATCAATCCATGGGGACCACCTGCCTGCAGCAGTCAATACTTCAGGTAGATCCACAGCGGAACACTGAGATACAGATGGGGGAATTATTACGAAATGGTAACCAAAATTGAGCTGACAAATCTATCAGTGCAGAGCTGGGATCTGGATCGAGCTACAGACCGATTTCATGCAAGTATACTTGACTTTCTCCTCATATAAAAGCAGAGGTCTAACTTTCTCCTGTTAGTGTCCAACCAATGTCTTCAATACAAGAGCAACAATATTCTCTCAAGCAGCATCAACAGCTGTCACAGTCAAGGTACAGAGCAGCAGAGGAGAGCCCATGTACATAACAAACAATTCACGTGATATTTTTCTTAATCCATCCCTTCAGTTATTCTCTGTTTTGTGAATCACCAGTACCTGATTTTCCTCAGGAAAAATAAATAGATAAAAACCTTGACCTAAGGAAAATAACACTGATAACAATTCTGATAGCTCCTACACAACTCTGTTCCCAAGTTCAGGCCAGCAGACAGCCAGAAATCCCATGAGAAGTAGTCTACGTTTAGGACGTTCTCGCCCCTTTGACAAACTATATCATAACCCCACAGGCTAAGGTAAATTGTGAAACCATATTTGCTGTGCCCTTTTCTTAGAGAAGATACCAAAAACATAGGCAGAGAAAGCATTTCCAGCTATACTCTGAGCTCAGATACCCCAATGAGACAACCTTTTTTCATGCATTTTTTCATGGTTGTCTGAGAGAACACTGAAGAAGTAGAATGTTTCTGTTGTTAAAACCAGTTTAAACTTAAATTAAAACAATTCAATTGCTCTTTTTTCAAGCTTTCTAAAAACATATGCCTCCAGAAGGATTTTTGAAGACAAACTGTGGGATCTTCAGAGAATCTCTACTTTGGATTGACGATAAAGATGCATAATCTCTTTGCCTTTTAAAGTCTACTCATCATTTGTCAAGAGAAAATCTCTAGGGTGGATCTGGTACTTTGGGCAAACATGAAAAGATTTATCAGAAACAGAGTAAACCATAGAATTTACTTTCATCATGTGTTCTAGTATCACTAAAAATATTTCACAAAAATCAAATAGATAAAAATGGTGTCAGTGATGTGAAACAAAATGAAGACAAGAAAAATTCATCTGTACTTGGATCTTTAAGTGGTGTTTAATGGATATTTAGTACAATGATTAAACATATTTTTCCAGAACACTAGAGAAGGTGTTACAAGTGGCAGCTATGAAATGACAATGTATAGAACCTGTCCCCATCACTTCTGGCAGCACTGCAGAAGAGCCAGCTATGAAAGCATTATTATGAAAAGATATGAGAACCATTTCATTGCAGGGACCTTGGAATCAAAAGTTGTCCCCAAAGGATCCTCAGATAGCTAAAAGAAGGCATCATCCTGAACTCACTACCTCTCAAAGTTTGGTCCTCAAAAAAGAGAACAAGAAATCCAGAAAAATAACAGAGCTGTAACGAAATTATTAAAGCTGCCAACTCAAAAGTGCAAAGGTGTAATCTTAACAATTCCCTTCATGTTTATATGACAATAGGGATTTTAACTAGCTAGTTTAATTGCTTCCAAGACCTGCTGACTTGTTAATTGTATAGAGTAGCGTTGAAACATCTCTGCTGAAGAAGTCCAGGTCCCATCAGAAGAGCATTCAGGTTGATATTTGCAGGCACTTGCTTCATGCTCCTGGATTCCCAACCAGGAAACATACAGATGCTGTCCCACATAAGCAGGATCCAGGATAAAATCAAGGAGAAAAAAAATTGGTTCTGTTTTTACTAGAGCTTAAACTAGTGGTAGCATAAATATGGCTGATGACCAGACATTGAACACACAGGAAAAAAAAAACAACCTACTTATTAGAAACACTCTATCCATGCTGAGAATTGCACAAGACAAGGGTGACCTGTAGCTCTACCCTTAATATATTTGCACAAAACAGCAAGACTGTGGTCACAAACATAGTCCTTAATTCTACCATTTCCTAAACTTCTGAATTATGTGGCTTTTATGAATAGCTTTTTCTTTCAAGTTAGAGTGTACATATAATTATAACATATGGCTGCCACAGAATTCAAATGAGGAGATTCAGCCTTTCTATAAACCTGCTGAAAATATTTCTCTTCCTTGAAAACCACAAGAGTTCTTGCCAGAGTTTAAATGGATTTTTGTTTCAGGGTAAACTTACAGCAAATTTACAGCAAGTGACTGCAAATCAAGACATCAGGGGGCTGAAGAACCTCCCCTGCAAGGGCAGGCTGAGGGAGCTGTGGCTCTTCAGCCTGGAGAAGAGAAGACTCCAGGGGGACCTTATAGCTGACTTCCAGTACCTGAAGGGGCCTACAGAAAAGCTGAGGAGAGACTTTTTATAAAGGGCTTGTCGTGACAGGACAAGGAGAAATGGTTTCAAACTGAAAGAGGCAGGTTTAGATGAGATATTAGGAAGGAATTCTTTACTGTGAGGGAGATGAGACACAGGGAACTGAGAACCGTTTGCCCAACAAGGTTGTGTTTTCTCCCTCCCTGCAAACATTAAAGGCCAGGCTGGATGTGGCTTTGAGCAATTTTCTACTGGGAGGTGTCTCTACCTATAGCAGGGGAGTTCTACCTAGATTATTTTAAGGGTTCCTTCCAACCCAAACCATTCTATGATTCTGTGAATCCATGATTTTTATTCTGTTATTTGTCCTTATATCTACTGTTCAGGTACCAACTTAAAAATACTTGTGGTTCTCCTTTCCTTGTTTTCCATGATGCCAGTACGTTAAGGCATATCTAGTTAAGGATTATAACATGTCCAGTGTCTTAATCTCATGTGAATATAATCCTTTATGATCAACTGAAACAATGCATATTTCTTCAAAATTTCACTTATCAAACAAAAAGTTGTCTCTATTTTTTTCATTTTCTTCTCCAATTATAGGTAAGTGACTGCATGAGTAGCTCATAAGTAGAACTACATCAGCAGTACAGTGAAATAGATACATGTTGACTTATCAGATATCTGTCTTTTAGCTGGTATCTGAAAGTGGGTAGAAGCTGAAAAGCTCATTGCCTCCAGAGGAGACTAACTGTAGAGAAAATGTGAAAATATTTCTCCAGAATTTTCTCACATTTCTAACAATGTGAAACCCAAAGATTCGCACAGTTAGAAGTTATTTTGTTGTTGTTGTTTTTTAATGCTGCTTTTAATACCATTTAAACATCCTGTAAAGAGGAAATCCACAGCTTTGCTAAGGAAATGCAGAGACATATCCATTTATTTGTTCTAGCTTGCTACCCACTAACTTTACTTGATGTTCTGTATTTCTTGAATTGGAGATACATAAACTTCCCCATGTTTCTTACTAATTTACATCCTGTATCACTCCTCAGCTGAAGAGTGCCCCCTTGAAAATACTTAAAGTCATTGTCTGCATGCTTCTTTCGAAGGGCACAGATGACCTTTCTCATAAATCAGGTCCCTTAGCACCCGGTTACTGTTCTCCACAAGCAGTTAAGCTTGTCCTCTAAGCAATCACTCATGACACAACTTTTTAGTAGCCAATTCAGATGTAAGGAGGAAAATGTAACCAGCTGGACGTAAGGAAACTTTTCTGACCAAGGATTCGGCTACGGAAAGTAGCCAAATTTCATTCACAGAAATACGTTAGTATGCCTTCCCTAATAACTCTTTTCTAGACAGATGCTTTTCAAGCAAAAGCCATGCCTTTCCCTTATCCTTCATCGCTGAAAAGTCAGTACCGAGAGGACCCAGGTAGAATGGGAGCATTCAAATTCAGATCTTTCCTTCACCTTCTCTGCATATGGGCTTTAAAGCCAGGTCTTCTAATAATAACAAAGCTAGAGGCGGCTTTTGTTGTTGAGGATTGCCTATTCGTGCAACTGTTTGGCCCATACATTTTCAGACCAGCCAGGAGGCAAATCGGTGGCTCTAGTGGTTCACTGGAAGGTTACAAGCATCATATTATACCCACAAAGGGAAGGAGGAGTGACTAGATTTGCAGATCTCCCCTGCATAGATTAAGGGGGAATTGATACTCAAGGCATACATACAATCACAGAATCACCCGGGTTGGAAGGAACCTCAAGGATCATGTAGTTCCAACCCCCCTGCCTAGCAGGGCCACCAAACACACACATTCAGATCAGGTTGCCCAGTACCCCGTCCAACCTGGCCTTGAACACATCCAAGGACGGGGCATCCACAACCTCCCTGGGCAGCCCGTTCCAGGGCCTAACCACTCTCCTTGTAAAGAACTTCCCCCTAACATCCAACCTAAATCTTCCCTCCCTCAACTTGGATCCATTTCCCCTAGTCCTGCTATTGTCAGCCCTTTTGAAGAGTTTACTCCCTCCTGGGTGTAGGTTCCCTTCAGGTATTGATAGGCTGCAATGAGGTCACCCCACAGCCTTCTCTTCTCCAGGCTGAACAAGCCCAACTCCCTCAGCCTGTCCTCATAGGGGAGGTGCTCCAGCCCCCTGATCATCTTAGTCGCATCAATCATCAGTTTTACTGAGAATCTCTATACTACGATGATATCTGTCTAAACTGCAAGGTTGAACAACGCAACTTAATAAGAAATCAAAACAAGCCTCGTGTTACTTAACAACTTTATGTGAGAAAAGGAAAGAAAAAAGAAACAGAGAGGGACAACAGAGAGAGAAAGAGAGAGATCATTGGCCCAGGCTCCAGCATTGGTACAGCCAATGAAGAAGGTCCTCAGTCTTTGCGAGAGTTCATCCAGAAGTTCTGTGGTGTCAAGGTCTCAAAGCCCCATCTTCTGTCAGACATTCCTTATGTCTGCTGGACTTACAAAATGGGAATGCTTTGGACAGAGCAAGTCCATCCCATTATTCAGTCTGGTTATTCACGGGGCGTCCTCCTTCACCAAGTCTCCAGCCTTCAATTTGTAGTCACGAAAATGTTCTTGTAAGTGTTTGAGACAATTCCAGGCATACGGTGTTTTTAACTGATCTGTGTCAATAGGGACAGCACCTGAAGAGGGGCAGCCCCAGGGCACCTCCAGGTACTGTGCAGCTCAGTCCTCTGTGGCAGCACCTGGAACAGAACCTAACCCTTTCACATCAGGCAATTACAAAAAAGCTAAATTGAAAACATGGGAAGACTCAAATCGGGGAACCTTATAAAGAGACTGCATTCAGATAGACGAAAATATGGAGAAGAATCTGAGAGGCTTAGCCTGATGCAGAAGGTAAGAGTTCTGCCAGTCTCTCTTTGCAAGAAGAAACTCTTGGCCAAGTTTTGAAGTATGAGGTGATTGATGGCAATACAATGGCTAACCAGTATCAATACATTTGCAATGTTTTTATCTGTTGCATGACTGATTTCAAGAAGGAAGGGGAAATTAAACTTCTAGAATTTCTTGTACGTGATAAGTACTAAAAAAATCTGTTTGGGACTGTTACCTATGTTTTTGTATCTTGTTTCCATCCCTTCACATTTGCATAAAGTAGTATGGTCTCCTAGGCCATTTACCAAGCAGAAGCGTCATCTCATTCCAGCCAAACTGCATATTAACATTGTGTTCTTTCTACATTTGCTACTACTTGTTCGCTGTGTTTGGAAAGGCAAAGTGTTTTGCCCCAGTGAATCTCCTCACTATAGTACTGTTGACTATCTGCTGAACTAATGCAGCTAAACTGCTCTCTTAATACTCGCCTAACCTATAACTTAAAGCACCACACCTTGCACTCCTTATGGCAATTACAAGCAAAACTTGGACAGGCAGAGGTATAATAATGGCACTGCTACAAGCACAACCACTACAGGATTCCCTCTTTTGTTTTGCATGTGAACAGTAAATATGAGTTGTATAGCCAATGAATATAAAGATGCAATAACTATGAAATAAACAAGAGAGTTTGACAAAGCAGATTGTGAAAACAAAAAGAGAACAGATAAAAATCTTACCCTTGTCCTGGGCTCGCTGCAAACTCCCAAGGAGAGATCTCCAGAAGAGTTCCTTCCCCACTGGTAGACAGCTCTCAAATGGGTCTAGGAGAGGTGCAGCCAGGCTCCACCCCTTCCAGCAGCACAGGTGAATTGCCTTCACCTGTGGTCCCATGGCTAACTCATTGCTCGCCTCAGGTGATCAATCAGAGGTTCACACCATGATTCAGCAGTTCCCATGCAGAAGTTTTTGAAGAAGTTTTTGCTTGGAAAACAATTGTTAGTCATCCTTCAAAGCACAAAAATATTTTAGGTTAAAGTAAATTGCAAACATGCAATTAATTTATTTTTTCGTAACTGAAGAGCTTATTGCATATATTGCACAGCCTCTTTGTTCCTGTTGTATGTTTGCTCTGAGACATATAAATATATCACAGAAAGAGTATTGCCAAGAGATTCGTTAAACTGACATTTCATAATTAGTAAATTTGGAATAGATTGTGTGTTGTACTGACTCTTTCTTATAATTCAGTTTGCAAATGTCAAAGTTGATAAGCGAATCAAAAGTGAATGAAGCTGAGTCATTCCCTCATTCCCCATAAGCAAATCATATTTTACTAACATAAGAAAAATTGATAATTTTTCTTAAATAACCAGAAAAACTCAGATATTATTTATGCAAAAAATTAGTATTTGGTAAAGTATTACACAAAAATTAAACAACTTAACAGATGAAAGAATATGTTAGAAAAAACCCAACCAATTCTATTAAAATTGAAATACCTTTTCCAGGACAAAGTAGATTTCAACCTTATTCTATAATAGCCTTGAACAAGACTGTAAAATGTCAACATTAAACTTTCAGCCAGTGCACCTGAAACGCAGTAAATATGTTTTGCTATTATCTGTGATTGTCTGGACTTGCTGCACTGCTCCAGGGTTGCTCTCCGCAGTAATGTCTGATGTCTTTACTTTGAAACAACCCGCCTGTATTATGGGAAATACACAGGTCCATGGCACACCTACTTAATTTTTTTTGTTATGCCTGTTATCAGAGAAGGAATGCACACTCTGCAACCTCTTCTGTTTTCTGTTAATGGAGAATGATTATGGAATTCTTTCTGGATTACTCTGCAATCTGCAAGAACAAGCAATTACAGTTAGTACAAGGTATTACCTATCAAATCCAGTGTGTTTATCGTGTAAGCTTATGTGATAACCATGCTCTGTAACTTAGTTATCTAAAACCCTGCTAAATGTTTTAAAGACTCTTTCACAGATTTCCTCACCAGTATAAAAAAGAAAAAGAAAAAGAAAAAGAAAAAGAAAAAGAAAAAGAAAAAGAAAAAGAAACAAAAGAAAAAAGAATTAAAAAAGAAAAAAAAAAAAAAGGAAAAGGAAAAGGACCAACATATGATATGTAGCAGCTGTGTTCTTAGCAGGTCTGGGCACTGAAAAGCACCAAAGATAGTGGTCTATGAGAGTCAGACTAATTCTTCAAATAAAGCACCATGGACATTGTATTACTCAATGCAGCTAAATTTTTTGCTTCAATAGCATAATTGAAAACACCAGAAAAATAAACAATTTAGTCATCTAAAGAGAATACAAGCCAGCTTTGATCCTCAGTGTGACAGTTCCAGGAGTACATGTTTCATTCTGATCTAAATTACATTGGGATATCTTTTTTTTACACTGCAGTGGTCTTTTTCAGCTCAACAAAAATAGATATTCCCAAGTTGAAAGCTTTTTCTATTTCTTCATACTTTATAGCCAAGTCCTTAGCCATGATAGAACTTTATCATTTCTGCTGTTGGCCTTTTTGCTGAATTATTATTACTTCATCACCTTAATAATAAGTTTATTTCTCAAATGGCATTTTATTCTTTACAGACAGTTCTAGGATTTCTTTTAGCTACTTGTTCAGCAATCGTGTTTTTGTAAATTCACTGACGTAATTCTAACAAATTGAGCTTAACTTTTCATGTGCAGAAGATATTAAAGAACAATCTAACCACAATGAACAGGCACTTGGTGTGTATGAGTATTTGGGGCTCCTCTAAAATTACTTTTCAGCTCTCCTGAGAATTACTGGGACCTCTTCCGGTGACATTAATGGCCCTTTAGAGCCAGGACCAAAATCTTTCAATAACAGTAAGTTTCTCCATGTAGGTGAGCTTGCTCCATGCCAAGCCACTCTTCATGCATGGGGTGGGCCCTCTTTTCCCTACTAACTAGACAAGGTCTCATCTTCCCTTCCATCCTAAGCCATTTCATGATTCTATGATCCCTATTCCAGCTCCTCAGATGCATCCTGGGACTGATGGAGAATGGGGTGCAGGGAGCTAAAAGATGTTCAGAAAGTGAAAAAAGAGAGGGGATAGTTTATTACTCATTAGCAGCCAAAGGACAGCCTGTACTCTGTTTTCCAGATAAATTACAGGCTTATTACTGAATGTAGAGAAAACACATATAGTAATTTTGCAATGGCATATGATGCTTAAAGCACTTATTCATGAGCCTTCATTGCAAAAAATCTTCAGCTCAACATCTTCCATGAGATAACATCTGTCCTTCATTATCTTCAGATTCAGCATTCTCTCTGATGTGTGTTTGAATAGCTCCTTTTTTCCTGTGATAACCCTGACATGACAGAACTCACACTTGTACTGGAAAACAAGGGTTCTTTTTGTTGAATTATAAGTACCGAGTCTTTTGGAGTTATGTTTTTAATGAAAGTTTCCATAGACGGGGGATTTTATTTGAATGGCGTTGCACTTCCATAAAAAACAGTAGATCTTTATTGCTTCCATACATACATCTTACAGTAGTTTTTTGAGCTGGTCACAGAAAAAGTTGATGCCATGCAAAACTACTATAAAGCGATTTTTGAAATTATTTTGGATCATTATCAAAGAAATACAATAGAGAGGAGATGTGATTAAAAGACCAGAGAAAATTTTACTAACCTACCTTTTTCATGTTCAGGTACAAAGCTCAGATTAGTTATGCCTAGGTATAATTGTCCTCCCTCTGTTAAAGAAAAAACAATGAATGTGATGCTCTTACTATTCATGCTTAATTTTAGTGCTATTTTTAATTTTCACCTGCTCCCAAGGCAGATCTCCACATACAAAATTTCTAAACAAACAGTGAGTTCTATGATAGTATATAATACTAGCAAAAATATTCCCTTGATTAAACTGAGGCTGAATTTCATCTATAGTTCCAACAATGTCAAGCAAGACATATCTCGAACTCCATGTATCAGGAGAAGATATGAAGGCCTTACTGCTTTCCAAACTTTCTGAAATAAATACGCAAAATAGTTTTGATGTTACTAGGCAAGAGTAGGAATTCTCCAGGGTGACATAGTGAGTTGGTCTGGATCCATCTATAACTTTAGGAATGTAAGTAATGGGCACTGAGTACAAGCTGGTACTCTAGGCATCTTCCACAGTCACTAAGAGAGAGAGAAAAACATCTTTGAGACAATTCGTCTCACTTGGCGTAACAGCCCTCAGCAGCCTAATGTTTTTGGATCTAGATAGATGCCTCAGTTTTGAGAATAACACTGTATTAAAACCATACCTGTATCACCTCTATTGCCACAAAGCAAGTCTGTGCTTAGATATATTTGAAAATTTATCCTTCTTGCTGGCATCAGTGGATGAATAACACGTATTGCATGACTCACAACATGATGAAATAGGCGACATGAATGAGGGAAGAAATGAAAGAAATGTTAAGCTTATCTTCTCCCTGTCCGTGAAGATATACATTACATACACTTCGGCAGAAGAGCATATAGTACTCTGTATGCATGAGAGAGCTCCTTGTGAATTTACCATCTAAGCTTATTTGTCAGTGTTTTAAATGAAACTATTAAACTTGGCAGGATCCATACCCTTTTCCAATATTATGGTAAATAAAATAAGCAGTCAGGGATCCCATAGACTGAGTAATGCTAAAAGAAGGTATTTTATACTATAAATCTGGCACCCTCTACTTCTGTATCTTGAAAGTCGAGATGCATCTGGTCTCAAGATGGCCTGGAGTGGAAGTGGACATCATGGTCATATATAAAATTCCTCTATCTCAGCTCTAGGAACTTGGCTGTTCCCAAGCTGCAGGTGGTCCTCTGCTGGGGACACTGCATCTTGCCAGGAGCCTTTAGCTGATATGGGAGAAAGGAAAGCTCCAGAGTTTCCTGTTTTTTGAACTGAAGTGTCAATGTCCATTATTTATTAACTGACAGAGGGGCCTTTTTATCTTCCCTTTTAATTAGAAACTACAACTTGCTTTTCAAAGCTCAAAATACTTGAAATGATCCCAAGTAATATTCCAAAACCACTAGTCTAAAGCTGGCAGTTAGAAACCCAATGAAACCTGATCGACTGGCTGAGTCCCCTCTTTCTACGCACATATTCACATGCACACACACACTTCCTTCACCCCAGCACCATAAAAAAAAAGACCCCAGCAAGGCAACAGCTTTTGTTTTAAACAACTATCTATATTTGTTACACAGTGGACAACTTTGGATCTATCCACAAGAGATTACAAGTGCTGCTTTAAGAAGCAAAAAGCTTTATGAAACTTCTTAAAGCAGACTAAGAAAAGCACATTCATTGCACAGGCTATTTTTAATTTCATTCCAGGCTCATCATGGGTTTTATAATCCTCTTCTGTGTGGAATATCTTCATGGCTTGAACTCCTCAGCAGGATAGATTTAGCATTTGCTGCAAGAGGGGGAAAGGCTAAATGAAGCTGCACTGAGTTGCCACAGCTGCTCCATTAGAGCTCTCTCATTCCTGTTTAGGAGCACTGCTATTTTCGAAGAGGCTTCTGCAGCACACACACAAAATCACAAGATGTGAAGACTTTTAATGGCAGAGTTTGACAGAAACATTGCTGCTGATGTTCGGCCAGATCCAGCTGGTCAAAGTACTGCTGTTCATTTACATCTGCCTCCCATGCACTGAATCCTGTCAGATTTCATTTGTTGTAGATGGAGTTAATTTCAAAATGCTCAATGTTGAGAGAATATGGAAGAGACAACATAAAACAAGCATCTGTTCTATAAGAAAAGTGTAAGGCTGACACAAAGCTGGCCTAAAGCTGAAGTAGTTTAAATGGCTGCATAGGGGCCATGTGTTTGAGTACCCCAGGATTAGTCTGTCCCATCCAGCCAATCTCTTAGCAAGTTCCTCTGCCACTGCTTGCCCACAGTGCAAGCTTGAATTGAGGCATCACCAGAAGTTCTTGGAGACTGTGGTGGACACAGATGTTTAAGACTATGCCACAGGGGTATAAACAGCAGTAAGGTTTGAGCAGGTATACGGCTGGAGGTGTTTAAAGAAGAGCGATTTGTGGGGATGGAGAGTGGGTTGGTTGGGATGAGTTGGTCACATGGGAAGAGATAATATAGAAAAACACTTTCCAAACATGAACCAGGGACACCCTTCTTGAATTTTGCTTGAGGCATGCTCTAATCACCTCAGGCTTATGTGGCGTGGATGGCTTATGCCTATCTGGTATCGATGGCTTATGCTCCCTCTGCACAGGAATGTCCATCTGCAATGCACTTCTTTAAATGGGTTCATTTCTCTGTATGTCCTCCATTTGCTTCTCTTCAGCAATAGTTATCTGGTCAAAGAGCCTTTATAATACATCTACCAAGTGGAAAATAATTTTAGAGAATCTTTTCAGAAAATGCTATGGTGCCTAGAATTTTCCACTGGGCATTATTTAATCTCCCTGAAAGTAAGGAAAAAATTCTTCTTTACCAATTTTCAGTCAGTGCCTACTCCTAGAAAATTCATAGGAATATGTAAAACTGGCACATGGTTCTTCTCACATGGCATAAAAACCTGTTCCAAAACACAGCATTTGTTAGAAATCTTGTTTCATTTCAGCCTGCTCAAAGTTTTATTGTTATATTTATGGTTCATAAGGAGTGCTGGAATAGATGATCTTTGAAGATCTCATCCAACCTAAAACATTCACAGAATCACACCAAGGTTGGAAAAGACCTACGAGATCATCCAGACCAACCATCCGCTTATCACCCATAGATCTCATGAAACCATGTCCTTCAACACAACGTCCAAACGTTCCTTGAACAGCTCTAGGGTTGGTGACTCCACCACCCCCTGGGCAGCCTGTTCCATTGCCTGACCACTCTTTCAGAAAAGCAGTATTTCCTAACGTCCAGCCTGAATCACCCCTGGCACAACTTGAAGCCATTCCCTCTCATCCTATCACCAGTTACACAAGAGAAGAGGCCTACCCCCAGCTCACTACAGCCTCCATTCAGGTAGTTATAGTGAGCAATGAGGTCTCCCTTGAGCTTCCTCTTCTCCAAACTGAACAATCCCAGCTCCTTCAGCCACTCCGCATACGGCCTGTGCTCCAGACCCCTCACCAGCTTTGTTGCCCTTCTTTGAACACATTCCAGGGCCTAACTGTCTTTCTTGCAGTGAGGGTGCAAAACTGGACTCGAGGTGTGACCTCATCAGAGCTGAGCACAGGGGGACAATCACTTCCCTGTTCCTACTGGCAACACTGCTTCTGATGCAAGCCAGGATGCCTTTGGCTTTCTTGGCCACTTGGACACACTGCTGGCTCATGTTCAGCCGGGCATCAATAAATACCCACAGGTATTCTGTGATTGCATTATCTGAGTGCTCTGAAAATAATACTTCTTATTTTATTATGCTGCCCACAACATCAGAGGTGGATGTTAGTGGTATGGCAGGAGATCTAAACCTTTCTGCCAATATTCTGTTACATTTTGTTGCCGTGCAACAGACAGCAGCAGATAGCAGTCTGACACAATGACATCTGACATGGAAGTGCGTATGAAACAAAGGTGTGGAAATTAATTCCTTCACATGAAAAAAATGGTACCCATTGACATTCATCACTGCTTGCTGAATATTTATGGAGACCAAACAGTGAATGTGAGCACAGTGGGGCGGTGGGTGTGCATTTCAGCAGTGGAGATAAAGACATGAAAGAAACATGAAAGTCAATCCACACTCCAGACAGCCATGCATGAGCATGGCATGCAGGTTTCATTCATTACTGGTAAAAGTGCAAAGCTAATTGTGGTGATTATGTTGAAAAATAGAGTTTAGTAGCTGATAATTTGCTCTCTCAAATAGCATTACTGTGCTCTTTGTATCTGTTACAATTTCCATGGAAATCACATTGCATTTCTTTCAGAGTAACCAATGTATTTTCTTCAATATCAATGTTGTTGAGAAAAAATCTCCAAACAAAAACTCTCAAGAGCACCCATATTATCCGTACCCGGAGTACACTTTTTATTAGCCCTTCGACAAGTAAAACCAGCAATGTTTTCAAAATAATCATAAAATTCCTCAGAATACACACTCTAAAGCATATGATTCATTCTATTGATCCAAGTGGGACAGTGGGACTTAGTCATTCTGAGTAAATCACACACGAATCATTTGCAAAACAGTACCTTAAATTCTTGCCTAAAGTCTACCTCTTTCACAACAAAGGATCAAAATAGTTAGGAGTCAGTGTTGTCGACACTGATCTGTGCAGCAAACTCCTTGTCTGCTGCATATCTGTTTATCTCCTCACCTCAGCTGCACTCCATGACAGTGTGTGGGCTCTCTGAAATCCTATTAATTTTGTATGGTACAGCAGAAATGTAGTCCTGACACATCAGAGAAGTCAGACATAGACATTCTTGAGTCAGAAATTTGAAACTGTACTTGATATGAAGATGAATAGAATTTACCAGCTTTTCTGTATCTCAATCTCAAACCCAAATCTCCAAAAATACATAAGTGAAGAAATAAGCAATGACTGTTATCTCTCTCTAAATTTCTTCTGATCTATATAGAAATGTGGCACACCCTGATGCTTGAGCAGAATTACCTGTAATTTCAATTCTTCTGAAACAAATGTTTCATTATCTTTGAACATTATTTTTTAACATGGAGCTTGAGAATAAATTTAGCAATAGGGGAATATATTGTTTATATTTGTATGCACTGCTTTCAAGATTATTATGTCTGTTTTTGTTACACGTATATAGTGTATCGTCCACTACCAGTAAGAGAAGATGGAAGGAGTGTCTGGGGAGTCATAGTTGTCTGTGGTATATCATTAATTTGTGCTTCAGAAATTTGGAATTTTTCCAGTTCTGCAGATCACGATCCTCCCAAATAGAAAAGGCAACACTATTCTTACCTCAGCCAATGTTTATCCTTTGGTCTTTGGTGTGCCATCATAAGGAAGCATGTACAAACAATAGATATTTTCTTAACTTCCCGATCATTTTATGTCAGAAATTCTCCATCCTTTCTGTTCACATCATTTCTCTTACATCAGCAGTTCCAGGATAAGAAAATCTGCCTAATCTACTGAAGATATGAAACTCTGCCAAATCCATAGAAGAGTAACTTTTTCACATCTTGACACACGGACAGTGTGTAGACAGTGTGAAAGGAGGTTGTCAGTCATACCCAAAGCCCACCAGAACTGTTCCTATTACAATTTTTGATGCATAGCATTTATAACTCCATTCCAAATGCAATAAGGAACTAGTTTTGGACATTTTGCCAGGTGATTTCCCAAGGAACTTATTGATTTGCCTGGACGAAGAGAACTGGATTGCCAAAATGTCAATTATAGCACTCTGAAACACAATGTTTGGCTGTGCTGCAAGCATGTGCTTTGCTGGTTCCATTGTAAGGTAATGGAATGCCAGGTCTCAGCTTGTCCAGCTGGCAAATAATAACAATTACAATTACTCGACTGTGCTAGAAATTCATAACATGTTAAATTTAGAGCACATTAACATAGGTACCCAATGTTCACTATTTTTGTGAGACTATCAAGACTTTCTTTTACTTCTAAGAAATCTGAACAATTAAAGAAACAAGTGAATTAATAGACTTGGAATTTTCACATGCTTTAAAATTGAAGAAAAAGCTTTATATGAGTAGCTGTTTCTAGGACTTTTAATACCAAGTCGGAGATCAGGCAATTTAAAAGAACACAAAATTTATTGAAACCATGTTCATCTTGTTCTTAAAAACCAACAGTTTGGCTTACAAAACCAGATCATTTGCACGGGAAACTAATGCCTCCTGCTAGTAGTTGGATTCAATGTCAAAGATACAACACTAGAACAAACCTTCTGGTAAACAGACACAAATTTGATCAAGCTCCCTAGTATTTTATAATTTAGCAGGATTAACAGGCATAGTTGTGACCATTGTGACAGACAGAGATGATACCATTATCATATGAGCAAAGCCCAGGATTTTTGAAGAACTTAAGGGAATTAAAGATGCAGTTTGTTTTGCAATCTGGACACCTGAAGCTCTCTCAGCTTACTTATTATGTCTAAAAGATGTTTTGTTACAGAAACATGACAACAGTTTGTTAAGTTTTGATCAGAATCATCCAGTGTCAGGAGAAAAATGAGAAGCATGTGAATCATATGTAGCACCAACTCCTGGGCTCTGCAGACATATTTCAAAAATGCCAGATGTGATGGTACAAAGCAGTAACCTGTGCCAGGGAAGGACTCCTTGTTTCACATGCTGTCATCATGCTGTCTTGATAGATCATGAATATGAGCAGACCAGAGACAGCTGAGAAGATACCTTCTCTAAGTTTGAGTTGTTAGTGAGTGCATATGCCAGCTTCACCACCGTATTCAAAATATAGCGGACCCAGCTATCAGAAAATGTTCTCAGTATCCTTTCCATTCACCAAGCACTGCCTCAACAAAACCTCAGTAAGAGGTGGAAATGAGAAAAATATATCAGTTTCAGTTTGAGCACTCTCTCATATGACTGCTTTCAATTTTCTTTTTTTATTTGACAAGTCCCACACAGGGAAATCTTTAAGTTTCCCCTGCATGAGAGACTATTCTTTTACATCATTGTCTCAAAGTTTGCTGGGGACTCAGAGACACACTGAAACTGTTACTTTCAGGTGAAAAATGTTTTGGTGGGAGAACAAGCCTGGTGATGGAAGATGGGAGAGTGAGATGAGTCTTCTCACTGCTGTATCACACAACAGTCATTTCAGAAGTGGATGCATTACATATTTTATTATTTTTATGAGTGAGATTTGTTAAGATGTCATATGTAAACTAATGGGACTATTTGACTCACATTTTCCTATAAAAAAGGAAACTTGTTAGCCATAAATAACAATTACAAAGAATTAACTTGAAGTTTTGATCAGGATCACAAGGAGGTGATTAATATAATGTTCACCAGATGAGGGCAAGCTGAGTGCCTGTCTCCATTCAAAGTTGGTACTCAAAAATTCTCAGACACATTGGTGTCTTTATGTCAAAGGAGCAAATACTGAACTGGGAATAAATGTCACAATCAAGTTGACCCTTTTTATATTCTATATGTCAGCTTAGGCAGTGTTACTTGACAAACATTACAGTGCATATTCTCTTGACTCAGATCGCTAGCAATAGCATCTTATGAGTTCTGTTCTGTTTTACGACTGAAAGGACAAATAGGCAGAACTAATGCTTTGGACACGTTTTTAGATCATACTTTGCAAAAACTAAAATGATTAACATACATACTCTCACTTCACATTATGTTTCAAATTGAACCAATATCTTTTTTTCATTCACTTTAAACACAAGTAATAAAATATTGACTTGCTACAGATGAAGCTGGCTGGCTCCATTGTTTTTCTTGGGATGGAAAAAAAAAACCCACACAACCCAATATCTAATAGCCAAAATAAATCTAGTTCAGTTGCAATGAAATAATCACAATTTGGCTATAAATCTCATTTGTGGTGCACTGCAGTATTAGTAATTCTTTCACCCTGAGGATAAGAAAAAATGAATGTTTGTTCTAATGCATATACGCTAAAAAAATAGAGAAAAAAAACAACACCAATTTATGCAATTTGGATGTGTTTGTGCTTATCTAATCGTAATGGTTAAGAATATTTTGGCAAAGGAGTGCTGTATTATTAGTTTATAGGTTTTTGTTTTGGAAAATGAAAGCTGCTAAGATATTGCGGTTTGGAAGCTGTCTGCAGAGAATGTGCAGTGTTTCTTGCAGGCATATACTTCCACTGAAGTTTTGTCTTGTTAGACTTAGTCTCAGTTAGACTTTCACGTACATTTTAAAACCCCATAAAGATTATAGCTAGATTCTCAGCTGGTTTAATTTGACTCACTCTTGCGACGTTTGGAGAGTTATGCATCATACATTAATAAAAATAATGCATTATACTACTGTAAGATTTGTTGCTTTTTATGCATTACTATTGCAGTTTTTGATTCCTTACCGAATAATTATATCTGTGTTCCTCTCAGCCTTCTTGAAATGTTTCCTTTCCTATAAAAAAGAAATTTTTTCAGAGATCTATTGAAAAAATGAATGAGAATAAGGTCCAGTGCCAGGATGGAGCTGTAGCCTACTTCTTTGGGGGTTAGTAAGTTCTGTTGCATAGTTTTACAAGAATGGATGCAGGAACCATCAGAGTTGTATCAGAGTGCTTTGCCTGAACACCTAAAATGTGTCTTGGGAGTACCACTGAGGTAGGTGATGATGAGTCATGTGTGCTGTTCTCACCAGTACTGCAAGCACGTTCTAATTTCCTCTTTTGTACTTAAAACACTATCTATTTACACTCATCATGTTGGATAGTGATGGATTCCTTGCCTATTTTGCTTAAAACAAATTCAGTTGTGGTGAAATTCCAAGGATCTCTGGGGGAATGATAAAGTTTTTCAGACCAAAGTTTACTATGGAGGTGTGAATGTTGTCAGGCATTCACGGGCCTGACCTTTTCTACCTGCATTGCCCTGGTGGGTCATCCTGACCCAATTCAGGATACGTAAATTTAATCTGAGAAATGCTTCAAAGATTTTTGTGTTTCTTTCCTTCGCAAATAAAATGGTGAGCTGTCATTTAAGCCCATCTCAGTGCCTTTTCCACCCTTTTCTCTTCCCACACATTTATCACTATTGGTGGAACAGTAGCATGAGCAAGAAATAACTGGTAGTTTTTAAAAGACATAAAAAACTTCTTTGTTCACTTTTATCTCAGGACAGAAAGACCGGTGAAAGTACAACAAGGAAATAAATGACTAACTTATTAAAGTTCTTGTCAAAGAGAATGGGTTTCCATCCCACACACTCTGATCTGTGAATTGAAAGGAAATGGGGAAATATTTCTCCAGTGGAAAAATACTGTCTCAAAGAGAGTCATCAGCAGGAACATTGGCCAGCGGTGGCCAAGTGCCAATCTCCTCCTGCTACATCTTGAAGGCACTCTGTATCTGGTGGTGCTCTTCTCTCAGGGCCATGGAGAAAACCTGGTCTGAGTGCCAGAGAGGCAGAAGTTCAGAGATGTCATTATTTTGAGTGTGAATGTAGAGTTGAAAGATTGAGACATGTGGAGGTTGCAGAGTGAATTTTATATGTGGCTAAGCATATATTTAATAAGAAAGTCAAGCAGCTACCATAGTGACTGTATGCACTGGTTGTGATAACACTGTTTCTTTGTTATTACTTTCTGTTACTGTAGCAATGGATTGACATATTACAAAGATATGTGGGTGTAATAAATCTCAGGATGTTCTCATCTACAGTATGCTACCAGGGGGAGTAATATCAATAAAGGAGAGATAAAAAAAGGAAAGGAATCTTAGTAGGTGAAGTTATCAATCAACATCGTGTGAAGGGCCAATCAGGTTTATTCGGTGCTTTTTCTGAAAAATAAATAGGAACATGAGCTGCCTTGCACAGAAAATAATCACTTCTCTCTTTGCACCTCTCTCTTTGCTGCCAGGGTCTGCATCTGCATTACAAGTGCACTCTGACACTTACGGAGGGTTTTTTTTTCTGACTTTGTTGTGGCCACCACCACCCCAGGATCTGTGTTTTGTTCCCAACATGACCAAACACAATGTGCATTGCAAATGCCTGCCAGCTCATTTCCCCTGAGTGTTGATGGCCTTGGTACCCTCGGGACACTGTGTGGTTGAGGAACAAGCCCAGCACCCAGCAGCTTGATCTTGTCAGAAAAGGGTCCATTATGGGAATGTGCTGAGATGCGATGCTCAGCATCTCTAGCGTATGAGTGTCTGCAGGATTATATGACAGCTGTGCAATGGTATTAATGTCTTAATTTTGCATTTACCACCCACTTTCTTCTAGGAACCCCTAGTTTGCATGCAGGGTCTAGTTGCTGTGACCCTTTTGAAATATGTTAGCTGGTGCACAGAATCATCCATGACCTCTCTAAATAGCAGTTCTCCTCTCCATTAGCTTATATTCCAATATTTCACTTTTTATGAACTCCATCCCTTTATTCCCTAGCCTCCTCTTCCCACTCCTCCAGGCCTGCATGGAAGGACTTGTATAGAATCATAGAATGTTTTAGGTTGGAAGGGACTTTAAAGATCATTTCCAGTCCCATTCTATGGGCAGGTTGCCACCCAACGTATCAGGCTGCCCAAGGTCCCATCCAATCTGGTCTTAAACACCTTCAGAGATGGGGCATCCACAGCTTCTCTGAACAGCGTGTGCCAAGGCCTCCCTACTCTCTGAGTAAAGAATTTTTTCCTAACATATGAACTGAATTTCCTTTCTTATAGTCCTGTCCTTTCCTTTCAGCCTTATGTGTGCACCATACCTGTTGTTGATCTGCCTCAAATTATTACCCAAATATTTCTGCTTGTTTTCCAAGGCTTCAGTCAGGACCCCTCCATCATCTTCCAGGCATGACAGCATACACTGCTTTTCCCCGAAGTCCTAGTTTCCAGAGGAGAAGATTGATTTAATGTGGGAATTGCAGGGTTTAGATAGGTTTTTCTATAGGATGTTTCCTGCCTAAAAGTCTTACTTTGTGAAAGGATCCCAGGTAATTCATCACGGTGTATTGTGTAACCTCATGCAATTATGTGCTTGTGCTGTAAACAGTGTAGAACGTAACCATTTCCCAGATTTCATACGTTCTCCAAATGTTTTCACATGAAAGAATTCACATTTCACTTCCTCTGTTGTTGTAAAGTTTCAAAGCATTAATTCTTAGCATATGGGCTTGTTTTATTTTCTTTTTTATTTTCTCTTGTATTCCCTGAATATAGAAGCTACCATAACTATGCTGTACTGTAATTCAAATACATGTTTAACTACATAGCATAACAATGAAAAGCAATTTTAAACAAAAAGTAAATGAACTCAACACTAAACCACAGCATATTTCTAAATGAAACCACTACTGCCCAACAGAATCATTAAATTTCCTGCTTGGTGGGATGAGATGAAAATTGCCTCCACAAACATTTTTCTGCAAAATGACAAAGGATATTACATACATATATATAATATGTATTCATAGGTATATATGCATACATATGGGCTAGTGTCACTTGAACTTTGCTCTAAAATATCCTTGATTACACATCTATTACCTTTTGTCTATTTCTATACAAGTGAAAGATGAATCATACTGTACCACTTACAGGCAATAACACCATCATGCTCTCAAATGTAACCTCTGTACTGAGTATGTCTCCTGTAATTTCTGTTTCTTCATGTACTGGGAGCTGATTTTTTTGTTTATCTCTGTTGTGATTTTTTCCTTCTTGGGAAAAAAAAAAAAAAAAAAGAAGTAGAAGAAAAGGGCTTCTTTGCAGGGCAGAGCGTTGGATTAATTTAAACAGCTGTTGAAAGTTTCAAAATTAGAAAAAATATTTTCTATAATTTCCTAATATAGGTTTATATTAAACAGGTCATTTTGTCCAAAATTCATATTTCTGAATTGTTTGGAAGTGAACTGTATATGGCACAAAAGGCAAACAAGGTCAGAATACATAGTCCTAACATAACATTCCGCCTGATAGTCAAACAAAAGGCAATTCTGTTTCTGTGAAAAAGTGAATTTATAAGTTAGGAAGATAGTACTTTTCTAGCTAAAACAGCATTAGATGTGGGATTTATTACTGCAGGCAAATTCAGTCAGTTATTACCCCTTTGACACAAAGTCAGTGTAGGTTCGTAGAATTCCTGCCAGTCACAAAAACAAAAAACTGTTCCAACCAAAGAAGGAAACGTTGGCAAAAACGTGGAGGAGTCATCGTTAATCTCACAGAGAACAATGAGATCTTCAATAAAAAAATTTAAAAAAAGCAACAGGGAGTTTCTGAAGTGCAGCAATTTTATATCCTCCATTTAAAATGAAATGATGATCAAATAACTTGCTGTAAAAATGCGTTCTCATTGCATTAATTGCGGTGGGATGAACAAGTTCTAACAATACAGAGGTTAAAAACGATCATATTTCTATCCAGCCTGGAAGGTTTCAATAGATAAGTATTGCGAGACAACCTCTTTCGTCTGTGTACAGTTGGCATAAAGAAATCCAGGTCAGTAGTAACTATGAGATTTTATTGTTCTCGATAAGGATCTCCTGAAGGCTGTTTTCGAAGTGCGGCAAAGCAGTAGTTTCAATTCCACAAACTCATAAATCTCTCTGTCAGCTGGGGCTCTGTGTACCAGGAGTCTGGCACTTAGGACTGCATTCTTACTTTGCACCCCTAGAAATATTCCCCTGCAGGGCAAGTTTAGGGAACTTGTGGGAGTGTGAAGGACAGAAGGCATAGAAGTCATCCAGACTAAAGTAAATTGTAAAATATACAATTTTTTCCAAATATTTCTCCATATATTTTTTTAAATTTAACCTTAGCTAAAGACCTGCCACAGACCTGCTGAGCATCTGTAGGAGTCAGTCACATGCTGCGTGATCCTTCATGAAACTGGAGAGTGCAGGAAGACTTCACTTTGCCTTCGCCTGTTGGTTGTTCTTTCATAACTGGGTCATATTAATACTCTGTGAGAAACTTACAGTGCTTGCTTCCGAGTTTGAACCAGTCAAGAGGAAGTCAGCATTAAACTGAGAAAGAAAGCTTTGCCTTTTTTCCTTATTAGTACAGATGATTTTGCAATGAGTCAGTATAAACCCCAGAACTGTAAGACTTATGGGAAATGAGAAGTAGGTCTCAGCTTTGCAGGTGGGAGAAAAGGGTGGGAGGGCACTGCAAATTTATTTGTATGAATGAGAGTATTTTCTTTTATAGCATGTTGCACAGAGTTTGAGGCAGTCCTGTTGAGGAGTTTATGTTCTGGTTGGAAAACTACATCTTATAAAGAATCTAAGTAGGTTTACAAAAAAGGTGGGAAAGGGTGGAATGGTAGGTGGCAAGGCAGGAGCAGTGCAGAGCCCCCAGAAAACAGGATTCTTGCCTAAATAAAATGTAGCCTTCAGCACAGCTGACTGTCCAAAACCATTGTATCACCTTATCATGAGTCACTCAGACCTTACTAGAGAGAGCTTACTAGCCCTCCTGGTAACTCAGCTGAGTTAGTGAGCTAAATTCATAAAACTGAAGAATATAGTTGATGTCACAGTTCAGACACCTTCTATGTCTCAGTAGAGCATTTTGTGTGGAGAAGAAGTTAATTTCTCATTGTCCTGGATCTAATCCATTACAGTTCTGGACAACAGGATGGACAGTATGCCTGATACTTCTTATTCATTCTCCCCTAGCTTTAGAACCTGTAAATATATTCTCAAATGAAGAGTCCATATTTTCAGAGATCTCAGTCCATGTTCAGAGGATCACTGTATCCCTCCCTGACTACAACCTGTATATGACCCCTGAGTATGAGTAGAAATTTTCCATGTGATGGGAAAACCAAAATATTCAACAGTAGACTGTCAAGGCAATGTATTTTTTAACAGATGGAAAAAGAATAATTCCAAATTCAAGAAATCTTGGATTTTTTAGAATGCAAGCAAAGCCCAGGAAGTTTTGTAAAACAAAGAGGTTGAAGAAAGAAAGCCAAATAAAGATGCATAAACATTTTTGACAGTTGCTGCATGTGTTACCAAGAAAGATGAGAAAATCAGTCACTTTGCACACATGACAATGTTACTTCTTAGTTTGCGTCTGCCATTGTATGAAGACTTGTTACTCTGAAGATGAATCAGAATATGCTTTCCCATTATGCCTTAAACTTGGGCAAGAATTAATTTGACTGTAAGAAAGACAGCTAGAAGGCAATCAGGTAAATGAAAAGGACACCCATTAGAAGCACTCATTCTGCAAATGAACCCCATTTTGAACTTTAATGGATTCTGTTTTGGCTGTAGTGTTGTGTGCAAGCTTCATTTGCAATGTTTTATGTACATGTAATGGTAGGTTAAAGTTACATGTTTATTAAAAGAAAAGCTAAAGGGCTTAGCCAATATATGATCATCCTAGATAAAAGCTGATTCATTTTAGCCCAAAGGCAGAATCACTGAAATAAATCCTACTAAGCGCTAAAATCAGAGAGAATCAAAGCTACAAGTCTGGCATGCAAGAGCTTTAATCTAGAAGCACTATATACATTGTATTATAGTTTGGATTTTAATGTACTCATTGCTTGAGGAGAAACCATCTGCTTTATATTATGCCTGCAGTGCAGAGTACACTGATTTCATCACATCACTGTACAGAATAACAATAAATGGACTGTGAACCATTCTTCAAATAACTTATTTAAGAATACAACAACCAGCATAATATTTCAAGGTATGAAAACACAAATAGAGTGAAATAGGATAATTCTAAAAATTTACTTTATTGTATGTCTCAGAACTGCCTCAGTCATCTTCCATTTATTTTATTCTAAAATTTGACAGTTGGCAGTCTACGGGAAGCACTGAAGAGATTCACTCAAAGCCTTCACTTTGTTCCTATTTTGGTGATATTTTATTACAGCGAGAAGAGCTATTGATCTACAGTGTGAAAGCTGCAGAATAAGTCCTGCAGTGCTTATTTTTGTCACTGTCTGTTTGACTCCATTTGGTTTCTTTTTCTTTTTTTTGTTTGATTATTTGATTTGCAAGAAAGTTATTGCCTACAATACAGAGGAAAAATGTAGTAAAATTTTAGATTTTTGAGAATAAAGGCAGAAAATATTTGCTGGTTTTGCAGACAGCTGTGTTTAGAAAAAGCAGATTACATAGTTTTCTGTAGCAGGACTTCTGGCTTAAAACAAAAACAAAAGCACAGTGCTTGCCAATATTATTCAAGAAAAGTAATGTTTTGACACAGAAACAAATGCAGTTACCTGGAACCTTCAGAAAAGGCAGAACTGACATGATGGTGGAAATGATGTTGCACAGTTCATATATTGCTTTGTTGTATCACTTGAAGCCTACAGTGACATTCATGGTTATTACTGTCCACAACCCGTAAAATAAGGTTCAAAGGATGAGGTAGAACAGTAAAAGAAAATACAGTCAACACAATTTTCCACTGATTAGATGACAAATCAATGGTTGTTCTATGCAGTGCAAGGCAATGATACTACAGGAGACAACTCATCCACAAAAAACTGTCAAATCATAGCCTGAAACTTCTATAGCAATCAAAATGTACAGAGTTGGATGTGCATAACTCAAGAGTAGCACGGCATGAGGGCTTTCAAATCTTTCTCTGTCTCTGTACAGAGTGAATACTACTCCTTTGGAGGATAAATAATCACTGAGCAACAATACTTATGGTAGAAATTACAAAATTCTACCTATGCAGAGACATTGAATGTCTCTTTATGTGTGGATTATATGGTCAGATTGCTTTATCACTGGAGAGTTAGCTTTGGTGGCTCAGAAAGCCTCCTCAGATGAAACTGCTGAGCTGTTTTGTGTAGGCCACAGCAAACTCCGATATCAGAATCACTCTCCAGGCTTTACTAACTGCAGACTGATGACAATAATTGCAGTATTGACACCATTCTCACTTGTAGATATCTAAAGTTAGGTGCCTTGCTCTAGTGCAGACTCCCCACTCTTTCACTCTGCTGCTATTTCTGTTGTATTTTTGCATACTATGAGTTAAGACAGCATTAAGTTATGACCACGCAGACTGGCTGGCATGGCTTATTCTGATTCATGCATGAATCTCTAAATCAAAAGAAGTTTCAAATGCTTGGTAAAATAGTCTCAGATGCTGAGTTCTGCATACAGGGAATATGGAAACGTTTTCTGACTCAATCTTAATTAAAGTAAAATGCCTCATATTTGCATGGGGAGCAAGAGAGTAGTTATATTTTATCACTGGGGTAATCTCCAGTGCTTTAGGTCAGCCCCATTAAACAGGTCAGCATTTCACAGGAGTGCAACCAGGACTGCAGGTTCCTCACTTCCATCAAGATTTAGTCATAACTGTGGAGGGTGGGAAGGTGAAATATTTACTTTGGAATGAAATCTGCCGGCGTAAAGGCAATAAAAGTAAAACAAACAACCTTCTCCATGAGAGCCCCTGCTCAGATTAGAAATATCCATGTCTTGAGTTGTTCAGTGCCTGCAGGTTGTGAATACTGGCACTTTCTCTTGTCTCATTTTACGAGATGGCATTAGCAACGTCTTCCTATGCAGTCTTGAAAATCAGAAAGTTTAGAAACAAACTGATGTCATTTTGACTCCAGTAATGACATGCTATAACTGAGCTGCTCTGACTTCTTCACAAGAGAAAACAGAGTAGTCTGGAATGAGGAGATGATACACGCGCAAACACAGATAGGGATTTTTACCTGTTTCATCCAGTCCTCTCTGAACAAAACTGGTCACCGAGGACCTAAGCACTACTTTTCCCAGTCCTGCAGTCCTTTCCCAGTCTTCACAACCATCATCTCTGGTGTTCAGCAACTCCTGCCTCCATTTTGGAAGTTCTGCTGCTGCCTCAGGTGCACTGGCCCACAACAGTCACTGCCACTCAGCAGCTTCCGTGTCTGAGTCTCTGCCAGGAAAGGTCTGGAGTACTTTTGGGAATGTATCAAAATGAGCTGAGTTCCTCTGAATCTATTCTGACATACTTGTGAAGATAAAGCAGAAACTGGAAATACTTAGTAAAAAAAGGAAATATAGAAAATAGGATACCAAACTAGTCTAGTCCTGCTTTATATTTTACTTCTAGCTAGGGACTGAAAATGAGGTTGGTATATGGGATGTTATGCTCTCCTTTATTTTTTCATTTTCTGGACAATGCACACTTTTTCCATTGCAGTAGGCGGAGGAAGTGGCCACACATCTTCAGTTCCCTTTTTGGTATGTAAAAAAAGACTGGAACTGAATGAAACTATGCTAAAACTGTCTGATGTGACATGATTTTTTCTTCCACAAGGTACATCAGTGCTCACTAACTGATAGTAGAATCCAGATAAATGTGATAAAACATGATAAACATGGATTTAAATAGAAGAAGGTTCTTTTGAAATTATAATTCAAGGGATAGGGACGGACTACTACGGTGAGTCAAGGGGGTGAAAGCAAAATATTATGTTATCATTACACCAACCACAAAGAAGGAGTCTGAAGGCTGATGCTATCTAGCATCTGTTGGGACCCAGATGTTGGAATAGATCAGCTGTGTTGACAGTTGGGCACACGTGACAGTGACTGCGTAACTTCAAAGGAAGTCATTCTTGTGTGTAGAACTGCAAGGAAAATGTGTCATACAAACGCCGAAGTAAGTGATCTTTCTGGAACAGATCATGTTGGTATTTTGGGTAAATCAGATTATAATAATAAAAAAAAAAGTTATAAAACCTTAATGAATGCATTGGAATTTGGCACAAAGCCAAGGAAAAATGCTGTACCACTGCTTTTTTTGGGAAAGTGAAGTTATTATTGATGGGTGTGGGATAATTAGTATGTACTTCTTTGAAGCAGAAGTATTTTCAAAGGTAATTTAAAGCTTCAGGTAAATTGCATGTATTTGAAAAATGAAATGCCTGTATTGTCAGCACACACATTTGGCCAACAAGCCATCTAGGAAGGGAGAAGGCTTGTTGGATGAAGTGACAAGAGGGCATAAATCAGGACTCCGCAATACATTACACATTTCTTTTGTGACTCTTATTTACCTCTATTCCAACAAGCACTTGCAGCCCTGAAGGCCTACAGTATCCTGGGCTTCAGCAAGGGAGGGGATTGTCCCTCTCTGCTCCGCCCTTGCAAAGCCCCACCTGGAGTATTGTGCGTGGAGTCTCCAACACAGCAAAGACGTGGAGCTTTTGGAATGGGTCCAAAGAAGGGCCACAAGGATCATCAGAGGGCTGGAGCACCTCTCCTCTGAAGAAAGCCTGAAGGAGCTGAGCTTCTTCAACCTGCAGAAGAGAGGGCTCCGAGTAGTGTCACATTTCAGTACACTTCCTGGCGCCTCTGTGAACATATTTTTATTTTATTTAGAGTAAAATGTTCTCCTGGATAGACAGCCTGCATGATTTAATCACTTACAACAACTTATGAGTCCCAGGTGACCCTTTCCACACAATCCTCTGAGACTGAGTCAGTGATCAGCCAGCTTGTAAAAAGGTGCAGAACTGTTCACAGAATTTTTGGCCTGCTCAGAAAGTTTGTCTTTGGCCCATTACCTCAGCTGCAAACAAAGACTTTTCAGAATGATAAATAGGAGATAAGAGAGGAGCAGTTATGGCAGGAGATCTACTAGAGGAGTAGATGCATCATCTGTGAAAAACAACCAGCACTGTTCCAGCGAGCTGATCCTACCCAGATACATGCAGAGCATATGCATCAGGGATCACAGTCAGGTTTAAAACAGCCCACTTCAGGAATACATCTTCAGAAATTGTCTAATTCCCTCGTCAGGCCAGAGAACTAAAGTAAGAAGAATGAACATAAAAAACTAAGTTGGGTGCCAAGCAGTATCAGCAAAACAGAGGTGCCAGATTTGCTCTTATCTAGGTGTGCCCAAGGCAGCCTGGAATGATTGCTGCAGCTCCCATCCAGTGCCATGGGAACAGCTTTCTCGTCAACGCTCTCTTTCCCCATTGCACAGGGGGGAACAAACTCCCAAGAGAGAACTTTTGGTGACAGGATGCTTACAAGCAGTATGTAACTCAGCTAACTGTGTTAGGTAATTAATCAGAACGGTTTTATGTTGAAGGCTGTTGTGTGGTGACATTCATTTATACAATTAACTTGGGCACACTAAGGCTTAAAAAAGTTTAATCATTGCAAGCTCAGTGCTAATCACATATGAGCAAAAAGGGACTATGATCTGCTGATTAACTAGAAAAATAAGATATTACTAAGGTCAGTTTGCCCTCCTAATTTCCACGTCCATGAGATGGAAGGTAATTCAAACTGTTGGCCTTTTTACATGCTAAACATGCAGATCATGACAGAATGTAAAAGGGATGTACGTGTTTACTATATTTTCTGCTCCTAAGTGTGCCTCAGAAATGTGAGAATGCCACAACATGGCAGTGATTCATGTGCCTGGCTTAGGCTTAGACATCTGCTTGTTCTGGTCTACCAGCTGCTGCTCTAAAATGCTGTGAAATGCTTATGTACATGCCATGGATAGCCCAAAGCATCTAAAATGGCACTAGATGGCTGTGATTAGGTACCTGAATATCTCCCAGAGTGTCATTCATTGATGAGGGCAGGGAGATAAAATTTTCAAGTTCAGAATTTCAAGATTTATTTGTGTAACCACTAGCTATATATATCCTGAGTAATGAAATGACTGATCTCCATCTCATGCTCTAGTCACGTTAATATTCCATAACATACAGAAGAAAGCTACTTCTAGCATTACATGCAGTAACAGATCCTTTCCCTTTGCAACCGTGAATTATTTCAAATAGTCACTCTCCATTCCTCAGAGTTAAGAGAAAAATGGATGATGACATTATCGCTGAGCAAGAAGGAAAAGATGCATACCAGCAAGGCTTGCCAGTAGATTGCTAATACAGCAAAAGTTTCAATTTCTCAGTGAAGGGTAGGGATTATGTTCTGTGAAACCATACAGATGTTGAGAAGTTGCTGAGTGGCTGAGAAAGAAAAAAAAATAATAAAGGAAAAGGAAAACCACACAAGCTCTTTTCTCTATCTGTAGAAAAGATAAGCATCCAAAGGTGTTTAGAAAATAACATACGTAATTCTTCCTATTGCATCAGCCACTCTAAGTGGTATATAGCCAGTTTAGAAAAATACCTAATGGACTAAGCAGGGGGAAGCCAGAAATTAGGAAAGAACTCTATTTTGCTCTATTCTGGTTCCAATGTAATATTTTCTATCTTTTTGCTTTGGTTGTAGAAGAAGTCAGAAAAGTCTGTCAATATAAATAAATAAAAATGTTTTCCAATCTTACTGCATATTCATGTTTAAAACAGGCATAAGAACTTTTCTCTGTTTCATATGAATGATCATCATCTCCAGATTCAAAGCAATAACCATCACTGCTGGAACAGGAGCAAAATAGGAGACCCAAAAATGAGTCAGAGCCAGCAACTGCCAGGGCTCTTTTAGGTGCTTGTGGAGAGTGGAGTTATTTTTACAAGTATGGTCTGCGTTTTTCTACATGGATAGTCACAAGCAATCTCCTTCCTGAGGCATACTGTTCCTAAGTAAGTTAGGCCACTTCTAAACCCACCTGTCACCATCAGACAAGTTAATTTTCTTACTTTGCAGGCTAAACTAAATCCACCATGACTGGGCCTCCAGGTAAGGAGGAACAGCTGGGGAGAGGACACTGGTGGGAGCACAGAGGAAGACAGAGGACCAGTGGGTTATATATAATACACTGTGTTTTGTTTTTGTTTTTTTTTCTTCCCATAAAAAAAAGGGATTCCACAAACAATGCCAGAAATATTTTAAAGCAGCTTTACATGGAATTTCTGTAAAGAATCTGAGAAAAAATTTATGCTGTAGTTTGTCAAGTTCTGTGAGATAAAACAATGTCAGAAAGGAAGATGTATGCTCAGCTGCTCTGAGAGCATGCTGATGATAGCAGTGAACACCCACTGCAGGCCCAGATATGACACACTCAGGCTGTCAGCTGGGGAGTAAACACCTCCCCCTTCCAGTATCTCTGGATTCATTTTGAAACAATTTGGTGAGTTGCTTCCAAAGGTTTTGTACGACCTTCAGAAATACTTGAAACCAAAAAGAGAAAGCAATTTGGCAAGCAACAAGGAGCTGTTTGAAACACACACACAGGCAAGCATCTCCTCCTGGGCTGTACACACACACTTTTCCCATAGAACAAAAGGCCTCAATCATGGACTAAGCAGAGTCATGAATTAAAGATGGGAGAAATCCATTAAGTCACATAGGCTGTTCCCGGAGTACAAGCCAGCTCAGCTGAGCTCTGAGTGCCCAACACATTTGCACCTCCCACTGACACCCAAGGGGCCATCACTGGATTTCCTAACATTCCCCAAACATCACTTGATATCTTGGTCTATCTTCACAGTTTTATCCAAAAACTCCCTGCTGCATCCTCTTCTATCAGAACAGTTCTCACTTTTTATCTTTATCGTCTAAGAAACGCAGGCTGTCACCTCTTTTAGTGATCACTGAGCTAAGTTTGCCATAGTATGCTTTTGTCGCAAAGTATGAAGAAAACAAAGAATTCTCAGTGATTGACAGTGAGACACTAGAGAAAACATTTGACATAAGTTAGCAATGCAACATTCCCAATGTAAAACCAAACCAATGCAAATCTGGCATGCATAAGAAATTTCCTTATATAAAGAAGAAGCAAGACTTTTTCCCATGTATGTATCTAATATGGTGAACAAATGATTCAAGTAACGTTTCTTCATCCAGCACTGATGTAATGGACTATATTCAGTTTTGGCATGGATAAAAGGAAATCCTTGATATTGTTAAAATGCTTCAGAAGCACAATGATAAAAAAAAAAGGAAAGACTTGAGGACTTTCTCGAGGAAGATGCTTTCTTTTGATGAAAAAATAGCAGCTGTTCACCTGCCCTTTCTGCTGGATTGGTCTATTTCATTAACTTGTCTTCTCATACTGGCTGTTTTATGCATGTCATATGGAAATGCCAGTTACTGAATATGTTCTTCTCAACTACAAAATGAGAGAGTAATAGCCAATAAATATTTTGTTGCGTGCCTGCCTGGGAGACAGTACACACAGACAATGACTTAAGGAGAGAGGAAGAAGTGAAGAGCAAGAAAAGAGATGATGAATGGAGGGAAAATGTTTTTTCGTGGAGAACTTGTATTAACTGATCTTTCTCATCACTGGAGAAGGTTTACCAGAGCTGCTGTAATCAGACTGATGAAGCTCTTGCATACCACATACCAGTGAGATATCTTCCTCTGTCAGTGAGGGAGAGGAAATAGATGATGTAAGAGGCCTTTGTATCATTCTGTGATTCATCTGCAGTATTCATGTTTACTGATACAGTTGGTTAAAGTCAGTCAGGTGATGTACTTCCACACAAGGCTGTAACATGAAATAGCAACTTTGAAGGTTCAGGACTGATAAGGACAGCTTCAACAATCTTATGACAAGCTTAGAAAGACACAGGTCCTAGCTTGTTTTATGCAGCTCACCAGGAAACACTCCAGCAGAATGATGACAAGAATATGTACTCAGGGTAATGAGCACAGTGTAGTTGCAATTCACAGTGCTTGATTATTTTTAGTTTCCACTGTGCCTGAAAAGCAGGCTTTGAGACATTAAGAATCAGTAAAATCAGAACAGGATACAATTTATCCTGCAAGGCCAAAAATGCTGGCCTTAAGATCTCCTTAATGTGATCTTAATGGCACCGTACTGACATTCATCAGATATGAACGATTTTATTTAGGTGAACTAACTAACAACAACAAAAAAAAACCTTGAAAGCCACAGAGCCCGCACTGTGGTTACAAATGAGCATGATCCCAGGAACAGATAAGTGGCTGATTGGCTCCCAAATGTTCAGGATCTCAAAATACATGCACAGCGGGTGAGACTTTTAATCTTCGGCCAAGAGTTACTATTTTTCCTATTTCTGCTACTAGGTAAAATCTGCCTGGACATTTTACAGTGTGCCATAAATTAAAGAACACCAAAGGGACCTTTTCCCTTTATTACATCAATCTACACCAAAACCACAGTCTGATTTTATATTGTAAATAAAACAACATATCTGGTTTCTAATTCCAGTAAGCTGAGCAGCTAGCTGTTAATATGGCTCTGGAAAAGGACTTCATGCATGATTTCAGAAGCTGAGTGTAGGTAATTGTATCTGAAATTATACTACTAAAAATACAGTATGGTGAAGGAAAGGTCAAATACTGGCTCTTGAGGGATGGAAGGGGCCCTTCATCATTTGTTGCATGCTATTTTTAGACTAGTGTTTCTCAAATTTTAGGTTACAACTAGGAAGTTATAAAAGGCTTCAAAGAGGCAACGGGTGGAAGCAGTTTGTAGAAGCTCCACTCCTCTAAGAGAACATGAGCGGGCTGCAAGACTTCTCTGGGTGTTTGCCTTACCAGGGAATTGATGCCTGCCTCTCACTGCTGGCACTGCTTTCATTCCTCCTGGGCAGAATTAACTGCACAAAAACTGAAGTTGAGAAAGAGTGCTCCAGGGGAAGGTCTGACTCAGAAGCAGATGGAGTGCTCACCTATCACAGCCCTGAGCCTGGCACCAAGGTGAGGCCTCTGCACCCACCACAAAGGGGGCAGAGGGGAGGAGTGGTGGTGGCTCAGGAGAGTTGTCCCGTGTGCCATCTCTGCTGTAAGGCTGAGCCAAGCCCTAAAACAAGCAACCTACTAAAGTGAATATAGAAACTCCCTGAATGCCACAAAATAGGAAAAGCTGTTGAAGCTAACACACAAATGTGTATGTTAGATGCCTTTGTTTTTGTCT
The DNA here is from genome assembly GCF_019232065.1 of Centrocercus urophasianus. Taxonomy (NCBI): domain Eukaryota; kingdom Metazoa; phylum Chordata; class Aves; order Galliformes; family Phasianidae; genus Centrocercus; species Centrocercus urophasianus. The sequence continues at coordinate 19,607,278 of NW_024884711.1, forward strand.
GTGCCACCTTGACCTTGCTACCTCTGAGCTGCAGTAGTGACAATCACTCAACAAAGTGCTAAAGTACAGTGGTATTAAAGTGTGGCAAAACTGGAAATAGTGGGTAGCACAAACCCAGCAGCTGTGCAAACTGGTCACATCCCCCAAGGGGCTTAAAGAACTGAAAGCTGAAAGTGGGCAAGAGCTGACCCAACAGTTGCTTCACCAAAGGAAAACAGACTCTAAAATAGATTGGTATTTGCTTTAGGCATTTGGTGTTATAAATCATCCTGTTTATCCAACTCATTGGAATCTTCTCCCTCCCCCTTTAAGAAAGAAAAAAAAAGAACAAAACAAAACAAAAAAAAAAAAAAAAAAAAAAAAACAACCAAGAAAAAACACTGTTAACTGATCTGTGTTTGCAAGGAGGGAAGTCAGCTCATTTTGAGCATTAACATGAATAGATCAATTATCCCTATTTCCTGGCCGGGGGTTCAACTGATGTGCTGGTTGTAATGCTCTGGATTTTGAGCACAGTGTGCAACCAACCCAGCCCTGGCAGGAGGAGCTGTATCACAGCTACAAGGCTGTTGTGTAAAAGGGAGCCACCACTTTCCCATGACTGTCTCGGACAAGCCCGGTCTTCACGGAGCTCAAGGCTCCATGGCGAGACACACGTCATGATAGGGATCTTCCTTGCAGGGCCTGTTAAGGGGTTAAGAACTTCAACAGCACTTTTGGGTACTGCCTGCCCTTATTCTTCCACCTTGTGAGCAGCACGTGGGCACGAGACTGATCACCTTATTCCCTGAGAAACAAAAAACTGCCCAGCCTGTGAAGCAGCTACTGCTGTGCAGGCCCCAAAGGGTAACAAAACTGCTTGGCCATACAGGTGCTGTTTGCCAAGGTCACCCGAACAATTCTTAAAATGCTTTGTCCTTCCTGCAGAAGCATTCACCTCTCTTAACTAGGAAGCATCACAGACTACAAACTGCATTTACAGCATCTAAATGATGGGCTTCAGTTGTTATGCTAGCATCTTTTAGAGCAGGTTCTAGGCAATGTTTACATGACTGCCAAGAGTAAGCAAACAGGCGTGATCATTACTACACAAATATCCCACTTCTAAAAATAAATAAAATGTTCCTAGGGCGCATCCACTCAGATCTGGGTCTTTTGCCACATGTTTCATTTTGGTTCACATTTTATTACTAGAGAGAAACTGACATGCTGACTTCAAAGCACTCTGAATTTCCACAAGTTTTGAAGTCACAGCTGAATCTGAAATTCTGCATCTTTCCCGTCTTTAGCAAAAAAACACTAAGTGCTGTTTTTGGATGTTTCTAAAACAGGGAGGGAATCTAACCATCTTGATGAATGCAACTTCACTCAGTTATATTTGAGTGGAAAAGCTTGACTTTAGAAGCACGTTAATGAGGTTTACTCACATTCTTTTAACTGATTATTTCCATATTTTTCCTGCTTAACAATAATATTCTTGGCCTTAAGTTCCTGCCATTGTTATTTTACCTGGCAAGATTAAAATTATAGTGTTAAGTTAGCAACATTTCTCTTTGCCTCAGAATTTTCTTATTTATTTTCTTAAGAACTATTGAGGGACTGAAAGTAGACTAGAGCCATAAAGCTACATGCATGCAAGTTTATGTGCTAATTTTATGCACAGATCTGAAACTTGAGGCAGATACTTCTTTACAATTGCATAAAGCAGCACAGGCTCTTGTTATCTTTCAAAGGCTTGATTAGATGCCAGTGTTATTAAAATATTCTTTGGCACACGTTCATGTGCCTTCCATGATCACAGCGTGCCCTTTGTGTGTGTGCATGTTACACAGCAACAGACCTGCCACCAACCATGGATGCATCAATGCTGCACCATTTTGTCCAGTAATTTTTGGGACTTCTGGAAGCAAAGAACAATTCTGTTTTTCATAATGATTAGTGCTAGTGGGAAACCATGATTAGCTGTATTTGAAGATCTACCAGTAAGTAATCCTCTACAGTTCCATTTCTAGTCTGGAACAGCAATCTACAGCTTTTCTAGGAAAAAAAAAAAAAAAAAAATCTAATTATAATACTGTTAACGAGAACTTGGAAAATATGTGCTTTAGAAACCATATACATAAAAATGGAGAGTTAAAGGGAATACTCTCTCTGCTAAGATCATCTCTAACATTTTCTTTCAGCCACAGAGACCTTTCATCTACTGTAGATGCATAAGCATGAAAATCGGGCACTTCTTAATTTTTTTAAAAATATATTATTTTACTTCAAAATCTCAATTGAGAATTGATGACACTTCACCCCACAAGAAGATAAGAAAGATGATGCTGTTGATGAGCACATAAGTACCCTAATTGCTGGTCCACAAACTGTCCTGGATATTCAGCACCTCCTTCTAAAGAACCCAGCTGTCCTAAGTGGATACCGTAGGTACTAGACTAACGGATACATCTCTTGACCCCTCTTCTCTTAGTTATTTGCAAACTATTTGTTTAAAAGTGGAAGATTTTTTTTTAAAACAAGAGAGTTTGTTTCATTTCAGGATATTTTATGAACCACTTCAGAGATCTTGATTTTATTCCTATTGCCAAACAAGCTAGAGGAGGGAGCTGATTTGTATCTCTTGCTTGTCAACTAGTTCATTTTGACAGAAGACTTTATTTCTGGCTTCTTTCAGATACATTAGTTCAGTATGTTCTGAAACCACTTAACTGGTGGGCCCCACAGAGATGCAGGAAACACCTGGTTTGCAACCTCTCAAGGACTTGATAGCCAAGGAGTTCAGTATTGCCAGGATCTGAATAGCTATAGAAGAATTGAGGTAGTTGGCAGCTAAGCAGAGACTTTGAAGTTTTAAACTTTACTATTACAAAAAATGTCGACCTTTCCACATGATTCAGAAACTAGAAATGGATATAAATACCCTCAGATATATTTCAAGTACATTACAGATGAGGTCATCCTCTCGCTTTCTGCTTTTCCCTATTTAACCTTCACTGACCAGTGACAAAAAAAAAAAAATAAAAAAATAAAAAAAAATCAATAGTTTCTTCTAATTTAGCTCTTACTTTTAATAGCAAGGGCCAAGCTCCTCTGGCTCATACCACCTACCACTGAAAAGATGCTCACTGTTCTATGTTACGAGGGAAGCCTTCACCTCCATAACCAGTGAGTGGCAGAAAAGGAGAAAAATAATTTTTTTCTGCTGCTTTGTCTTTCCATAAATACAGAAGGAATTGTTATATTTAATATTATTTTTATGCAGCACAAAACACTTCAATCGCTTCCAATATCTGTCAATTTTCCTGTTCTTATTCTGATAAGAATATTTATCTCATTGTTTTGCTTGAATGTATCTTAGACATCCAGACAGTCATGAGCACAAAGAACCTTTACATTGGTGTACAAAATCTGGTTTAGTTAGTAATTTCTGAATATTGCTTGTTCAGAGCCAAGCCGGTTTCAAGACAAAATAAGACTCTTTAGGCCTCCGCATACATTATAACCACTACAGTGATTTTGTGTTGAGGAACACATCTTTCTCAGAGACTTACATGATGAATCAGAAATAGAATTCCATAACAAAAAGAAAGTGGCTAAGTACAGAAACTATCTTCCTCATTCAGAGAGAACTGGACAGCGAGGTTGTACATTTCTGGGAATAGGCTGACCACGTGCCTTGAAGATATCTCTTTAACAAATAAAACAGACTATAAAAAGGATGGCTTGTGTGGTTCACATTATTGATTGATTATTCCCAGATGTTACTTAATAGATTTGCAGCCTTGTTAAATAACTTTCCTATTTTAGCTTGTTGTTTTTTTTTTTTTTTTTTTTTTTGTGTTGTGCAAGAGGAGTAAACAAGATGACTTCTGTGCAGAGTTATTCAATAAGATGTGTGTCTTAATACTTTATAAGATAATAGCATATACGTAACCACTTAATGTCTTGTCCATTAAGTCAAACAAAATTTTAAGTCTGGTAACCGTAGAGAGAATTACAGTGAAACATCTGCTTTAGAATTGTAATTGATTTTAAAAGATTATCACACAAAGTCAACATACCGTATCTTAAAGAGTAATATCAGTAATTAGAAATCAAGTGAATTGTTAAAAATCAGAACTTACTAAATAAACAATGAATAGGCTACAAACTGAGCTCAAAACAGAAAATGCTTACCTTATTTTTTGCAACATCGACGTAGAGATCTAACCCTGCCGGAACTGTAAACTTACTGTTCACTAAGCAACGAATATAGAAGCCTTTCAACTGCTAATTGTGGCTTACTTTTTACAATGTTTATTAATAAACTCATTTTCATGCAAGTTTAAAAGGAAAATACTAATTCCATGGGCAAATACACACTTGTTCATTACTCTAAATTATGTACATTGTATTTGCATCTAATATTCAGAAGTGCAAAGTCCACAGTGACATAAATAACAATAGGTTCATAAACTATTAGATGACAAGTTTCCAAAAACATTAGTAACTGCATCATAATATATCATTTTGTATACTGCTGAAATCAAACATTTTGCAGTAAAAGAACATACATTTCCGCTACATTCAAGTGATTATTTTATTACCATATATTATGCCTTACAAACTTTATTGAAGATCAGCAACAGCGCTACAAAACCATACCTTAATGCAAAAGATGTACTGCATGGTATGTGCAGGCATAGCAGATGAAAGAGAAGACCTGGAAAGAAAAACGAGCTAGGAAAACTTGTACAAAAATGGATAGTAATACTGTCTAACACTGAGTTATATCTTACTTATAACAGACCTGAAGGACTAAGAGATCCAATTTAGAAACATCTGTGCACTGTAGGTACAGTTTGGTGCAGATCAAGAGTGCACTAATGCAGACAATGTAGTACACGTAAGATAATGCACAAAATCAGCTGATATTCATACAAACAACTAATTTGTTTACAGTAAGTAGGGCAGCACAATTTTAGTGCTGCATCCTTGGCACTTGGTGATAGGACAACATGTATTTGGTTAAACTAATGTAATAAAGAGGATTTACACTGGTTTGTAAGATGTAAAACATATCCCTTTAAACCTTCTTGTTTTACAGCATTTTCTTCTAATTTTCAAGTTCAAATGAAAACATCATACACTAACTAGATATGGAAGACATTTTAGATATTGGTTTAAAGCAAGATCTTACATAAAAAATGACAGGGCGACCAAGTAATTCAAATGATGTTAATCAAATTTGCTAGCGATATCTCGTGCTGAAAATGAAGTCTGAAACACTGTTGTTTGTTCTTAAAAAGCAATCTTGTATTAGAACTCGCAATCTCCTTATGGTCTTTTCCTGAATAATAATTTATTTTTTAATGCCCCTTTCATATATAATAATTTCACTTAAAAGACCTGAAGTCAGTCATCTGAGAAGCTGTAACCAAATTAAGTTTGGCTTAGGATATAATATCCCAAAATGAAAGATATGCTCTCCCAATAAGAAAGCATGTTTCATCTGAGAAAGCATTCAAATTCAAAAGTGATTGTCTTTGTATTAAACAATGTTAACATCCATCTGAAGGGAGCCTGTTTACTTTTGCCTGCTTTAAACTGGCTACATTGCCACTTTATATTATATATAACATATGTAATAAAATATTAAGATGGAATGATGTAACGTTTAAAATTAACTGGTTTAAGATATTTTACAAAGACATTTTATCATATATGAACTACACAACACGCAAGAGTATGAAATATTTTGAACATATACACACTTCTGTACTTTCATGTAGCCTATTATTTCCCACCAAACATTGGTGTCTACGATTCTAAAAATCCTCTCAGGAAAAAAAAAGAACAAAAACCAGATAGATGCTTTGTCGGTGGTTTTTTTTTGTTGTTGTTGTTGCTGCTATTTGGTTTTTTTTTTTTAACCTCTTGAAAATCAAACCAATTAGAAGTAGAATTTCTCTAGTGACTTTTTGTTTCCTTTCCCATTTTTGTATTTTGCACAAAGCTCTTGAAGTGGATCCAACATACATTAAAGGAATAGCCTCTCGGTCCGTTGCAGTGCAAGTTGCTAGGAATAAAATTTTAACCCAAATTGACCCCTTCCCCACTATGAACATTGAAACCTGCGGTCAAAGTGTCAATACCACTCGTTATTGAGACTCCTTTCCCCCTTATTTAAAATGCAAATCTTTTCAATATCCATTTTAATGAAAGTATTTGCATAGAGCAGCCTTGCATTATTTCTAAAGAACATTATGAGTGTTTTAACACAAGATAAGGCACATGTTTTTCAACATTAATAATCTAAAACTAATCCTGAGGAACTGCTCTTCCCCATCGGCAAAATCTGCTTTTTTAACATACCCTGTATTACCTGAAGAAAGCAGAAAAGCAGTACGGAATAAACCAAAATTCTTTTGATGAACTAAATTCAGAACACTAATAGCTCCTGATCATAGTGTAACAAATTCATAGATAAAGAATTAAGTCATACTCCAAATAAATTGTCTTTGGGGGGAGGAAAGGATACAGCCAGTAGCACTGTAGATGTTAGATAAAAGTTCACAGAATGTGGACGAAATCTATAGTGAGTTTTGCTAAGATAAGCTCCTGTCAGAAACAAGGTAGCTAAACTGTGAGGCACTTAAGGTTGACAAGAAAAGGAGGAATGCAAGGGATCTGTTTCATAGAAAACCTGAATTTGCATATCGTATCCTTGTATTAAGCCTTCTATTAAAGTGCTAGAAATGGAGACTTAAAACAAAAGGATTTACATATAAAATAAGTGATTAAAGAGCTTAGTATGCATTAAATTAAGTGCTTTTGATTCTCATTTCAGAGCTTTTTAATTTTTTAATTATTTTTTTTTTTCATGAAGTCTGGAAATAATCCAAGTGTGAAATTATCTTCCTTGTGCCAATGGTGCTATTTGTAAAGTGCCCAATTATTTTTCTAAATAACAAAACCATTTGCCTTATCTTATGTTGTATAGCATGACATAGTCTTTAGTACATATGTAATCCATATCACAATGACACAGTCAGTCTGATGGAAAACAGCACGTGCATATTTTTAAGTCAAGAGTTTTAATTCCACCTGCCACCCTAAAATGTTAGGGTCTTGGATTACATATCCACCAGTACATAGTGCAATCAACCTCAGTTTTTCAAAATCTAATTTAGCTGTTGAAGTCCAACGTTGAAAGACAGACTTATCAAGCTTTTCCTCAGAGCAGCCTGATACCCAGACAAAATCACAGATGGAGCTCTAGATCTGAATTACATAAATCCACTAGATGCCAAATCTGGGAAGGATCTGGGCTCTGTTGGATGATGAACAGGTTGAAGATGTGTGGCAGTTTGTGAATTACTTATCACATCTAACTGAGAGGGATATGCTTCATTTACATTTCCTCCATTGAAACCATTTTGGAACTGGTGGGAAAAAAAAAGATAATATGAATGGTTAGTATGGAAAACTGATGCATTTATCTTTTAGAATCTGCCTGAATGAACAGATTGGATAAGCCCATCTTAAAATACAATCAATAGCTTTAAAACTTTGTGTTAAAGTACGGGCTTAATCACCAGTGAAGCCTACCCTTGCTGAAGTTAGTGAGAGTCTTGCTTCAGGTGAAGGAAAGAAACATCATTATTTTCTAAAGCATAATATAGTTTCCATTTGTAGAAAGCAAAATCTGAGTATTTCTAAATTCCAAATCCAGCTGTTACATTTAAAAGCAACCTATTTACATAGCTTCATGTCTGCAGTGGGATATAGATTTACAGCTCTTACAGGAATGCGTATTCAGTCCTATTTGGTTGCTGAAATGTACTGCATTCAACCCACAGGCTAAGCTATCATAGGATGGGCTTTCTAATAAATGGTCTTCATTTTGACAACACCAAATAATAGCAGTGAATGAGTTTCATCAGTCTTGACATAATTGTTCATAGGATTATTTTAACCATATGATGTAATGCTTCCTGTCATGCTATGAAAAAATATTTTTTTTCTACAAAATACTCCATTTGATCACGCAAAGAAAATTCACAGAAATATTTAAACATTTCTATTATCTCTTTGGGAGTAGCCTACGTTGGAAGTATTCATTCATTCACTCAAGGTTTGTCTTTAAAACATACATTATACATTCACTCATTCATCTATCAAAACATGCTGGTTTTGTGGAAACTTCTTTTGTTCCTGCTGGGCAAACATGGAAATTTGGTAAAACATGCAGTTGTTCTTCTAAATTCTTAATGACCAGACTACAGCTGTGTGAATTACGCTTTAAATCAAATATGCCATGCTCATAAAGATAGAATAACATAAGTTAGAATAATTTGTGGAAGCAGTAGATTACTTCAGTGTTAATATGAGAAGTGCATTCATTAAAATAAAATTTCTAACAAAGTTCTCTGCACAGAATCAAGTAGTCAGCATGTTTTCTCTTGTTTAGTAAAGGAACTGACCTTAAACAAGCCATCAGTTTATCCAATGCCTTTCTGCCCACTGAAACATTTTTGGTGATGGAGACTACGCTGGCTATTTTCCTAATGCAAATGCATGAGTTCAAAGAGTTTCCGTGGGTACCACAGGTTAATCACAAGTTAGGCAAAAGGAGAAGGCAGACGATCACAACAGACTCTTTTTAATCCCACTGGTTTTTTTTGTGTAGAAACCATTGGGAGGCTGAGGAAAGGACAGCAATCTGCACTGGCAGAGCTGAAGTCCACCCACTGTCCAGCCTCCAGGTGACATCAGGAGGGCAGACTTAGTCCCCCACTCCGAAGTGACACCTGCTATCCACTTACTCACAGCTTTACTGCAGTTACCAGTAGCCAGTAAAGTCAAACCTAATTTACTTATTATCATATGTTGTGATACATTCTCCCTACTAACAATAAATAAAAGTGCTTTATTTGCTTTGGTACAGATGATGCTTTACAACACTACAACTTCAAGTGCAGCAGCTATACTTCTAACATACTACTTCCTATGAATGTGCTTATTTTAAAGTTCCACTATCTCCTCTGATACCTCTGGAATTCAAACATATGCAAATACTGGGTTGTCTTTTCCTGCAGCAAGGACACTTCCAGGTAACATGAAAACAAACTTTCTTTGTATTTAAACATTTATCAACAATTTCAGAATCTTACTTTGCACTCAGACAATAAAAATGTTAATTGGCAGATGAGAATAAAGGTCAAAACTAAGTACAGTCTGATACAAAAGGATACAAAAGGTTGCAGGTTTTTGTTTTGTTTTTTTTCTTTTGTTGTTCTGGGGGGTTTGCATTTTTCTGATGGTTTTTCATTTTGGGTTGTTGTTGTTTTGTTTTTTTTTGTTTTGGTTCGGTTTTATTTGACCAGTATGAAGCAGTATGGGTTGCAGAAAACCATGCTATTTGTTTTAGGACAGGCAGTTTCTCCACCCATAAGTAAGCTGTGGACCTACTAAGACTTGGAGATAGCTGTCAGCTAGCTACAATCACTCTTATGTAAACAGTGTAAGGGGAATAATTCTTTTTCATCTCATCAAGAAGTGTGCCACTCTTTTAAGCTATGTGGACAAACATTCAGCAATTCTCTTCAGAGGTAAACAAGAGCTGACACGCAGAAGAGTAGCATCAATTCTTCATTAGGCATCCGCTTATGCAATGCTATCCAGATCCATAAAGCATGCATACATCATGGCAAAATGAATGGAAATTGAACACTCTGACAAAGGCTAAATTTTCACAAAAGTAGCCTTTGTTCATGCTTTTATGACAACCAGGTTAAAAGAAATGTTATTATGGCAGTACACTGTTCCAGCAAATAAAAAGTAGTAGGAACTCATTTAGTGTATTTACTGTCATAGTCATATTTACTGTCTTAGTCATTAGTGAAACTTGGAATTATTTAGGTACTGGCTCATCAAAACCTTTGAGTTATATCAGCATAGCTTTTAAGAAAAAAAAAAAACAAATTTTTAGCCCTGTTACAGGGGTGAACTTGGATGATCCTGGAAATGCTTTGCACCCCTGTTATCAAGCACTATCTTGGATTAATAACACTGGCCACAGCTCTGCAAAAAACACTCAAGTGCTGTGCAAGCCCTGTGCCTGCAGCTTGTCAAAGTACTCGCATGATATTTCAGCCCTTGGACATTTTCTGAACTGTTTTAGCTAAACTTACGTAATTTGGTAATTAGATTTTTTCCACAAATTAAACAGTTTTAAGAACTGTATGTTTTGTAGTTGTATTATGCATACCAAGAACTGGGTATGTTCTACTTGCATTCCTCACCGATGGTTTGTGTAGTTATTTAACAATTAATATTTTAATTTGGTAAATGCTTATACACACGCAGAAACATTTACAGGAGGATCACTACTTTACCACATAAACTCATTGGAGTAAAAAAAAAAGAAGTGTGTCCCTGTACTCAAGCACCATTAACAGAAATAAAGGTTATAAATTAAAAGACCTCAGCAATGGCTATGCAAAAATCAGGAACTGTGTTTTCTTCTTTTAATTTTAAAATTAATTTTATCCATGAGAAACTACACCTAAAACTGTACTTTGTGCTAGAGCAAGACTCCTCTTTTCTTCTGCTTTTATTTCCACTTTCTGCAGAATAATGTAAAAATGCAAAACAAAAGTCAATGTAATTATTTTCCCCCCTTTAGCTTTCAGCAGACTTAAATAGTAGCTTGAGAAAGCTGGCTTTTCCTTACATCCGCACTACAACAATATCTAGATACTTTTCCAGACCCTTACAACACATTCCATGAAGATAAATCTGTCAGACAGTATTGCTGATATCATCTTGTTCCCCTAAAAGCATACACAAACTCCAAACTTTTGACCAACCTGCTTCTCCTTTGCTCCCTTTGGGAAAATTACTGGTAGGTACGACATACCAATTCACTAGTGCCAAAGAGAGCTACCAGGATGCAGATACATATATACAAAACCTTTATCAAATGCAACTCAGTTCAGTCTCATGAAAATAATCAAAGCAAGGACATTCACTCACTGATAACCCACCAGCTGCAAACTCAGCAACTCAATTATGACAAACTGCATCCCAGCAGCCACTGAAAACAACTAAAAATGTGATTCAAAACACAAGCAAAGTGACAATGCTGTTTACCATACCTTGTTTAACAATGTTTGCTGATTTGCCATCATGGGATCATATTGCATTTGATCCATGCTGTTTGGCTGTGCTTCTTGTGTGCACTGGTACATAGAAACAGCACCTGCATAACACGTTTGTGGGGTTAGCATAACCGACTCAGAGTTTATCCCACAGTCAAGATTTTCAGGGGCCTGCTGCAAACAACCAAGAAAATCCTCCAAGTTGGAAGAAGCAGAATAGGCTGATCTGTCAAGTCCTGCTACAGGGAAATCCATTTGGGAAAAGTTAGAAAGCTGTGGCATCATTGCTGTGGGTTGCTTGTAAGGAACAAATTCTTGCCTGCATGCATAGGGTGAAGTGTTTACTTCTGATTTGTAAGAAAACTCAGCAGCAGTGGCTTGCATGTCAGGGAATGTGTATTGCTGGGGCTGCTGCTGTGAGCAAAGAGGCATGCTGGTGCCAGGGCTCCAATTTGTGAACATCCCATTGACTTGCATATGTTTCATTTTCTGACAGAGCTGATGTTGCTGTTGTTGCTGCTGCTGCTCCATGAGCTCTTTCTGATGCTGACGAATTTGATGCTGATCTAATTCTTGCTGTACCAAGCAACCAGCATTCTCGACCAGGGGCTGCTGCTGGTTACAGCCCAAATATAAGAAGTCAGACTTATTTAAGGAATCCTGCACATAAGTCAGGATTTCATCAGTGATGTCAATGTCCCCAATATCATCCATACCAGATAATTCAGTTTTAAAAAACTCCTCATCCTGCTGAATACACTTTAGATCTTCAAAGTCAATACCCAGATTTTTCATGATGCTATACAAATCATTTGTTTTGTTATCTTGAAAGAGCGCTGCACTGTCTTCAGGAAGCGGCACACTGCTGTCCTGGGAACACTCCATTAATTCCCTCTTGAGAATATTGTGACTTCCAGCAGGTAGGAGACTATCTGTCCAGTCACTGCTAACAACACCACTCAGTTCATCCCTGCTGTCTGCAAAGAAGTTCCGCTCAAAGGAAAGTTTGTGAGATGCTGGAGGACAGAGATACACAGACTCATCTTGCCTTAACATGGCACCTAGAAGGGAATTTGGATCCACAGAATCCCTGTGTAATGTAGTTTTGCCTCCTTTTCCTGTGGTGGTTTTATTCCTTGGCTGAGAGGCATCCGATAAGCTGGACATAGGGAAAGACAGCTCATATAACACAGCCTCACCAGTGGCAAACATGAAGGGCAATTTCATGTTACGCTTCCGTAGATGTTCTGCTCCTTCTTCATCTCTGGAAATAAATCATGTATATAGCATAATACTGCAGCACTCAACAGTTATACAGTAATCTTTTTGTCCCCTGGAATTTATATAAAAAAATAAATTATTCTATTGGAAGACATTTTTCAAATTCCTAGCTATTCCAGCTCAACTTGACTCAATGAGCCAAGAGAGAGATTATGAAATAAGGAGCTTATGACTGTAATATGACCTTTATGTGTTACATTTGTAATTAAATCTAGATAGCATACACCATTTTCTGTGTATTAGTAGCTGAAATGAATGCAAGTGGCCTTTTACCATTTGTTGTGGTTTTCTTGATAAAGCAAGTAAATGAATACTTCAACAGTGAAGCATTAATTTTCATCATTTTACAAACTCCTCTAGAAAAATTATTTTACCTGTAATCCTAAATTCTTTATTATATCGAATCCAATTAAGCACCAAAAGACCTTAATATATATTTTTTGCTGTTTCCTCCACATAACCACTACTGGGATTTTTGATCTTTACTAACGAGAATTCTGTATTAAGTATACCTTAGATGGAAAAACTTGGTACTTGTACTACTCTTACTATTTACATGAAATAAAAATGTCAAAGATCTCATACATAAATAAGAACTATGCCATACAAGAAATACCAAAATCCTTTCCAACATTTGCTAGGAAATAAGATTTTCTTTTTTTTCTTTTTTTTTTTTTTTTGGAGTTCCAGATTTGAAGGACACTTATTTAAAAATGAAGAACAACTTTCTGAATGTAAACAAGATCAATGAAAAATGTTCAGTTTCTGAAGCACAGTGCTTTATATAATGATGACTCACGTAAGAGGTCTTTGTGTGGCAATGATGTAATCTGGTCTTCCATTTTTATAGACAAGGCGTGCATTTGCCTGTACCCAGGCCCACCGATTTTCTTTGGTTAGAAGCCTGAAGACAGTCATTCCACTCTCACCTGTCTTCATCACTAGAGTTAAAGAGTAAACATACTGTTTACTGTCAAGTGAAGTAAAATAGGAAAATCTTGCTTGTCATGAAAGTTATCCCATTCTGCAGAGCAATGTACAATCTCACATCCTCAGTCACACATTTCTGTAAAGCACTAATAATGTATTCCGAGTGCAATATGACAATCAATCACTTTTTTAAATGTCTATTTTAAATTATCAGTAAAATAAAAGCAATAATAGCCAAAATTACAAGTAATCATTAGATATCCACAACATACAGGCAACAACATCCTGAATACAAGGGGACTAAAGAAACAAAACAGCTTTCCAGGAAAAAAAGCAACAAAATCTCACAAAGACATTTTTATGCCTTCCAAAGACAATTATATTACAACTAACAACAAAATAAAGAAGTCCATCAAATAGTTACTTATCAAACACAGTACTCTTGTCACATTTTTATCTAAAACAAATTATGCCACCAGACTCAATAACAGAAATTTATAAGACACTAGCATGCTAATTCAGAAATTAATCATAAAAATTTATCAAAAGAAAATATATTATTTCCTAATAAAAAAGTAATCTCTGAAATATTCACTAAGCCCAAAGGAACCTGCTGAATAGCAGAAATCAGATTGAGCAGAGAAGGAAAAGAGCAAGATGTGACAGAAACTGAAATTTAGAACCAAAAAGGCTCTAAATAGGGATATTAAATATATATTTTCATTGAGTATAAACTCTTACAAAGAGCAAAAGATCATGTAAAATGAATAGTATGTTTTTTGTTAATGATGACAGAAGTTTAAGAGTACTTTGATGTTTTTACTGTGAATACACGACTTGATTTTTCATAGTCTTTCTTGAAGAATGGAGCTTACTTCGGACATGATTTTCAGCACAATAAAGCATATCAGCTGCATGAATGAACTGGTATCCTGTTCCTCTCATACACAGCTCTGCTTCAGTGTATCCCAAGACAATCTTTCCTCTGAAAGGTAAGAGCAAAAGATTGCAACATTGCTGATGAACCATTTCAATGAACAAACGCCAGGCAAGATAATTATGGCTAGAACATTTTAGACGTAAACGTTACCTACATTTAGCAGCAATACCGGTTGTATGCAGAAACATGAGTGCTCTAATAAAAAATGCAGTTAACAAATCATTAAACTTTTACCAGTTGGCTTCAGTGACTTGAAACAGGTTTGCAAAATTGTTAGATCATTAAATAAAGATGCATATTACAGTTCAGCTACACTCCTAAATTCCAAACTTTTGAACAAATGACTACACCACTCACCATATACTTTTACAAGAGCCAGCTCCCATTTGTTTCAATAAAACACACTTTTTACTAGGCCTCATCTCACTGCATTTACCTATTTTTACTTCTTGCGTGTAGTATTAAGTAGGGGGCCTAACTTTAGTTATGCAAAACTGTAGAGTTTATCATTTGCAATTTTTCAAAATTATTAAAAAATAAAGTGCATCTCTGAACTACACCCTTTTGTTACTGAATGGTTCAGGGCCTTGGGATTTGTATTTAAGCTTTCCAAGAGATACATCACAGAAGCACAGGCAACAGCTGTCAGGGTTGGCCATGAATAAAATGCAATACTTCAGTGCACATCAGGGAGATGGAGAACTTTAAAGAAGTTGTGAGTGTGCAATGAGATGCATAGAAAGATATAGAAAAAAAGTAGTAATAAAGAGTAGGAAATGGGATGTGTGGTGATCCAAAGGTAGAAAAGAATGGGAAAAAAATAGGAAACAGGAACAATAACTGCACTGTAAAACACGACAAAAATTGAAAGCTTCTGGCAATGTATAATGAAAATAAAAAGAGAGAAAATTAAAAGCTTGAGTTAAAACTTTATTATTAACTTTCATTTGTAGCACCTCAGAGAACTCAAGAAAAATATTTTGGTTTATCAGTACAAATAATATTGAATAATTCAATTCTAAGTTATTCCCTAAGTATGATCACAGGAAATATCCCACCAGAAATGAGTCTGAAAACTCAGTATTATCAGCCAAAAATAGGAGGAAGGGAAGAAGGAAACATATTTCTTTTACATAAGGAATCATCTTAGCGGGCTTAGTGCTATGCTGATACATAGTTGCCTTGTGTTGATCCAGCAATGCAAAAGCTTTCCCAGTTTTCAAAAAGGAAAAAAAGAAGTGTTTGGAACCAGGCATTCATAGCACAAAAAGTTAACTTAATTTGTAGTGAATAACATTTCAACTGCTTTCACATCTATCTGAAGTGCGCAACATAGAGCCAAAAAGAAACACTTATTCTATCATTTCTAAAACCAGGCTTCAACCAGATGAAACAAAATTTTTCTTCTTCTCCAATTTATTAGTATATTATATGTTACTGCAGACTAAATGAGACTGGTGTTTGCCTTTTTTTATTTTTTAAAAGATTGAGAGTAAGAAATCAACATGTTTTTCCAGAAAGCACACCAAGTAAACTTTACTTCTCTATGTACTATCAGGGCTGAAAAGAAAAACTGTAACAAATTCTAACTCAGTACTGACTGAAATACTAACTAGCTTTACATTTTAAAGCCATACTTGAAACTCAACAGCCAATGGGAGAATGCTGTGCAGAATAATTTACTTACTTTGCATCACAGCCAATAGGTGTGAAATCCAGTTTGTGTTTTGTTCTGAAGATGAAGTTTTTGGTTCGTATCTCAAGGATAGAAGGTGGTTGTAGGGGAGTTGCTACCGCAAACAGAGCCAGCTGTGGAGACAATGCAGCACCATCCTTCCCTTTCTTGTTTTGTCCATGGAGAAACTTTAATCGTCCTTGAAAATTCATAGCCTTAGGATTATGAAAAAGTAATTGTTACAGGTTGGAGATACTTAAGATGCAGATATTTCTGTTACTAAGCAAAATGTATAGTGGTGGGTTTTTTTTAGACCCACCAGGTTCAAGATTTATAGAATGGCATACACAAAAGTTAGATAGTAAGTACTGAGTACTCTTGTTATTCTTCTTAACATACAACTTAAAGATATATGAATTATTATACTTACTAAAAAAAAGAACTAGTGGGAAGGATGCTTTGTGAAATAAATACATAGAAAAGCAAATGCCCTTTGAGATTTTAAAATTTCTAATGAACACAGTATTATATATATTTGCAATTAATATAACTTTTCATTTATTTCAGTCATTAGCACAGTATATGCAATTACGTACAACTGCAAAAATCTTTTATAAGCAGTTCTATTTGTACAAAGTCACTTAGATTATAAACTCATATTTCTTTTAAAATCCACAGTATTGAAAAATAAAGCGTATACAGAAAAAAGAGCAACGGCAGTAAAGGAAAAACATAGTTCTGTTGATTACTATAACTCCATAATTTCCTTCATTTCAAGACACTCAACTGAAATAATCCTTAAAATACTCTTTAAAATAATCTTACATGTTTGTAATTCACAAACTATGCAGTGTTCCACAAAAAATTACTCATACTTCATGTAGAAAACTAAGCCACGAGAAATTAGAGAATTTGCCCGTAATTGCAACATGTTAAATGGGAACCTAGAAATAAAGTCTTTGTCATTTAGTGTCACTAACTGAAGTATACTGGGTAAAACCCTCACACATCAGCAGTATCAGTAATGAAACTGCAGTACATATCGTAAGCACAGTGTAGATTTAAGCACGTGTGGAAGTTTTTACATAACTGCAAACTCACCAGAAACCCAGATGAGTTATCCAGGAGACATCGTAATCTGCAGATGAAATTCCTTTCCATAAAGGAAGAATTCTCTGGAGGAAGTTGGTCTGGGTTATAATAATTTGCTGGCTGTGAAAAGCCATTATCTCCTACAGGAAAGGATTATTTATAATGATTATTTTTAGAAGAACACCTAGTGAAGGCTATCTATAACAAATCATCTTCCGCCTCATAAACAAAGCCTTAGGTCATGACCTGAGCAAGAACAATGTAAACTGAAAACATCCTCAGAATTTATATCAATTACAGCACTAGGTTAAGTATCACTTCTTCTAACTGGATTACAATTTAAAGGTTACGGTATTTTAAAACTGCAAACAATTTAAAATTGAAAACAACCAAAAAACACCCCAGCAAACAAAAAAAAACCACATTGTTTTAGATTCTGAATCAGTTGCAGAGAGCAGATCTGCTAGAGAATATAGAACCACTGCTATAATGACAGATCTTCCACAGTGAAGTAGACATTCAGTAACAGAAACTCTTAAGAACTGATCATTCAAATGCTCAGTAAATGGTATCAAGCTGTGAAGCCATTGCTCTCCAGATGCTCAGCTGAAAGCTGTTGGGAGCAATAAATGAAGAGGCAACTTTAGAGGATCACTACAATAAACCAATCTGAGCACCTTTTGTATTAGATGCCAAAAAATAAAATAAAATAAAATAAAAATTAGTAGTATTTCATAACTAAACAGTGAAAATACTTCTTCAAGACAATGCTGATCAACAAAATGTCATAGTTACTGCTCCAAAGCTCCAGAATCTGGAATTCTTCTGCTTAAAAATGGTAATAATAATAAAAAAATAAAACAAATGACAGTCACATGACTAACCACTAGGATTAACAACCTGATTATCTTCTGCCACTTTAGGATAAGCATGTGCTGCCAAGTGGCATTTAGGAAACAGACTTAAACATTTGGAATATAAAGTAAAAACATAAGGTAGATCAATAAACTGCTGATAGAATACATATGTTCTGTATGGGGCCACATAGAGACATCAGAGCAAGTCTACTCAAAGCAAATTTAGCAAAGCAATCTTGTTTACAATACATATTAAAATTAAAAAAGCTTAAAAAAGCTCATTCCTGAGTAATTCATAAACATATACAAATTAAGAAAAACAAACAGTGTAAAGCATTGCTTTAAGACTGCTGTATCTCCATAATTTTTAAATTAGTCCAGATACTCTGAGAGAACTGTTTACCATGCATGTACAAATAGCACTACTGCAGAAAGATCCTGAATTGACCTTCTAGACTTTGCAATGGATTCAGAGATTGTATGCCATTTGCTCACCCACCAGACTATGTTTTCTGAAACACAATTCTGTCTTTTGGACAGCTGGAAAAACTTACAGACAGGCTACGTGTTTGGTGCAGTGACAGATCCATTACGACTAACTGCCCGTTCAGTTTAATCTCTTGTTAACTCAAGGGACTGAATTGGAGACATACGACATCGTTGATGTGCTCGAGCAAGAGACCTTGCAAACTACAGGCTATATAAATCTAACAGGAACGCTGAGTCACCCAGCTCACCAGACAACAGCATTAGGAGACTCCATTTTTTTCTTAAAAGAACAACTGTGCAAGCTCAATTTTTGATGAACAGACCTCCAGTCATGGAGGAAAAAAAAAAGAGTCTTAGTTGGTAAAGCATAAGAGAGGGGAAACCGTGGAATTACAGCCATCAGCAGAACTGTACGTTAGCCAAGGCCATTATTATGAGCTGAGCTGATCCTACAGATAAGAACATTCAGATTCAAGATGGTTGCCACCTAACTTTGATACTAGAAAAAAAAAAAATTAAAAATTCCTGTCACATGGACAGCTCTCAGCAGGTAAAAGCAAACTTACTTCCTTACATTCTACTGCTGCAGATCTTTTTATGTTTCATTTTTTTCTTTTTGAACTGCTTCACCGCAGGTGAGAATTTTCAACACTTTTGTATCTGAGGCATTGTTTCTCCAAGAGGTGCTGAAACAAGTCAGATGCTCTCCAAAGAAACAAGCAAGGATAGTGAAGAAAGGGGCAAGAAACTGTTTGTAAATTTCAGCTCATTTTTCAAGGATATCAACTCTGACACCCCCTGAAAATCTCTGCAAACACATCAGTTAAGGTTTTCTCTAAATAGTTAATGCACTGCATTTATCAGCACTGATATTTCACAAGTATCAGCATGAAGTAAGTCCTTAAAACATATTTTCGTCCAAGTATTCTTAGTATTTGTGTCCCTTTGCTGTTGCCAGAATCTTACTCCCGTGAGACCAGCCACAACTGAGAAAGGTGTCAACTAGTGTGACAGAAAGACTACAGTCCGTTTGAGAAAGTTAATGCCTTAAAGCAGATATTTGGGACTGAAAAATCAGAATCTTGCAAACTTCTCTGAGCCAGGGTTGGGAAGTATGTCTAGGAGGCCCAGGAACAGCTGAGGAAACCCGTGGTCTAGCAGCATACCAGAGCACTGAGAAGCAACCAGGCTAAGCTAACTGGAGCATAATTAGTTCCCAGACTGAGACTGGAATCCGTGATTAAGCCTGAGCCCAATTATAACATATCTATAAATATCTACATAATGTTTGCTGGATGCATTTAAAAGGAAGCAGATTAAAAATAACAAAAATGGGTGGTTCCTTATGATCATAGCTTTTATCCTATGTTATGAATATAAATTCAGTTTAGAAATCCTCACCATCGAAACACTTTACACTATTTGAGGCATGAAAATAATTCAGCAGCTTTTAGTAAGCTAGTAACACAAGGTACAAAACATACTATTGTTTGTAATCCTGCTCAGCATTTGCAATACTTCCATTGCTCAGTAAAATCTGATGCTAAGGCAGGCTGGTATCACAGTATTCAAACACCACATTTTCACACTGAGGTAAACAGAAATCCACCACATAAAAACATAACTTCTGAGGGGCAGTTGTTTTCTACACTAAATTACAATATTAATTAATTGCGTAGAATGTTTTCCATTGGATTTTGTGTAGATTGATCCACTAATAATGTGTTGTTCACTAAATGAGAAACTTAAATATCTTAGCTGTGTGCCATACAAATAACATCAGCTGTTTTTTGGGTTTTTTTTTGAGATTTCTCTGTCAAATCATGGCCTTTCTCAACTATAAAACAGTAAATGGGTAATTGTTAAGGCTTTCAAATTGCTTTAAGAATGATTAATTTATTAAAACAACAACTTTTTTTCTGGATTAAAAAAGCCTATAATTAAACAGTAACATATATTTAAACAACTATTGTGCAAAACGAAGTATTACAATTGTTTCAACAGTTTTGTCATCATTGTTAGGAAGACTAACACTTATCACATGGCACGTAAATACCTGTAAAAACATCTCTGTTTTGATCTGCATGCAACATATTTTTCTTCAATAGTTTCCCAATACTGCAGGTCAGGTAAGGATCAGTCATGATAATGTATGGCAATCTAAAACTAATATGCATAATTCTTGGTTGTAAAGGCTCATTTATATCATCTTTCTTTCCCAAGAGAAGCAGTGATTTACACAGTAGCACATGTAGCATAGTCTATAACACCATAACACTTTAACTAGTATTAGTCATGGAAAACATCTACCAGCCTGAAGTGCTTTAAGAAGCTGTCATACCCTATTGTCTGCTGGCCATCTTAAGCTAATAAATTTGGTGTCATAATCTGTTATCAGGAATAGCAGACTTGAAAGGGAGAACATTATTGCAGAGAAATCACGTTTCCATTCATACAGTGATTAGGTATGAGGTATAACTGAGCATGAACAAAGAGAAAAAAACCCCACAACTTTCTGCATTTATTATACCACCAAAAGAAATTCCCTATTCTCGCTGGTCGCAACACAAACTTGTACGATTAACTGCTTTGCTATTTTCCACAATAAGTAAATCAAATGAGACATTCAGTCATTCTTGCTCCAAATTAAAGTATTTCACTGTAGAACAAAATTGGTGTGCTTGTGGTGCTGTGCTATAAATAGCAGTACTTATTTAAAACGCAAAAAGAGCATTTTTATATTGTTGGCTGAAACATCCATAAAATTCAAGTAAATTTAAAAGTCTCTATTCCTTCCTTTGCTCATACAAAAGGATCTTTTAGAAAATTAATCTGATAAGCAAACATGAAAGTTAGCTGTTTCTCACCTTGCACACTAGGTCCAGAATCTGCAGACTGGGCAGGATTTAGTGCCCAGTGTAGCTGACGTTGAAACTCGGGTCTGTCTTCAGTGTGAATCAATTCAAATACACTCTGGTGTATAATATCAGACTACATACAAAAAGGAAGAAGGAAGGAAATAAAGAATATAAGACTTCACTGACAATATGATGGAAGTTGTGTGTTGCCAACATTGCTACTGGCACAATGGAATAATCTTTGCTCAGGAATAAAAACGTACATTTGCATGCAAATAGGAAAACTTCATGAAACGCTTTTTGGCAGCAGAGAGAAGTAATCAGTCACGCCCATGACTGCAAATACGTAAAATCATAATAAAAATATTACCTTACAACAACAAAAAAACCAACGATTTCTATTCTTTTTTTTAAATCTGTTTTTATCTAAGAAGCCTAGCACTGTTGTGCTTATGTTTTGTTTAAATCATTTCCTCCAACATACTGGTAAATAAAATACTTGCCAGCTGGTTCTTTGACATGGCCCATTCTAGGTGCTCCAGGAATACAAAAGTCACTGAAGACCATAAACTCTCAAAACTAAGTCAAGCAGATTTTGAACACTAGTTCAAAGTCTTATCAGTCCTTAAGAATGCATTAAAATCTGTACTTGTTAAGTTCCTGTATCACCACCATTTGTGTGGTTAGGAGTACGATCTAAATGACAAAGTTACAACATCCAGGATCAATTGTCGAAAGCAATTAAAGGAGAAAAGACAACCATAATGGGAAAAATTCCACCTACAGTATTCAATAGAAATATAAGTCAATTGAGAGGAATTAAACTGCTTGTTTTCTACATAAATCAAAAATCCAGCCATTATATAAACACAAAATATTTTAAAATAAAACATAGATCTAAGAAAATTAAATTGAGTTGGCAAAAGTAGAAGTCAAATTTTGCCCTGATAAATTTCAAAGAAGAATCAATATTTTCCAGAAAAGATTGCCAGAAATGCAAATTTCTAAACCTTCAAGACTCCTAAATCATGTATATGACTTATTGGCACTACTATACAAACATTATACAAAATCTTTTTTTTCCAAGTATTTTTCTTCATTTTCCAACACTGAAACAATCTGTAACTTAAGTAATAATAATGTTTTGCTTGGAATGTTTTCTTTTATGCAAACATTCCACAAACCCTTATCAGTTAGCTAAACTTGTAGACCAAGTAGAGTTTTTCTCTATTTTTAGGCATCAATTGTATTTATCATTGTCCAGTACTCAACAGATGTGAAAATAAATATAAACTGATAACTACGTGGAAATATTTCACCACAGAAGCGCAGTAAACACATATGTGTTTTGCAGAGATGTAGCTCATGGTTGAACAAGAAGGTCATTTGTAACTCAGCACATTTTTAAAAAAATCTTATGTCACAGCAGAAAATTATTCAGTTTATGTACCAGTGTACTTAATATTGAGCTAGATTTAATTGTTGTCATCTATGCAATACTCAGTAATTCAAGTGCAGTCTCCGATATCATCCAGAAAAGGGCTACTGCCTAACAGGAATTCTGTATGCAGGAAGAAGAAAAGGGCAGGGATTGCCAAAGCCGGCATCACTGGACCATCTTTGGATCAATCTGTTCATTGATCTGCCTAACACCCACGCAGAGATAAGAACCAGCACAGCTTAACATAAACTAATCCCAGGAGGTGCATTACGCACAGAACATGTGATCTCTGGATCTTGGCCTTCACTATTTTAGTACATGTTTTGCAAGGCCATACATGATATTCATGATAAATTATAATTAACAAATGCTTGTTTTAAATTAATAAATGAGTGGGAAGGAATGGAGAAAAACAGTGAACTAAAAAACCTACAATTACTAAAATCGTTGAATAGATACTTAAGAAAGCCTCAGAGCATATGGACTTAATTTTTATATGAAAGGTTCCCATTAAAATAATTACCTTCCCACTGAATTATGTCTCATTCAGCATCATAAACTGGGTAACACCACAGTATAAATTTCAAACAGTTGTTCCAGTAAAGACTAATTAAGTGTGAAAATTTCCTATCTTGCCTAACTCAGCTTTGGAAATGGTATTCCTGTTGTGCTTGGCTTGAGGTTCGATTTTAGCTACATGAGCTGATAGAAAAGTAACACAATTTCAAAGTAATCAGCTCAGAATATCTGACTGTGAATTTTATCACACAATCAGACCCTAAACACTGGTGCACTCAGAAATTAACAAAAATTTCTGCAACAAAAAAAAAAAGAACAAACAAACAAACAAACAAAATCTTACTTGCTGGAAACCCAGGTAGTCTTGGATGGTAGATGAGACGTAAAAAACCAGAGCGTCTGCTGTCACAACTAATACAAAGCCATTTAATGCCTGGGAAAGAAATGCAGCAATGTCAGCTTCAGAGACAACTTTTCAGATAATAATTGTGGCTTTAACTTTACCTATACCCTAGTGTCACAATGAATTGTGAAGTTCAAGAACACACCATTATCTTACAGCATAAACAGAAGGATTCGTCATCACCTCTCTCTAAAGCACACATGACGCAATAAAGAAAACCGCATCTAAGGAAGAAAAACGTTCTGGAAAATTCCAGGAAATGAGTCAGGGGAGAAGCAAAAACTTGTTGATGACTTGTTTACTCCTAATTGTTGGAGCTGAGGGGCAGCATGAAGAGCTATAGGCTAATCGAGTAACAACCCTAGTTCACAATGGTTGCACAGTTCAAGTCTTCAGGACATTCAAAAGCCTGCAGTACAAAAGGGAGAAACATCACAAACTGATTCCCAAAATCTCTTCTATTCATAGCACAGACAGGCCTAAGTGGACAGGAAATCAAGCGATCAAGAGTCCCTGTATAGCCAACAAACATTTTATAGCTTACTTAAAATAGAAGACCTCTGCACAAGCTGACTGTTGCAAGCAAACAATGTTTTCGAAGAGATTTCCCCCTCCATGTAGAAGCAGACTCAGTGGCTCCTTGTTCAAAGTCACGCAAAGGACATTTATCTGAACTCCAAATCAATATGGTTCATGGCAATTGTTGTGATAGCAAACAGAACATTTGTGACTTGGCAGCTCATCTGAAAGGTGCTGATTTACTTCTATGGATTTCAGTCAAGATTTAACAAAAGGCCGTCTCGAGAGACTGAATTAAGTATGTTGTGCCACTTAATTTCCTCAGCTGTATTCAAAGTTGAATTTGGCCAGCATACCAAAAAAATATTTTAAAAACTCTTCATTATGCAAAATTATTGTAACTATTAGAAAATGTAAAGTAAGTGAAAGATATTCTATTTGTTACTGTAACAACATAATAGTATATTTTTCTTATGAAACAAAATTATTTATTCACAAATTAACCCCTTTGGCACCATACTACGGTAACCAAGAGAGCTGCTTCTCTGTATTGTGCAGTGATATGTTTTTACTATTTCTTGTTCTTCTACTCATCTAATTAAGACAAGTTAACTATCTGATTAAAACACTGGTGACTTCTGTGCAAAGTACACGAGATGCAATGAATAAAATTTCTGAGAAGTGTTCCAATTTAATTTGTAGACACTTCTTAACTTATCCTCACTCGTCATCACAAGCTTTTTAAAACCTCCTTGTTTCAGTTTAGTGAATTCTATCTCAAAACAGTATTAACTTATAAAAAAGTCTGAAACAGTGAAGCCAATCCAAGACATCTTGAGGTTCAAAGTGTCTCAGAACAGTTACATAAAATCCTTGAGTTCGATAAAGTTCATACCAATCCCAAAGGAGTGGGAAAACTGCAACGGCAGGTGCTTGTGTCCTCCACTGACCTACTTTCCAGTGGATTTCACCTCAAGTGGTTGATATAAAACTTCTGTGAACTGTACAGTGTCTAACCCTGTGCCACATGTTAAAATTACTTATTCTGCTCTGCTTCATTCAAAGCTTCAATTTTCAAAAAGTTCCTTTACCTGGAATTCAATCACATTTTATAGTGGCTCTGTCAGGCAGTTCATTTTGAGGCTGTTACTGCAGAAATCAGATTACCTTAGGTAATCAATAAGGTAATCAATACCTTAGGTAAGCCAAAAATCCTGTAAAACAATAGGGCTTTTTTTTTTTTTTCCTCCCCCTCAGATATCTATGACAAAGGATTGCTAGTAGTTTCTTAAAATATGCAGGTATCCACCGTATGTCAATAAACCCAGTACTGATTTTTAGGGAGCTTTTAGCAAAATCTATTCCTAAATTAACTACCCCTAGAGTTATAATGAAATTTTTCATTGATTTTATTATTTCAGAGCATTGGAGACTATATTTTTGCTTATACAAAAATACTCTCATTACTCCTATACTCCTTGATACTCTAAGTATCAAGGCAACTGCAAAATTGTTCATTAAAGTGCTTTAAAAATTCCACTCGCATATATCATAACACTACAAGACTATGCACCTAAGTTAACACTTTGAAATAATTTAAAGTAATTTTAAGGGATATATGACTTAATTTTAAGGAGGGAATACTGATGTATTTGATCCCTACTTCTACCATATGTTGAAATGGTAAGAAAATGAGTTTTATATGGGAAAGTAAAGATATCTCAATTTTCTGTTTGTTATAAATGAGATAGAAAGGCAATGAGCAATGAACAACGCAGTATATATTCATGCCATCTATGCGAAGAACAGAGAATAAAAAGGAAACACTCATCATCAACAGTATATGGAAATAAAAGTGATGAAAAAGCTCCTTAGCTTAGACAGAAGACAAGGTGGTTACTACTATTTACGTCTTATCAATATTCCATATCTTCTAGGTAATTCCCATCTTCGTCACTTAGCTTCTTACATTCTCTAAGAAAAGTCTACCTGTTTCTTCATTCTCATGAATGACTTTTTGAAGTGTAAAATATTTAACAAATCAAGAAATTCAGTTAGAAGTTCAGTTAATTTATTCCCTCTCCAAGGGGTTAGAATTTATAGTAATAAATATAAATATCTATTTCATTTTCACTTTGGAAAGCCTTTTGTTACAGCACTTCCATCACAGAATATCTTAGCAGTCATAAAAAGTAACACCACAACCTTAAACAATAAGATGACTCCAATGTAACTGTACCTTTTTAGATAATTTACGTAAAAAGATGCTTACCTTTAACACCTCCCTTTTTCATATTTTAATAAAGTTAGAAAAGTACAGTCATGTCCTACCTTCTTCAGTTAGTTGGGAAACCATTTTCCATAAGCATTAAATTTACAGTAAATGTTTTGCAAGATTCTTGGGAGCTGTTTTCATTCCACTTTCTGAACAGTCAAATGTATCTTTTTCTAAGCAAATCACTGCTTCTGATCAACCTACTAATTTGACAATTCTGATATGTCAGTGGGGAAGATGCTCACACAAGATAGATTAGGAACATGTTTCAAATGGAGTTGAAGGTCACAGCAAGATATATTCCATGAAACTAGAACACTGGAATGCTTATCTTAGGCATTTCTTGAGTTTCATTTGGACCTAGTATTTTATCATTGTATTCCATACACTTTGTCATGCTAGGATATTAAAATAAACTAAATAATTTAAAAAAGACACATATCAGTTTTCATTAATGCTTTCCAGTTGTTCATATGGCTAAAAGTTACTGGAAGTATTTTAAAATAGATCCTAAACCTACACTATGAACTCCAGGTTCTCTCAAACAAGAAACCACTGAGAAATCAAGATACTTCCGCAAGTCTAAGCTCTTTTACAGAGAACATTTTTTTTCAAGATAGTGATCAAATTTGCAGTAAATAATTGACGTCTCTAATAATATTCATTAAGGTCAATAGAGATATTGAGATTAAAAAAAGAAAAAAAGGTGCAAAGAATGGAAAAATACAATGTTAAGAATTGACATATTCCAAGAGCTAAGAGATCCCTGCAGATTAAAATCTGCCCCTCAAATTTACTAGTACCTCCAGCTAAAAGTGCAAGAGTGGCTTAGAATCATAGAATTTCTCAAGTTGGGAAAGACTGTCAAGATCATGAAGTCCAACTGCAACCTGACCATATTACCCTAACAACCCAACAACCATAAATTAAAGAAAATGAGGCAATAATCTGATAAGAGGAAAACATCCTTTTTCTATTTCACTAGTGAAAAATAGTATGATAGTCTAACATTATTTTAATTTAAATGGATGCCTAATAGATGCTGTCAACAGTCTACAGGCAGATCCACTGCAAAACATACCTGCAGTAAGAGCTCTCCTTCCAGGATCTGCATCCCTTCTCCAAGTCTTGCTGTTCTGTTTTCCTGAACGCCATTTCTTTCTAGTCTTGTAGAGTTTGAAGATTTTAATGCAACTATGAAAAAAAAAAAAAAAAAAAAGAAAAAAGAAAAAAGTCTGAGTGGTCTTTGGAAGGCTCACTAGAAATTCATGCAACTTCGTGTAAGAAGAAAACATATTTTAAAAATGATTATGAAGTTAATCTAATAGAAGACCTCTATCTCAATATCAAGATTTTTTCATTACTTCTAAAGATAGCCCACCTAGATTCTACGACATTTTCACAATAGAAACAGCATTAGGGAACTCCATATCTATTTTTTTCCCCCCTTTCTCCTCCATACTACAAGGCACACTCACAGTTTGTCACTCTTCTTTATACAGGACATTTTTGTTTCCATACAACCACCTCAAGCAGCATAACAATAATCCTGCTTTAAAATTAGATTACAAATTTCACTAATCTGATTTCAGAAATCTAACTATGGCACCTCACATAACAGCCTGCTCTAAATCTGAAGCTCCATTCAGAGACAGGAAGGAGACACACAGGAACCCTAAGCTAAAGAAAACATTAAGTAAAGCCACCATCATGTTTTACCATTACAAAGCTAAAAATAAGGGCTTTTCCCCTTCTTTCCTATCAGATTGAAATATTAACAGTTCAAATAATTAAGCAAATTTTTCAATTTCATCTAAACTACTTCAACCACAAATAACTTCAATTCACATAACAAACAAACAAACAAAAAACTTAATGGGTAAAGGACGAACAATCAGTCCAAACAGCAACAAAGGAGAACTAGATACTCAAAGCTTGTCCATGACTCAGAAGTTATGTACTTACATAGCTCTAAAAAGAAAAAAAAAAATACAACAAAACACACACACACACAAAAATCACTATCAAATAAATTAAAAAAAATAATAATAAATTAAAAAAACACCAAGTTCCCAAAATAGAAATTATTCTGATTGGATTTGTAATATGCAGACAGCTTAAAATTATGAGTAATTGCACCTTAAGCCCTTACTTTAAAGCTAAAGAAAAAAACAGCAGAAAAATCTGTAAGCTGCAAAACATGGACAATTAATAAAAGCAACTGTACTGTTGTGTTTCCTTCAAAGATGAGGTAGACACCCTAAATTCCAAATGATTTTTCAACCTATTTAAAAAAAGGCTTCAATTTTGGCTTCTCAGAATGCAGAACTCCTAATCACTTTTCAAATATGTTAAATGATAATTTACACTAAGCATGTTAACTGAAACATAAATTATGCCTCTCAGGTTTGTTTTCTTTAAGCTATCACTACAACTCATAACATTCAAGGCAGACAGTTTTCATTAAAATATCCCTCAAAGGCACTGCAGAAGAAAAATGTGTTAAAAAAGAAAATAATAAAAACAACAACTGATTAACGAGCCAGGAATTTATGTCTGAAATTAAATCCTTAATGTTCTTCTTCCGACTAGATAGACAAAAAGTCATATAAAAGGCTACAGAGAGTTGAAATTGCAAATTAATTTTTCACAAGTAACTGAAAGATTGTGTAATATTTTTTCCTCTGCTTTATTTTAAAAATACATACAGAACATTTACTAAAACCCCCTGAAGTCCTCTGGCAAAAGAAAATCTATTATATTATTAATTTACATTACATGCTTATTGAGAAGCTTTGGAAGTTCCATGTAGAGATGCATAACCTCGCCTGCCATTCTGAAAAAGACTATACACAGTTACACCAACTTTAAAAAGTGAAAATAATAAATGAGGAGGATGAATTACAGAAGGTTATCAACTGAATGACGTTCTGCTCTGAATCAGAATCAATTCACAGAGCCATAGGGCCTATATACTATATAGTCTATACATGCTTGTGGCTAGATTTATCACTGTTGGCAAGGCATGCACAGTTACATGTCAGCTTCACATGCTCTGATGAACCAGAACCCAAGCCTTTTGCAGAAATCAGAACATGGATAAAAAGCTGCACAAAATATGAGATTAAAAAAAAAAGGATGGAAAGCACAACTATACAGATCATTAGAAGAGTACATCTTGATAAACATACTCCATTACATTTCTTTGACAGAGAAATCACAGGCACATCTGTGGGTGCTGAAAGTCACCTTATCACAGCACGGGCTCCCTGAACACCCACAGATAGGGTGAAGAGATTGCATCACAGGGAACTTCACAGTTTGAGACTTTGAAGATGCATCACTAAGTGCTGCTCTAAAACACCCACACTTTCAAAGACTTCATGAGGAAATGTCATTTATGGGAAGTTTTTAATCATCCAATCAATAGTTATCAAATTGAAGTGCATATGGTGCAGACGTTCTTCCCTGGTTTCTACAGACTTGATTCCTATACTCTAAAAGTGAAATGCCATTTACTGGGCAGAAAAAAAAAAAAAATGAAGAGCTTAGCAGGAATGAGAAAAAGCCAGTTTCACATAGCAAAAAAATGAAGTTAGCTAGATGAAACAAAAATCAGAATTACAGGTAGGATTTACCATTCATTTTCACTATTTCTCAAAAAAAAAAAAAAAAAAAAAAAAATCCCTTAAATTTTGGTGGTAAGAGATTTCCACAGAAATCTGGTATGCAGGCAGTGTGAGGGAAAAAATAATCTCTGAAATAACTGCTTCAGGTCTGAAGCTGAATTCAAGCAACTCTGTTCTAATTACTGCCAAAAGACATCTTTCATTTTAAAAATGCATGATTATTTGAGAGAAGCAAGTATTAAGCAGTCTTCCTTCTTTCCAGAGAATAACATCCAGTATGAAAAACTGCTTTGGGATATATACTGCACAGCATGAGTTCTAAGCAGTATTCTGAATCAACCATTAACATAAGACAGAAAGATAAATTTCAGGAACTAACTGTTGAGACACTCAGAAATGAATCTGTTATGATGCAGACAACCAGCTCGCTTTGATCTTCCTGAAATTTTAGGAATAACAATGCATCTAGGTTCTAAATGACCTTTTAAATTGCACTTCCCTCAGTATAAATCTTTCAAAGCTTTCACTTCTCATGGGAGAAAATTCTCAGATTCTTCATCTCTTCAGATCAGGTCCTCAAACTAAGAAGCACTGAACATCAACGGTAGCTACTCAGTGAATTAATCTGAAACCATACCTACACTGTGAGCAACAATCAAGAAAGAAGCAGAAAATTTTATGTAACACAATCTTAACTCCTAGCAGAAGCATATTAAAGAACACTAGAACAGTGATTTAACTAAATAAATGGTCTGTCATCACTACATTTCAACATGATGCTGATGATCCTTCAACAGAAGCCCCAGAAGGGGATGAAAAAGGCCTTTTACTACCTTCAAATGTTCCATTCTCTAGGGTTTCTATTTGGCGTCTGGAACCTACTGATATTCTCTTCCTTCCAGGCAGTCAATTCTGTTCTCAGAGAAAACTTTTGTAATTTCCTCACTTGAGAGCTAGATGCTTTGAAGTCCAATCTCCCATATTCTTCTGAGTTCAGATTACAAAAAATGAAAGACCATGCAGAAGTCAATGTTAGCACCCTTGAGCACCTTCAGCAGGAATCCTGGAAACAGAGATTTCTCATTCTGTTTACAAGCAGTTACTACAGCAGAGGACTGAAGCTCTATCACAGGGCAAGCATGACACTACCTGTACCAACACTATTGTCTTACAAAATATTCTGTTATCTGGCCAGAGTACAAGAGATGAGCACTGCAAGCAGCGTGTCTCATCGTGTTGACAATACTAAGTTCAGCCAAACTGTGTTCTTTCATCGTTTTCCTCAAAGCTTGAAAATGTTTAACTTAAAAAAAAAAAAAAAAAAAAAAAAAAAAAAAAAAAAAAAAAAGTAAAAAAGTATTCTTTCAAAGCATCAGCAAGCATAATAAACCATAATAGATTTTAAAAATTATTATTACTTCTGTGTCGAGTGAATAGTTTTCCTGGCATAAATGAATAAAGTGTACCTCACTTAATGGTGCTCGGCAGTGGAGTCTGCAGAGATCATTCTCAACTGAAACCTGAGCATTTCCACACCAAATATCTCTTATTATTCTTCAACCAGTGAAGAAAAATGTATACTTTAACAGACTTCCCATTGCAAAATTCACCTGAATACACACTGATTCAACCAATGTTGGCTGAGAAGCTTCAGGAAATCTTAGAAAGCTACTCTGTATTTAGGATCTTTTATCTTTGCTACCCTTTCTCTCTCAAAGAAAAGGCTTGGCAAAATCTTTTTGAGGAGTCAGACTAGTTTAACGCAGTGCTGTGCAAAGAAAGGAATGTGGAGACAACATCTTAACTGGGTCTTTTAAAATCACATTGAGACGCACTCAAATCTGCATGGAGATCATTTTACTGTTTAGGTGAATGATCTGCTCAAGTCTATAACTGTATTGAAGTAACGCTTGCCTAATATCACAAGCATATCATTAGCACATCAGTCATGCAGTTCTGGAATTTAATCTTAAAGAGCTTCCCAGAACTGCTTTGTATCAAATTTTGGCATAGTTCCCACAATTAGGCCAAACAGGCCAAAGTTTGTGGTCAGAGCCCATTTAGACTGTTTCACAACCTTTCCAGTAGAATTATAAATTCAGCTAGCCTGCTCCAGATTACTTTAACAAACAACAGCTCTCATGAGGGGGGTGGTCTTATTCACTTCAGTAACAAATACTAACCTCTCGCACAAAGTTCACCAACCAAAACAAGACATTTCTAAAGGCCAGGAGAGCACTACTGAGAAAACTGAGTTTAATATTAAACTTCTGCCTAAATCATTAACATATGCTAAACTGCTTACTAAAGATCGATTTTAAGAGACAAAATACTCTCTAACCATCTACCTATGTGCAACCTTTGCAACCTCATCTCCATTACTTAAAATTATATGAAATATTTTGCATCCATTGTGTCTAAGACCAAAAAAGGAAAATGTTCCAAGCTATCAAGTAATAAAAAGAAAAAACCATGCAATTAAAGATTTTCTTTTTTAGAAAGGTGCACTGTTTATATATTTTGTACAGAACTACATTTGTACTAGAGAAGATAAACTGTAGAGTTTATTAATAAAACCAACATGCTAAGGACTGCTCTGTACTTATAAAGTCAAGATAAACACAATTCAGAATTATCATACATTTGTGTCTGAAGTTTTAGTTACATTAAAAAAGGAAGAAGATCATCTTTGTAGGCTGAAGATACAAGTAAAATGTGTTAT
Source organism: Centrocercus urophasianus (assembly GCF_019232065.1). Taxonomy (NCBI): domain Eukaryota; kingdom Metazoa; phylum Chordata; class Aves; order Galliformes; family Phasianidae; genus Centrocercus; species Centrocercus urophasianus. Next base: position 19,640,055 of record NW_024884711.1, read on the forward strand.
TTCAGAAGAAAAAGTTTTCAGTATTTTGCACACTTAAATGTCCCGTACTTAAAATTTGAATTTCCTATTCCATCATTTACAAATTCTAAAGATAATTTTCGAGCTTGCTTTATATTGTTTATTTATATTCTGCTAACAGCTAATCAACTATTTACTCCACAGAACAGGGGAGGATAAAATACAAAGCGACGTATGGTAGACAATTTATCCTGTTCTGTTCACAGAAATTCCAGTAACTAAAAGTCACTTAAATTTATAATTATACTATAAATACAATAACATTTTGTCATTTATTTGTTTGGATGGGATGGCTCTTCCTTTCTGCCACGTGAGTTCTTACACAATCAGGATTTTGAAGCAGCATCATTTAGAATATTCAAAGATGTTGAATCTTGCAGAAATCCTGCCTGATTTCTGATATCTTGACCTCCATTTATTCTTTCATCTACTAGCAATTAAATCTGAAAGTTTTGATACACATCAGCATTTTCATTTCTTAGCAAGTCTAAAGACAAAATTCATGTCTTCCTGGTAAATTGCATTATACAGTATGGCTTATTAATTATAGAAAACCTGATGGATAATAATGTGTATTTTCCATTAGTATCAAAACAATAAAACAAATACACTACTAAAAAAAATAATAGTTTTGACACAAACAAGACCAGTATATGCAAAGAACAAATTACAAAAGTAGCCATGAAAGCTAAATGACTACATTTTATAAACATAAGCAAAATGAGGTTGACATTGCACATCTGGGAGTGACTGGTGTCAGAGCATCTTTTTCCTCTTATGCATGTGAATCTTGGAGATCTTTTCCAACCTTGGTGATTCCGCAATTCTATTATTAAGACAATAATGGGCTCAATTTTCAAAGGACACATCTTAAAACAGGAAAACAAATAAAACATATTCAGGAGCTGTATATGTTTTGATATTTCCATAACAAAGTTCAAATTCAAGTTTAAAAAAAAATTAAAATGGTGACAAAATCCTCAAACTCAGAGGACATTGTGATTCGATTCCCGAACTTATCTTAAGCTAATTTTAAAGACATATAAAGATGTCCATAAATTTAGAATAAGCAACTGAAAGAACCTATGAGCCATGGGAGACATATCTTCATCTGGCCTCCAGGAAATCACTCCTGGCTCAAGACAGAGGCAATACCATGAGGCAACTGTCACAAGAGGATAAACCATGTCATTGTGAACACATTCAAATAAGCATTATTAGGTTATGGCTGGTGAAGGGGACTGAGGGGAAAAAGCACGTGTACTAAAGTTTTAACAAGAGAGATGAAGGGGGGGAGGAGGGGAAAGGGAAAAAAAAAAAAAAAAGAAACAAACAGAAAAGGGTAAAAATTAAGAGGACAAAGAGTCTAGAGTCTGGGAATTTCCCAGTGTTTACACCAACTGAGGTAGAGATACAGACTGCCTACTGATGTGTACAAATCCCTAGAAATCACACATTGCTAGACTGCAATTCAGATTTTGTGCCAGCATTACAAAAAGGATTTACTTGGTACCACAAATCAACTGTTTAAATGATGACAGTCCCACACATGCGCACTTCTGAATTTTCAGTCATCCAGAACTTTCCAGTTTAGCCACAGCTCAACCCAAGTAAAATGCATACTCATCAGTTGTACAATCAGATACAGCAGACAGAGCACAAGTCTAGCCATCTGTGAGGGCATCTGTGAGCGACAATTAATTTTCTTTAAGGGAGGAAGAAATGTAGTGTTTACTCCAAACCCCTTATGCTAGGATGGTTAATATGTATCTCTGAAAGTAGCACTAAAAGGGCCTGAACACAAGAGGAACATTTAGGGGTTGCAATCAAAGCAACTATTAAAATAAAGCTGTATTTGTTTGCTACACTAAACAGAATCATTTATGCTTTCAGTACTATCAGAATAAAGATTCCAATACTAAGGTTATACTAAGAATTGTCCTTGAATGTTCTGTAAAACATCAATGAAACCAAACATAGGAAACAACAACAAAAAAAAAACAGTAAATATTTTGCCAGAGTTGCACTGAAATTACTAAAGGTACAGCTACAGAAATTCCCAAGGGGTCTCTGTACTTACCCTTCAGACAAGTCTTCATACATATTTTACACTCAACAACAGAAAAGCGAAAAAGCAACACACATTACTTGAATCGCTGCAAGAGTCCAAAATACTCTCTTCACTGCAATCAATATCTAATCAATACACGTGAGGAATAAAGAGAGCAGATTTCTTCAACATAAAGTGCAATGGTTTTCAAGTGTGTGATATTTCAGATTAAACTAACAAAACTAATGCAATTTTAAAATGGTTTTCCTCATTAGAGGAAAAAAAAAAAAAAAAAAAAAAAGAGTCCAGCGAGCAAAATACTATTTTCCAGTTATCTATGATCAAACACTAGGCTTAAATAATTCATCACAAAAGCTATTTTTAACATAAGAAAGTCTGCTGCTTGCTCTTTCAAAACTGACACCTCTGTGAGTTCAGACCACTGCTACTTGATTTCCAGATCTATGACAAGGATACATTTCTCAATGTTTAGAGTTATAAATCATGAGAGACAAAAAGTTGGCAAGACTGTCAGCTTTTTTTCTTGTCTAAACTTATATCAAATTTCACCGGCCAAACTCAAAGGGAGTTGTGAATTTCCCAGAAATTACAGTTTGGGATCACAAGATTATTCATGAGACAGTGAGCATACCGTTTTGTAAATAAAAATATATTGATGCTTGATAAAATTTACCAATAACAAACAGAAGCAGAAAAACCTTTCACAAGGTTTCAAAACCCTTCTGTATACCCTCTGCTTGTAAATCTTCTTATCCAGGAATATTGTTACATTAATATTTTAATTTCTGCTTTTAGTCTAGTTTTCATATGCTGTATTTGAATACATATTAATGTGCATACTGTATCTCTAAAGCAAGATTTTCCCCCAATTGTTATATCATTTAAATAATTTAATTGAATGGCATATCTGCAAGAGTTCATACAAATGCAGAATAACATTTTTGAAAGATCTTAAAGTTGCATTAGGCGAACCAAGTTTGTAACTTATTTGCTGTTTTACTACAAGCAGTTACATGTTTACTGAGCTACTATAAAACTCATTTAAAATAATAGATATATTTGAATAGTTATTTGAATAGCCATTTAAAATAATAGATATATTTTATATAACTGAATAGATATTGTTCTGTCAAATGCATAACTACACAGGTAAATACCAAACAGCAGAAGAATAAAGCTCCTCCTTTCTAACCTGAAATATGGGAAAGCCTCTATTTAAAAGCTACTACTCTCCCTCATGTTCTTTTGTAACCTGCAAGAAGCTTATTAGGAGTGAACTTTAAGCTCCTTCCCCGATAGAAAGCTGAACAAGTACTGGCAGGTAGCTGGGCAGGAGCACACCTTACCTTCCCAGTGTATTTGAAAAGATTTCCACATACAGCAGGTTCCTAAACCAAAATGCTGATAAGATGTTGGATTTCCATTATTGTGCTGGAGAAACATATAGTTTCTAATATTACGTATAGACTAAATAGTTAAATATCCTTACATGGTGACGTTTTATCTGCAACAGACAGGTGTGGCATCCAAAGCTCACCTTTTCCAACATTAAGACAGCATTTTAAGGCAGTTTACGTAAGTTTCAAAAGTGAGAAAGTTAACGAAGAGTAGAAAATCTTCTGGTTTGTACAGGTTTTCAGTGTATTTATCTCGAGTGCATTTTTCACATGATTACAGATGCTGTTGCGCTGCTGTTAATGTCAATAAGTTAATATATGTATTAAGTTAAACCATATTATATACTCTGGAAAAGCATGTGTGCGCTCACGCATAAATGAGAAAAAGACATATTAATGAAAAAGAGGAATTTATCAAAAACGTGATAAGAAGTTAAGAGGCTGGATGGGTTTGTGGCTCTCACAGAGCCTTCCTATGCGATATGGTGGAAGTTATAAGGCACCACATGCTTCATTCCCTAGAAAATAAGAGCACAAGTCCCTAGAAAACAAGAATCAGAGCACTGACTACAGCAGTGCTGCAAGGATAAATGCAGGAAAGATTCAGAAGGTCAGGCAGATTCTAAAATTAGGAACCTTGGAGAGAGATTATAGAGCCTCGTATGAAAGCTATATGAGATAACACCATGTGGTTGAATAGTATTTATGTATTCATAGGACAGAAAGCTGTGGGGTTTTTTTGACCAAGTTTTAGAAAGCGGAATTATCATCAGCAAGTACTATATAGCCTGTTGTTATTAAAGGTTAGGCTGACACACCACGAGAAAACCATGTCCTATTAATCATGGTCCAAAGGAAGAGGGAAGGATAAGGAGGTGAGGAGCCCTGAGCAAAGGAGACCTGCAACAGAGCAGCTGAATTCCATGAGGAGAAACTGAGACAAACAGCCCCTTTGCCTCACGTCACCTGCTCTTCCCAACAGGAATGTGAAGCCTGTCAAGGCTGTCTTAGAGCAGATCTGGAAAGACCTCCCTTCCCAGACGGAAGTGGATTGATAAAAATAAAAACACAGACAAATCACAGTTCAAAGTTTTGTAAAGTTTCTTCACATATGCTAACATTAGAAGGATAACATTAATTAATTAATTAAATATATATAATAAAAATTATACTTTGAGTTTTAACACACACTTTGCTGTCAAACAACTTATATACTGGCCTTTCAAAAAAGCAACATTTTGAACAGGAATTGTGTGCAGAATTGAGCAGGAAGCATGTGAAGACAGCCATAGCAAAGATAACACAAAAGTTCAGTTTGTTTTACTGGACCTTTCACCAGTTCCAATACACAGAACTCTTTTTTGCCTTAAAAATACTTCAAAACCATTTATACTTTTAAGATTTAAAACTTAACTTAGAGTTTTACTTTGGATTTAAATAATCAGTCCATTTAAGATGCTCTCCCCACCAATTCCACGCCATTTCATAGCATACGTTATCATCTTTGTCAAAACATAAAATTATAATCAATAAAAAGGCCTGATGAATCTAGGTAAAGATTATTGTTAATACACCACCTGTGAAGTCAAGACAGATACTTGAACAGTATTCATTAAGCATCATATTTAATTGCCCCAATGATTCACATAAACAAAGAAAGCTCCTGCCTCGAGTAGATTGCCCTGAAGGCCAACCACACAAGAACAAAGGATGAGATCCTATCTCAGATTCTAGCTCTAGATTTCAGTTTCTTGTCTAAGTTTCATTCTTTGTAAGAACTGTACAACCTGCATGGACTTGTATGGGGATTTATTTATTTAAAACTATTTAGAAATATAACTCACTGTGAGAATTTGTCAGCACAGTGGATCTTTCTAGAACTGCACCTTGCTATGGAGCTGAGAAGGTACCCACATACTGTTGCATTACACTGAACTCTCAGCTCCAAATACGCAATGTCTCAACTTAGAAGGGATTTCCATCCTTTTCTATAGAACATTAATCCACAGATTTACAGAAGATACGAGCATTTGTTAGGTGAACAAATATACAATTTCACTGTCTGTTCATTTCACACGTTCCATTCTTGTTTGGGAACTCCACATATTTGTACTTCTAAGAAAACTAATAGACAAATAGATATTTGAAAAACTGCAAGTAATTACCATTTCCTCTAGGGGGGAAAAAAAAAAAATAAATGTCCTGGACACATATTCAGCCTTCATGGTGGCTTAAGTAACATTAGAAAGTTAAGCTGAAATGCAGAATGCCTTAATGGAGACAGCAACAATTTCAGCCACTGCTGAAGAAATTTAAAACTGCAAGGGAACTTCCACTAACCATAAAATTTCAACTGACATCAAGCAGGACCTTAAGAACAGCTAGCGCCTCTTCTTTTTTTCTGAAATTACAGTAACACTCATTTTGCTTTTAGGAACTTCCAAAACACCAGCACAAATTTTTTATCCCATCCAACATATTCCTACATCTTACTATGACAATCGTTTCCATTAACTTTTTTTTTTCTCACTTCTAAGCATTATCCTACCTGGTACTTTCACAGACAGCTATCATAGCTTTTACCCTTCATTTTACCAAGCTAAACATGACACAGGGGCTGCTCTGACAGTAATGCTTCCTATTTTATTATGTTGGTCCACAACATCTGAGGCAGGTGCTGGTCATATAGCAGTAGATGTTGAACCTTCCCACCAATATTCAGTGATATTTTTACCACGCAACAGATGGCAGCAGTGGGGCAGCCTGACAGAATGTCCTGACATGGCAGTTTGTATGAAGCAAAGGGGTGAAAAGGGGAGAAATTCAATTTCTCCATGAGGAAAAAATTGCACCCATTGACATTCATTTACACTTTTTATGGAGATCAAATAGTGGATGCCAGCAAAGTGATCCTTCTGAGTTTTCTGGAACCCAGACAAACCATCAAGTCTGATCACTACATTACAATGCTGACTGAACTGAAGGTTCAAACTTCCAGAGTCAGGCCAGAGAAGACAACCTTTCTCCCGCAACATGATTAAACCACTCCTCGTTCCAGATTGAAGACCACAGATTACACTGCCAATTTTGGCTGAACTATTCTCCCATATCCATTGTATAGCCTGCCTTTGGTAACTTCTGACCTCCATCCTTTAGGAAAATGAAAAATGGACTGTGCGGGCAACATTTTCCTACCAATGATGTCATAATAGCAGCTGTGAAACTGGGTCACCTCCACTGGTGCAGTTTTGGTGGGTTTGGGTTTGTTTTCCTTTTATTTTTACTTTTTAATAAGAGCAGCATGCAGGCTGTTGTTAATTGCTGGTGAAAATGCATAGCTAATGGTGGCGACCACACTGAAAAAATGTTCTGTACCTGACAATTTGTTCCATCAAATAATTATGCTCTTTGTATCTGTTTTATTTTTCATGACATAAATAGGTGTCATCAATTTCAGAGCAACACGCATATATATATATATATGTATGTATACACATGCACACACATCTGTGGAGAAAATTATCTATCCCATTTTTTGGTATCTGTATATAATACACCGAATTTTCATACCTGCCACTTTACTGATGAATCCCAATCCCTTCTTTCACTTCAGTGGAAATAAGTCCAAGTTGAAGTAATACCTACCATCCTTCCTGTTGAAAATTTTGGATCTACACAAAAAAATAAAAAAAGGTTTCCTAAATTTGAAAGTTAAAATTAGAAGGCAGGTTCCCAGCTGGGGCACTAATCACAGAAGACAAGACTAGACCCAGATCCAGTTCCAGCTTCAAGAGCCATTCAGCTATGTTATAGCTGTTTTGAAATATGCATAAGCTAAATCAGAAAACTCAGTTTTGAAAAGACTTTAATTTAATTAACAGAAATCAACAGTCATTTAACCAGGAGCACACTGAATTAAATATGACAGCATATTTCTTATGCAGTAAAAGCTGTTCTCTACAGATAAGGCAATAACATCTGTAAGGACAGTTACCACATAATACAAACTGTAATGGAGGATTAGCATTCACTGTATTGGGCTGCCACAAAGAAAAGAAAAACAGAAACAACCTAAGAGCCAAAATTTCATTTTAGCTTTAAGTGCTATAATGTGCATCTAATGAGATAATACCTGCATGATATTAAATTTGTTTTTACATAGATTGTTCAGGGCCTTACTAAGATAAATGTATTTTGGTTTCTTTGGTGCAAATTTTCAATTAAAAGTTTGTGCCATGCCTTATCAAGAATACTTGGATTCTTATTAGAGTAACCTCAAATCAATTCATATTTTAATAGTGCCATCTGTTTATTTTCTTCCTCTTTTTTTTTTTTTTTTTTTTTTAATCTCCTGCCAATACAGCAGAAGATGAAATGAAATAAAATCTAAACATGCGGTTTCACTTACCCTGCCACAAGTAGTAATGTTCAAGGTGGCAAAGACGTATTTGTTCGATAATTATGTATTTCTTGCTAAATTGTTCCACATGCTTGGAAGATTTGGCATTTAGCCAGGATGAAAAGCAAAAACACTTCTAGTAGTTGAACAGTTCCTCCCCAAAACTCTTGTCAAGTTATCTCAGTGCAATTGCCCTTTAGGCAAAAAGATTTATATTAACTATTTCTGTCCACTACATAGGACAGGAAAACATGCAATTCCAGAAATGTACGCGCTTTGCTTAAACAATTCAAAATACAATGAGGAAAAAAATGTGCAAAAATACATTTAAATATTCTGTTCATAATTGTGTGTTTCTGGCTTCACCTGCTTTACAGAGGCTTTTGAATTACTAATATTTCTAAATATATTCATTTGAAAGTTGTCATTAATGGGAAAATATATTTGGTGCCAACGTTGAAAGTATTCACCATCTTTGTTAGTTCCAACAATAGAAACCAACCCACGAGTAAAAACCCACGAGTCTATAATTGAAGACACTTGTTTGTATGCTCTACCTGATTAAAGATTATTTTTGATAAAACAGAGTGACAACCTATCATTAGTCTTAACATGGTAGTGAGGAAAATGCTCAGGCAAGGGAGTACAAGAAGATACTGAGCTCTAGAGGGCACAGAGAGCAAGCATTAATGACAGCAGCACTACTTCCTTTCTGCATTCCTGGCCTTTGATCAGGAAGATTCCAAGCTCATCAAGATTTCTAATTTGTGCTTGTAAATTACACCATATTATGATATTACACTTTTTCCTGCCCAAACATACTGCTGCTGTGAGGTGTTTTGTAGAAATTAGTACCAGTTGATTCTGAGCACAGCAAATACTGCAGCTTTATCACCCTGACCTTACAGTGCAGTTCACAGGACCAGCAATTTGGGAACTTTCACTGAGAGCTGTATGCCTTTCCCTTGCTGTCTCTGACACAATGATACTGTAAAATAAATAATTTAAAACTGCCAATCAAAACTTTACAAGATAGTTCATTACATAAATTTATAAAAGGAAATAGAAGAATGCCTCTACTTCTCCAATAGAGATGAAAAGTTCTTAGAAGATCTTGGTAGCATTTACATACAAATACATTTCAGACTGAGTTTTATAAATCTGCAACAATGTTCTATTTATGTACAACAGCTTCAAAATCACAAAGTATACAACCTTTTTTCTTCATATGCACATGTGATATGGCATCCCTGTATAACAGTCTGCCATTAGGGACAGCATTAGGAAACAGATCTTGTATTCCATTACCTTTACTCAGCTTACCCTAAAATTTGTTACAAATCATTTTCATATGTTTGAATTCATTTGTTCTGTTTGCATTAAATTATATTTGCTAAAATGGGAAAAAATGTATAATGTAAAAGGAATGGAATGTTTCATAATGCCAGCTTCTACTGCTAACATAGAATACAACATTAGAAAGCAAGAATAAGCCTTTGTAATACAGCCTAATTGAACACTAAAAATTACTGTAGTTCAGTGTGATATATCTGCATTCCAAATCTATATAAAGTTGAGGGAATCTCATTCTCATAGTATAACAATACAAGAAATAATAGAGAAATAAATTCAGTGTTTCTAGGACTAAAGATGTTGACTTGTGAAGATAAGAAAGTCATCCAACACCACCCTCAGCTTTCTGTCCACCTGGAAATGTGTATTACTCGTTCTACAATCTTGAGAGATTTAGTGAGGGACGTATTTGCCTTTAAGCTATGGTAGTTGACAGCATATGGTGTTCATGTAAAGAAAAAACAATAGCTCTTCCTTAATATTGTCAGCAGTAGAATGCTGCAACTCAACATTCAAAGCCACCCAAGCTTCAGCCATTTCTCCAAAGCTCAAAAGCTAATGCAAGCCAGAAGCTGGAATCAAGTTTGGTAGAACATACTTAGAAACATCAACTGCAGCATCCTGGTTTTGCAAGCTCCCTCCATGGATGTTGGATGATATCTGCAAAGCTGATGGCTAAAAATTAGAAGTCTCTGAACTCATCATCCATCAAAGAGAGAAGATTAGTACTATTTTTTCCCCATAAATGTTAACATTCCCTAAACAGCTCAAATTTTCACTCTTTATTAAACAAACACATTCAATTAAAAAAAACCAACCCCACAAATACGGCAAGGTGGTGAGAAAGGTTAGTGATTCATATTACTTACCAACTTAGGAAGACTGAAACTGAGTACTTGTCTCCAGTTAAGTGGTGCATACATGTGCAAATTACACAGTCAGTTGAAATCATGACTTCTGACTGCTCTCTCAGATATGTTCCACAAGTGCAAAAGGACATTAAAATACATATTGCTGATGATGATTATGCCAGTATGCAGGGAAAAAAAAAGTACTGACCTTTACAAAGCTAAAACAACCAGTGGAAAAGTCATGTCCTATTTGCACAAAGCGTATCCAGAACATCTGAAATAGAATATTGTTCAGTCTCATAAAAGAAAGACACTAAACTATCCGGAATTCCTTCTCCACGAAAGCTTGGTGTTCTAGGTGATGTTTTTTAAAAAAAGTTATTACATTGCTACAAACTTTTTTAGACTACTTCTAGCTTTAGCAACAAAAAAAGTTATTGAAAGTATTGTCTGTAGTACCAGACTTGTTTTTCTGCATGAAAGGCTGTGAAGCTACAAATATTTTCTTCTCAAACATAACACTATTTAACTTAATTTGCCAATTTAACTTGGCTTAATTCAAGGGTGAGTTACAAATAAACGTAGATAGAGTTCAATAACACATTTCTTAATAATCATAAGAGGAACTATGGGTGTTTAGTCTAGTTAGTACTGTAGTAACTGAACTTTTCACTTTTACGTGCCAAACAGCATTTCCATCCTTAGATTGCAGTGCCAAGAAAATCTACTATTTCATTCCCAACATTCAACAGTAATACACCAACTATACATATATAAATATAACGCTGCCAATTTTGCAGAACAAATTCAAATGACAAAATACTTGACATTCAACCTGTTTCCTGGAAGCAACTTACCCTGCAACAGTACAGTAAAATATTTCAACTATTATAAGCAGCTCATCTTGTTCATAAAACTGAAAATCAAATTTGGGTATAGCATCCAATTAGAATTCTTACTGTTGCAAGACATAAATATAGTAACAATATTCTTGTACAAAATCTTTTTTTTTTTTTTTTTTTTTTTTTTTCCAACTTCTAGCTCCATTTTTCTTAAATAGGTAATACACTTCTATGAAGTGTTAAACTGGGATGACAGTTAAAACCAATTTTAAATTTAAATCCAAAGTTCATGGCTTGTTATCACATTTTCAGAAAGGAGACAAACATTTAATTTCATAGAAATGTATGTAAAAAGAGATGCAGCAGCAATGTTACACAAGCATACTGCATTGGCTACAGATTTACCAGATTTTGAGATTAGTTTTTGAATTACTAGAAAACAAGCAAGTATAATTTAAGTGTAAATCCACAATGCTTATTATAAATGTCTTGGGAGGAAAAGAGTTTGTGGCCTTAATATGCATCTTAATATAATAAATATACCACCTTAAGGAGTTTTAATTCTCTTGGTTGATTGTTTATTAAAAAAGTAGCACTCAGTGAAATGCCATTAATTTTAGTAATTTAGTTCTACTGATTACAATGATAAAATTGCAAAGAAAAACATAAAGCTATCAGAATACAGAACAAGCAATTCCCTAGACATCTTGCAGATGCTGCCAAATAAGCTACAGCCTCTGTTAGGCATTAAGTTTCTAATTAAGGGAGATTTAATTCTCCTGGATCATTTCACAGTGGTGACATTGAAAGTGGTAAGCTTGACTACTTATCTTTCCAAAGAACCTTCTACATATCGATAGGCCTGTACTTGCCTACAAGCACCCTGTGGTACAGTCTCCATTTTAAGTCTCAAACTTGGAGTTCAAATTCTTGATGAATCTTAAAAGAGGTCCTCATACCATCTAAAGACTTCTTTCTCTGATGGAACTAAACAGAAAGGAGAAACTCTGGCCATGACATAAGAAGACAGTAAACAGCACTGTAGAGACTGGAATTCCCTCTAGGAAAAGATGAAGACCTGCCTGCTGGGCAGGTCATAAAGCACACTGGTAGAAGGCATAGTTTGGGGAAAAGAAAAATTATTGAGGCAATTCCTCTGAAATTCTCTTGAACTTTCTGTTTAGATCAATATGGCTCTAATATGAAGTTTAATAAGGCTGTGGACATGGAGTTGGCTAATGCAGCCAAAGAATCTTCTGAATACTTGAGACATACTTCAAGTATGGAAATATTTATATGGAGCGTAAATTCTCATGTTTTATTTTCATCCCGAAAGAAACATGACCTACTTTATGAAAGACAGCAATTGTAGGCTTGGGGGCCATTACCAAATTAAAGAGAGACAGATCTTTCTCCAAAATGATCTCACATAGAGAAGACCTCAATGCAGCTTTCAGTAGCACATGATTTTGAACAGCACTGAAAGACTGCAAAGGCCTTGTTGTTCTGAGATGGGTTTAAAGTAGTAATGATTCCTGAACAATTCAACTTAACTATACTTTTATTGAAAATATCAACTAGTATATCATTTGAATTTGCCCACTTCCACCTTATTTCCCTCCCCATTCATTTCCACTGCTGACACTTAAACCTATCTATACGCTCACTGGGAGAGAAGAGGCAAAAATAAACTGTGGCTACATTCCTGCCTAGGACAGTTACAAGTTTAAACTGGGAAAGTAAGGTAAATAAGGTAAAAGGTTAAAAGAGACACAGGGTGTCTCACCAGACTGGTTGCCAACCGTCAGGTACCAAAATTCAGACAGAAAGCAGCAAAAAATAGGCAAGCAGCAGACATTGGATAATCTGTTCCCATTCTTGTACTCCAGATAGTTTTCATACTGTCTTAATTTTAAAAAAAACCTATATCTAAAAGGTAATGGTCTTTCAGATGTCTTTGTCAGCACTGAAGATTCTAGCTAGTAACAATGATAATGAATTAAAGTGCTTTGCACATTAATTTGATGAAACAATGCCATTGAACCCAATTTTCCGAATTATACCTAAGTCATCTGCCAGCACAAAGAAAAATCTGAAACAGGGTTTGGGCTACTAGGGACAGAAGTGAGGAGTAAATGACCAAAAGAGATGAGTAGGTTATAGATAATTGTAGCACAGGCACAATATCCCAGGATACAGTCAAAACTCAGAGTGGTGTTAGAAATTTGACCACACCTTCATATATAAACAAGGCAGAGTCATTTGAGCCCACCTGCTCCAGAAAAGAAACACATTTCATCATGCAAGGCACTCTTCAGCCCTGCTACCTGCCGCATCACACGCTCAGTATTTCTTGAAACAGTGCCCCAACTTTTGATTCTGAACACATACCTGGTCACGTTTTATGAACAGGCAGCACAAATCTATTTGGTGAAGGATAATCTATTTGCACACACATAAATACACTTGTGTTCTCTCAAGTATTTTTTAATCTTTTGAAAATTAGAGAAAAAAAAAAAAAAGCTTTTTATTACTTAGGAAAGTTAACCGTTAGTTGGCCTGTACAGCAAAACAAAAGGTTTGCTGTTTTTTCCTTTAGCATGCTCCCACTACTGTGGGAAGCAGAAATGTCTGAGAAGGAAACCACCTTGCATAACATTGTACTGAAAAGTCTGAGTAGTCAGCCACAGCTTTTTCTTTTTCCAGTTCTCAGTCAACATTTCTTCTTGTATCACAAGTACCAAAGGTAAAAATAGTAACAGAATCACCTTATTGACTGAAACTGACTAATGACCTTTTTCTTCCTTCTGCTATGGTTTGAGAGAAGCAAATACCTATTTTACTCTTCAGATCTGAAGCAAGTCCAATGTTTAAGTGTTGTCTTTAAAATATCTTCAAAGTATGCATGCCAGACTAAATGCAACTGGAAAGTTTAAGCAACTGTGATGACTTTTTCCCCTTATTTTTATAACTAATTCTATTTTCAACACCCTACATTATATCCTATTCCTCTAATTAAAATATCAAAAGAAGGACAGTGAATCAAGAGAGTCTTTCTTATATTATAGAGCATATGATGTTAATCAATCCAGCTGACTTATACAAAGATGCCTGCTGTGTCCACAGAGCAAAATGCTTTCCAAAATGTAACTGGTAGAGTAATTGGATTATTCTCCCTACAATAATACTCTCACAGTAAGTGGTTTTTTTTTTTTTAAAAAAGCTACAACAGTAGCTTTGCATTCTTAAACATGGCTCGAGTTTTAGAGATGAGGAGATAAGTTTTAAAAGCCCTTTACATAATGAAGACACTAGAATCTAGAATATTTTCCTAATGCTATAAAGATATAAAAAACTGTTTTAAAAACTTAAAACCTAAGAACTCGAAATTTGACCTGTCTATAATTTTCCTCAACTTTTATAGTACATTTTGTTCTCCATCATTCCCAAAACGCAGCTTAGCAAGCCCTGAACTGTTTTTCTTAAGATTGTTATGAAATGAAAAATAAAATTTAAAACCACCGTATGTCAAAGATCTGAAAAGCTATTATATGCAACCAAATTGCTCACAACTTGATCAGACTACAACCATCTCAAGCTCTGCTACATGGGATGGCTAAAATTCATTATTTAAAAAAAAAAAAACCAAAACTTTCTTGCTTTATTTATATTGCTTTTTAAAAGAACAAGTAACAATATTATTCAGCATGGAATGTTAAGTGTTTATGCAGTAGCTCCCTTACAAAAGGAGGACATATCTTCAGATGCCACAAAGTAGTATTTAGCACACTGCTATGTTTTCTTAGGTAGAAGGAAAATCAACAACTAAGTTGAATATATTTTTTCTTAAGTGACTGAGTGATGCTGAACTTAGTTCACAGCATGCTAATTAATCACTCTAGAAACATCATGCTAAGTCAATAAGCATCTACCTCCAAAAATGAGAATTCAGTGATTGCTTTTGGAACAGTTAGTCTTTGTTCACACAAACACTTGCAGTAACTAGAGCAGATGTTTCCACATTGGTATGTGAGATGCTTCAAAGTTATTTCATCTGTGGAGTTGGCATCGGTAGCCACAGATCCTGACTTGAGGAAAAAAAAGTAATAAAATCTGAAGCCATCACAACACTACATAGTACAATCTCATCCCTTTAAAAGCCTCCAAACACATGCTTGCTTCTTGTTTAGAATACTTTCACTGTACTCCCAAACTGGGAGACAGAATGAGATTTACTGGGAGTGAATAGGCAAGCAGCCATTTTTGAGGAGCAGCAAGAAGGCAGATAAATATTTCTTATCCTACAGCATAGCCTAAGTTGTTACGGTCCTTGTCCAAGGTGGTCATTGATAAATCCTGTCAAGCAATTTCTAAGCCACTAATGCATCAGCGCTCGTTTTCCTCCACTTAAATTAGAGCCTGAGCAAATGAAATAGCTGAGAAAAAACAACTCTCAAAATGGCTACAAATAACATTCTTATGAAGTAGCAGAACAGCAATTAGCAAACAGTGCGTTTATGGCTAGCCAACTGCAACTGGTCACCTGATGTCAGAAATTTGGTTCAGAGTTTATATTTATTTATTAAAAAACATCTATGTGGAATAAAACTACTTTCTTTTGCTTTTATCAATTACTTTAAAACAGAAAAGTAAATTGCAGGAAATAAGCAGTTATTCAAATACATCAACTCTCACTTGGGCTTTGAAGTTTAACAACCACACACCAAACCATGCACTGCTTGTGGTTTTCAACACTTGGAGGCAATGAACTCTTGTTCTGTTCCTATCACAAAGAGGAGTCAAGGAGTCACCTGCTGAATCATCCAAACCATAACCAGACTGACACATTTCCTCTGATGTACTTCCCATTCAATTACTTGTCTGGGTATATCTTCCTTGGTCATACAGGAAAAATAAAAACAACACACACAACAAATGGAGATGTATGCTTGCAAATTGCAGTGTACCATTAGGCTTATTCACATGACACTACTTTAGGCCCAAAAAGGGAAAAGAAAGGAAAAAAAGCTTGCTATATTATCAGATGTGAGAGATGTAAAATCAAAGACAAAGCAATGTTTTACTTCCTTCAGGAATTAGATCAAAGGAAAAATGAGCAAGAATGCACAAAAGTACCTGTCCATCACATCTTTGTATTTTTTCACCTCTAAATTTTAAAACAGTTTATTTCCCCTCTCACTCTTCCCCCCCATGCTTTGGAAAAAAGCTTATATCCCTAAAGCTAATCAGATATTTTCCTTTGTTTAAAAATAATGATTCATTATACTTTTCATTTATCACTTAAGTAGAAAATGACAATTAGCAAAACAGATTTATGTATTTTTAATTAAATTCCAAATTCTGAAACAAATGACTGAACTCAGCTAAGTAAGTCTTTTTGAAGTATCTGCTTTCTTAGTTTTGTGCACTAATAATCCCTTTTTTGGAGCTTGGATCTAGCACACAGCATTTAACTTATTTAAAATAATAATAATAATAAGCTAAGTAGTGAATATGGAAACCTTTGTTTTGGCTTCATCCAATTGATGGCTCAATGGAAATCTCATAGAACTTTGCCTGGGGAATTCCTGTATGCTTTCAACTGAATAAAAAGATATGGTCAATTACATTTCATATCATACTACGTAATCAAATAGCTCAATTATTCTACAAGCAAATATGATGTTAAGTTTTGCAATGACTGTATTAAAAGGGTGTGGAGTTGAGTTTGGAACGTTGCTTTACTACACTATTCAAGATCAGCCCTTGCTTTATACGGGCAGTAACAATTAAGCAATTTCTAACAGAAATACCTCTTTACTTATATTGAGGCAAAAACATACATTCAACCAAATGAGATGACATCCTTTAACACCAACTCAAAATCTAACAAAATCTAACACAAGTCCTTCTGGAATGCCTGAAGCACGACAGAGAAATCAAGTGAACTTCTGGAAGTTTGCTTCCCTTCCAGCTCAAAACAGTCTTCTGCTTGTGATACAAGCATTCTCAGCTTACTTCACCATCAATGTCAATGGACCTGTTAAAGATGAAATTTTCAAGTCTCCAAGGGCAATTAATTGCCATGTCCAATTACCTTCATGTTGAACATTATTTCTCTAATATCCCTAGCTACAGCTTCCCATATGTGAACTTCTCATGTTGTAACCTGTAACTGTTACCTTTTGTCCTGTTACTGTACATTTCTGATAAGAATCTGCTTCCGCTATACACACCCATTAAGTAGTTAGCTTACAATGACAATAACATCTCCAACTAGCTTTCTCTTCCGAAGACTGAGCAAACCTAGATCTTTCAGCCTCTCCACACACAAGGTATTTCAGCTCCTTAACTATATAGATTGTAATCCACTGGGCTTGCTCCAATCAATGCACCTTATTCTAGGAAGTTCAAGACTGTACCCAGTACATCACATGTTGTCTAAAGTTGCAAATAAAGGGCAAAAAACATTTTGCTGGATCTGCTGGCCACTCTCTTGCTAACATAGCTCAGTATACAGTTGGCCTTCTTCACTACAAGGTAACATATACATTGCCAACACCTGTTCAAACTGTTGTCCACTAGAACTCATATTCTGCAAAGCTTCTTTCTAGCTGGACAGTCCTAAACCCATACTGTTGCACGAGGTTAATTTCAAGATGCAGGACTGAGCACGCCTTTGTTGAAGCTCAGATTCCTGTCAGCCTGCCTCTCTGATTTGCTAAGGGCTGCAAAGAGCAACTCTGCTCTCTAACCCACGGCCCACTGCCCCCTGTTTGGCATCACGTGAGTTGTATAGAGTCTGTTCCATCCCACAGTGGAACAGCGAACCCTGAGAAGCACCACAAATGGACTCCATGCTGCTGCATGCACACAACCCTTGAAGTCCATTCATCCTAACCACAGTGCATCAGTTGGGTAATAAGAAAACAATGAGAGACAACACTAAAGATGTTAGGGATCAAGGGCTTCCCACAGAAGGGCACAATCATTGCATTCTACCTGCAAACTCTGGTGTGTTGCACAACGGAGCAATTTTTTTCCTTTCACATCACTAGGTATAACACTTTAATGTTTATGCCACCTGTTTAGAATACTGACCAGAAGTTAATATTTGTATTGTTCACCTTTTTAAGCATCAGCAGCTATATATACATACACACACACACACACACACACACACAGGTTCCATCTGTCTACAAAGTTTCCCAACTAAATAGGCCAAGAATTAAAAAAACCTTCAGTCTCAGTGGTCTGGATACATTTCTTATCACGGTCTGATAAAAGTGCACGAACAACACATGGAACAGCAAGAAGAAGATAGGGAGATACCATTATCTTTTCCTTCAAATATAAAATATTTACATTGTACATTCACGATCAATAAAAGACAACATCCTTCAATTGCAACTCAAATGCAGACATCAAGAATCAAAATGAACACACTAAGACTTGATGCTTCAGTAGAAAAGCTAGTACCTTGTGCTGTTCCACAGAAATTGTGTGTTGAACACAAAACAATGGAGTCTGATGCCAGAGTCAAAATATTTGACTAGGCAGACTATGGACTTGCTCCAGTAAATTCCTACTTTATGCAATCAACTACAATTTGTCTTGAGGGCCCATGTATGTACATCTTTTAGCTTATTAGACATTATATGCTGCCACGCATAAAGTGTGCAATACAGAATAATTCAAATGTCACATGGGTTGAATTTTAAGATGCAATTATTCAGAGGAAAAAAATGAGCATCTCATTGTACAATTAAAAGCAGAGTTCAGCATGCATCACCAAAGGCAACTAATTCCTATATGTGTGTACCCTACTTTAACATTCACAGCTGGCAAACAGCAAAACTACAAGCTCTTAAAGCACTTTCAGATAAATGTTCTTGGTCTTACAATTTACTTCATTTAAGTTTCTAGAGTAACTACAGTCAGTTTAATCGTTAATGTTATGTCTTGTTAAAAGATACACTTTAACAAGTTATCATCACACTGTAGTATAGGAAGTACCTGAGGTTTTCCCCAGAAAACTTTTGTCAACACGTTATCTGAAGCTCTGAAGAGCACTCGAAATTGGCTATTTTGCTTGCTTCGTATTCCCTTAAAAAGAATTTATAAATGAATCAATTACAACAACAGAGCTATGGTAACTAGAACCAACCTCTAGTTATGTAGTTAGATTTCTGAAACAATTCACAAAGCAATCATTCATTAACTATTAATTTCTCTATCAAAGCACTTATTGAGCACAAACTTCGTATACTTAAGAAAAATAAGCAAAAAAAATTTTAGTTACATTAACAATCTCATAACTAGCTAGAACAGTTAACATCTACAGAGCTCACTCAAACAAGCAAGTCTTACTTCCTTATCAGAACACATATAAAAGTCAAACATTAAAAGCTACGGCATTTCTCCTATCAACGAGTACATGCAGGAGGAAGAGTTATAAAGGCACATATCCCACTAAAGCTGTTTCACAGATTATTGGTACACTTTAAGGAGCATTGATACTAAAGTTAAAATTACCAAAATATGTTGGGTTTATTATTATTATTATTATTTTATTTTTTTTTAAGTCACATTCAAGCAAATTGTACTTGCACAAATTCTAATGAAGCCCATGGAACACAGATGTTGCAAGCCTGATTCTATCTCTAATTATGCTTCTCTGATCAACTGTATTTGGAGGAGGGTTCATCCGTTACCATAGTTCGCTTAAAAACAAAAGCTCCAAATTTCATCATCTTCAGATTTACAGTTTAACAATAAAGATAGCAACAAAAAAATAAAAAAATCATAGGATTTGGAATATATGGTGTCAGAAAAGTTGCAATACTTCCTGAGGATGTACATTTTACCTTGTTACTTGTTCTGGTTTTGAATATTATTCTAACCATAATAATGTCAATCTCAAGAACATCTATCTGTTTCGCACTGAATAGTTTGCAAGATCAGAGCCTTAAATATAAGCAAGGCAGAATATTCACTGCAACATTCACAGCAAAGCATACATAATTATATTTAAAACTGACCTCCCTACTAACAAGGGCTACAAAGACAACCTAAACACTATTCATACTGGGACTGGGTTTTCAAGAAATGTAACAACAGTTTCGTGGAACATAAGAGGCTCCTAAACTGATTTCCCATATGGTTTTGATTAAGAAATATATGTAGAATAGAGATGAAAATATAACCTTTTACTTTCCTTCCCTTCAATGGCAGTTCTAACAATGATTAACAGTAGCCACTCAAATAATTCAGTCCCAACAGTTCCAGAAAATAAAAAAACACAGCTGAAGAATAAATTTACTATCACTGTTAGCAACCAATTTCCCTTTTATTCCACAGATATGCTCACATGGCAAGATCTTACTGTCTGATAAGTAAAGAATTTGCCATTTTATATATTCTTTATGGGACATACTGAATGTCAGCTGTATGAACGCACTGCAGAACAGGGCTGCCCAGCTGCGTTCCCTGCCTAGCGACACAGCACTCCTAGAACATCTCTGATCAAGGTAAGAACCAGCACGTAACAATGAAAACATACACATAGTGAGATTGAAGGTGATGTCACAGCTACATGGCTTTAATCATTGTTTGTGAGGATCAGAATTTAGGACTTCAAAGCCTAAATCCCTACTTATGTTCTGTTATGTAAAATACAGGCTAAAATAGCTAGTAGCAGACAAGCCATAAATGCTTAGTACGACTGGATTGGGGTAGGGCAAGGAACAGGAATACAAAAGACAAGCACAACAGCTGGGTAGAGAAAATAACTTGAATAATGTGGTAGTCTCACCCTGAAATATCCACACAGTCTCAAAGTACACATTATGTGATAATTTTGGATGGGGGCAGGGTAGGAGAACTGTACAAGAAAAAAAACAAACACATTCTTCTCCCCCTTTTTCTTTGTTCCTCCAACTTACAAATAAGATGTAAAACATGGAAGGGAAGCTGCCCTTTCATAAATACATGAAGAAAGCTGCATTACACAAACGAGTAAATATAACTGTCTGAAATGAAAGCAAGTCTGGTTAAACCTGATGCAGTATCCTGGCCTTGGGAGGTTGAGTTTAATCAGTAGTTTTGTAATTTGAGGTTTCTGTTTGAGAGAATAATACGGCACTTGGTGAATAGGTTATCTATACCTGTGAGCTTGTAGATATACCACAACTATTCTCAATGAGAAAGAATACGTTGTCTTCCATATTATCTGCCTTTATCATCTGTACATTTTAAGCCATACTCTTCAAAGCGGGAACCTCATGCAGTCTGTTCTCTCGAATGTGCAGTGTGATAGACCAGCAGGCATTACAGGAAAAATACATTATATCAAACAATATATTTTATGTGATGACAATGGGTGCATTGCAAATTTAAGCTATGTTAAACCAAAGAATATGTGTTAATTATATCACAAAGGAAAATTAGGCAATGCAAACTTACTGGAAAAAGTTCTTAAGTATTTTGTTATTGCTGTGTTTGCCAGAATCACTTGCATACAACATAAGAAACCAATCCTGAACTAATTTTGAACAGAAACTTTCTTCTGTAATTGCAGAATACTATCCAGTAAGCAAGAGAAAACAGCCACATACTTAAAACCACAGGAATTCTTACTGAAATGGATGAAAGAATAATTAATAAGCAACATGTTAAATTTTGTTTCTAATGTATCGATACACATACATAGCACAGCTTCTTCACTTCAGCTTCTCTCCTTGATTCTCAGTATACCTCAAAAAAAAAAAAAAAAATCATTCCCCAAAATATAAATAAAAGAGAGCAAATGCTAACTCTAGTTTCATTCTTAATTATTCCTTATCTCTTTGACTAAAGACTCACTTTAAGTGTTCTTTCTTGCTGCAGTAAGATACTATATGACAAATTGACAACATTATAGGGACCAAAGCTAAAGGTAAAAGGTTTTTTTTTTTTTTCATTTTAGCAGGCACAAAGAACACAGGTTAAATGATTGTCCAGTTGTGCCCCAGATGCTGAACTTGCACTTCTCCCATTTTTCACTTCTATACATTTTTCACTGCTGAATGCACAAACGTACTGGCACTTAGCATCAAAGCAGACTGAAGTAATACAAGGACAAATACAAAGTCATTCTTTAGTGACAGTCAGCAAACACCTGCCTGATTTATCCCAGTCTCTTAAAAATAACAAGCTTGCCTTAAGCCACTTTCAGAAAGTATCTTACACACAAAATAAATACTCCAGCAGTGATTTAAGCTAACCTGCTTGACTTTCAGGACTGCTAATCTATCTACTATATGCAGGTAGCATCACACAGCTGAAAAGCAACACTGTCCCAAATATCTCCTTAGCTTTGACTGACCAGATGAGACCTTCACATTTCACGATGAAGCAGACTTGAGAGTCATTATTTTGTGTACGTTCAGTCTGGAAAAAGAACTCATTGAAAGTTCTGGTGAAAGCTCTGCAGAGAAGGATTTGGATGTCCTTGTGAATTAAAAGGTGGACGTGAGCCAGCAGTGTGCTCTTGCAGCCCAGAAGGCCAACAGTATCTTGGGCTGCATCAAAAGAACAGCGGCCACCATGGAGAGGGAGGTGATTGTTCCCCTCTTCTCTACACTTATGAGGTCCCACCTGGAGTACTGTGTACAGGTCTGGGACTCACAGCCCAAGAAAGATATCCAGAGCTGTTGAAGAGGGTCCAGAGGAAGGCTGCAAAGATGATCAGAGGGCTGAAGCATCTCTCCTATGAAGAAAGGACGAGGGAGCTAGGCTTGTTCAGCCTGAAGAAGGTTCTGGGGAGACCTCATTATGGCATTCAAGTATTTGAAGGGAGCTTGTAAGAAGGAGGGGACTGACTTTTTACGCTGTCTGATTGCAACAGGACAAGGGGAAACAATTTCAAAGTAGAAGAGAGAAGAGTTAAGCCAGATGTTAGGAGACAATTCTGTGCTCAGAGAGAGTGGCGAGGCCCTGGCACAGGCTGCCCAGAGAAGGTGTGGATGCCCCATCCCTGGAGGTGTTCTAGGCCAGGTTGGATTGTGCCCTGGGCAGTTTGATCTTGTGATTGGCAGTCCTGCCCATGGCAGGGTGCTTGGGACTATGTTACCTTCCAACCCAAGTCATTCTACAGTTACTTTCAGCACCTACCAAAAACTCTTTCTTGACTACACAACATAACGTTCAAATTCCAGCATACAGTCAGAGTGCCTGACATTGGCAGGGGGAGTCATCTACCACTACGTTAACTTGAGAGTGACCCGACCACACAAATAGCATCTGCATCACTGAGCTGCTGTTGCTGACGGGCAGCATATATAAGGATGGCTTAACAGCAGCCATTGAATAAATGAACGACAAACTACAACAACCAAGTGCAACTGCTTAGCAGAATATCATCAGTTACTAACAGAAGATGTTTAAAGGTTACGGAAAAAAAAAAAAAATGTACATCAGTGTTCTAGAATCTGGAAAACGTTAAGCGCGCTGAAGCTTACTACATTTCAATCTTGACACCACAGAAAAACTCATCTGGCTTTAACTTCGGAGACTATTTTGAACTGTCTTAAAGACCTGGGAAGGAAAGATTTTTTGTCTTTTACACTTAGCTTTTAAAGTAAGAACTAAGGATTTCATAGACATCTAAGTGAAGCACGTTCATTCAAATTGACACAACTTCTTGAGATGTCTTTCATAAAACAATTCCCTTTTTCATCTCCTCTCAAACTTCTACCTTATCAAGACAGACATCCACTCTGGATTATTTAAACTTGGAAAAATGCAAGTGTTTTCTTTGAAAAAAATATCCATTGTTACAGCAAAAACCTGGGTTTCCTTTCAAGCAAGATCATATGATTATGCATTTATATTTTACTTTCCGCAGGAATTTACACACCCCCCCTTTGCATCCTGTTATTCATTTAGCGTTTCCCCTCACTTCAGCATGCTATGTTAATAACGGAGACCTGCTGGCTCAGAACGGGCACTCAAGGTGACAATCAACGCTCACTCATGCACTCATCAGTTATTCTATAGGGCTCTCCTCACTTATTTTTTAAGCAGCACAAAATAATCCCTCAAAAATCAGTTCTGTGAGAAGCACTGGACAGGTAGATCATTAAAACAATTATCTTAGGGAAGTGGATGGATTTGTTATTGTTGTTCTTAATTACATACTTTAAAATACTTCTTTCTCTTCTGGAAGGTCAATTTCAACTGAAATATATTTTGTGCTACTTAAGTACTCTAAAATAGGAAAAAAGATTTTCCTCCTATTCGCAATAGTGAATTAGTCATTGTTTCAGATTGCTTCCTGATGTTTATCTTTAATCAATGTTAGCCTTTAAACGCTTTCAGATTGATACTGATTAATGATCTCATTTGTAATCTTATCTGTAAAGAAATAGCAAGAAGTCTTTTTCCAAGAAAAAAAAAAAAAAAAAAAGACAAGATAGCATCACAGAAGCTATTATATCTGACCATATAAACAAATTTGCTTCATGCATCAGACATTCTGAACTACATAAAAAGATAATCAACATAAAACTTATTTTTCCTTTTAGACTCAGCTAATTTTTTTTATTTTATACTAAGTGCTAGAATGCATCTAGTATACACACTCATTCCATGCTTACTATAAGGAAAGTAAAAATTCTGTTGTTTGATTCATTATGACACGAATAACCTGCACAACACAGCTAGGGTCCAGCATATTCTTAGCAGTTGCATGTGTCCATATGAAGTGGTCTCCATCTGAACAGCGCCGCAACACAGTTTAATTTGCTTCAACTTTGCATCCATAAGTAGTTAAAACTGCAACTTGAGATGCATATACGATTTATTTCCTGCTACCACACATCTAATTTATCACTGTTTTAAGCATCTGAAAGCTGATTTAAGATTCAAATTAGAAACAATCAATGGATATAAAGTTTGGTGTGATGAGATTACAGGTTTTTGAATGTTTTTTAACAGCACAAAACTAGTAATGCAATTATTATTTTCCTAAACAGAAATCATAGTATTAGCCCCTTTATTCCAGGACCTTCAAGTGCAAATTAACAGAATACAACAAAACAAAAATCAAACATTTCCACTGCATGAGAAAGTGAGATTATCAATCCAGCCCAAGTGAGGCAAAAAGTTTACAATCTTCTATTCATTTCAGAATATGTAACTTTTCTTCAAGAAAAATTCAAGTGCATTATTAGAATTGAAACTTCCTTTTCAATTCAGAAAAAGAACACCAAACAAGATGAATAATTTGTTCTACTGCAATCAATGTGAAATAACATGTCACCAAGACTTTGATGAAACTGATGTGCCAACAGAAAACTTATTTCCAGCAATATCTTTTTTTAAATAAGGATATTTGCTACCATAAAATATTTCACAAACTCAAACCTTGAGGAGATCCCATACTAAGAACCACCCTGAACATGCCCAGGAATCAAGACACTTGCACGTATTCATCAAGCAATAAAATACTGGATATCAGCTTACAAGCATTACCAAACTGAAGCCTCTAGTCAAAATAAATGAGAAAAAGAATTCTGTAGTCCCGCAGTAAAAAGTGAAACTATTGTAGGCAAGCTAGCTTTCTTCAGTCCTCTTATGTATGGTATGGAATCACTACCAAGACACTGAAATAACAAATCCTCAACCAATAAGGACAGAGGTTATTTTTTACAAAAAAAAAGAAAAAAAGGTCCTTAGTATTTGCAGGTATCAGTGTAGATCCATCTTCAATATAGCATCATAAAGTTTCTGATTACAAAAAGGAAATTTTTTTTTTTAAATACCAGCTCCCTGTTTTATTCCAGCAAAGACAAGGACTAAATCCTGCCTTTGAAGAAACCAGCAAGCACCCAATGCAGCCAACCACCCCTTTTCACCCTACAGAAGAACTCAGATAATGATAGAGGGGGGTAGCACTCATCTACTGCCTCTGAGGCAGAACAGGAGAACATGCACATGGCGTGATTACTGCCCTGAGCACTGCTGCACTACGCAATCCTGGGCTACGGTCAGTAGACACTGCCCACACAACTGGAGAACCTTAGGTGTTGTCTTAATGCCTCGTGCTCTGCTTTAATCACAGCTTGAACACAGGAAAGACTTTGCCACTTTCTTTAGAAGTCACCTTCAGAATAAACTATGGGAAGAAGCATTAGTTGTTATTGCATATAATATGAAATCTTTTTGATGCATCATTAAGCAAAACATGCAGCGGATTGGAACTCATGATATTTACTCAATTGTAATGGCTTTATAAGGGCTATTTTCGGAGGGGTAAATGATAAATCCCAGCTTCTAATTTTTCAAAGTTTAAGAAAAGGACTGAAAGACTTATTAAGGTCTACACTGCCTCCAAATGCAAACCTTTGAAAGACTGATGAAATGTAAGTATTTACATTTGGTTTTCAAGAAAGCGGAAAGCCTACTTTATACAGTCATACTGTATATATCCATACAATTGTATGCTCCGCTAAAATAGAAAAAAAAATGATTTTAAGTACTTCAACAGCGAACACAACCTGAGTACAAGCAGCATTGTGCAGGCATTCCTAAACCAAATAAATTCCCAACTGTTACCTTCAAAAAAACTCTTGGCTCGCAAGTAACTGACGCTGAGCCTAAGCACAGACAACTTATCCAATTTGGCGATAACATCTTGAGGGAAAGGCAGAAGGCTTGCCAAGCGATCCAACTCCGCATTCAAACGGTCCCTGTGCCTCTTGGAGGGATTGGATTTGACTCCTTCGGCTGGAGATGGCTTTACTCTGTGGCAAAAAAAAAAAAATAAATAAAAATAAAAATAAAAATAAACAAAAGTTCTTTCCCAAAATGAAGGCAAATACTTGTCTAACATTACAACCTTTTAAACTTTAACATGCAAAATGTTTTTCCTAAGCGACTTCTGTTCCTCATGGAAAAAAGTAGAATTCTATCTAAGATCATTTCACTTTCCTCCCCAACACATTCACTGTTAAACAAAGCAGTAAGACCTGCCATAGCTATCTGAACACGTAATGGATGTTTGCAAACTCAGATATAGCACTTGTAAAAACCTTCCTACACACACATTTGCCTTGATTTCTTTCAAATTATGAATAATTCAACTTATTAGTGTACAAATTATTTGACAGTACACTCAGGTTGTTGTTGTTTTGGTTTTTTTTTTTACTTGAATTACATTTTTTCACAAATATCTTTAATTCTTCATCAAGGTTTGGAACAGGTTATTGTAAATTAGAAATAATACATGGTTAAGTAACTTGCTAGACAACAAGGCACTCAGAACTGCACAAGAAAAGATACAGCTCAGTCAGCACGTAAAATCTTCCTTGCTAATACCACTGAACTCATTCTATATACCAACTCTTAGCTAATGATGTTTCACTTGAGTATGATATGACAAAGGTGGCTCTGCAAGGTGCATCATTTCTCAAGTATTATCCAGGCAAGACACTCCCTTGTATATGATTAACGCAATTTAAATATAACTCTAACAAAATAAATAAAGCTCAAGATCACTAAATGTCATCAGTAACATTTAAATTTGCCTCAAATAGTTGTGTATAGAACAGCCTTCAATGAAGGCAAAAAAAAAAAACCAATAAATTTCAAACTTTAAGCAAGTAAAAGCTGTATACCTGTCACTGAACAGCTCACTATTACCAAATCAAAGCATGTTCCAAAAAGCAGTGGTCCCCTGGAAAACAGCTCATGACATGCCAATTAGAGCAGCACTGAATACCAGACTTCTCTATTTTCACGACTGCCCTCCCCTTTGCTTAAAATTTCTATTAGCAATTTGACAAGTTATGTTGAAACAATACGGAACTGGGCAATTACCTTGACAAATTACTCATTAGATGTGATTGTTTTTGCATTACTTTCATGTAAGTTTTTACTTCCAAGTAGCCAATGCATAAGGATTCCCCAAGTGCAGCATAGAACATTTCTAAACATTAAGTTGGCGGTATTTTCAGCATACCATGATTTTATCTAATTTTATCTACTATGACCCAACAAAAATCCGTGATTTAAATGGAACTGTCAGGGACAAAAGAAATAAGGATGGAAATGAAGGGGAAATAAGTAGTAACTCGAACCATTTTCCATTCTCTTACATAAACTGTTGATGCACAGGGCTGCCTTAGCTGCATTGCAGAAAATTACCTTCAAGTACAATTAAATGCTATGTCAAGATTATTTTTATTATTAAAAAAGGGAAAAAGGAAAAAGAAAAAAAAAAAAAAAAAGAAAAACACTACAGAAGAAAACAGGTTTTAAGCTGACCTCCTGGGCACCACCTTTTACCTTACTTACAGGAAATTCAAACTCTCTAATCAATCAAAAGCCAGAGATTGCCACACACTCAGTATCTCTCAAGTAAAGTACAGTCCTTATCATCCAACAGCTGCAAAACAAGCAAGGACTGCTAATTCTAGCTTTACCATTGTAAAAGAGGTACTACCACAACATTAACTGACTACTGTTTTCAGAAGCCTGCTACAGACAACAGAAATTTCAATTGCACATGCTTACCATGCATGCCTTCATTGATATTAATAACACTACAAGTGCATGAGTATCTGGATCTTATTATTAAAAGGCCAAAATAAGTTTCAGTATTTATAGGCTAATTTGTATTTTAAAGGAAAATTGACGCAGTTCCTTGAGAAAATGAAATACAGCACAGATATGTTTTGTTCATAACATACAAGAAAACCTTTAGGAGTTCATCAGAATGACTTCACTGATTAGAAAAAAAAAAAGGGCACAAGGAAGAACACGCGTGTCACCTCTCTGACAGATTTAATCTTTTCAGCTGTGTGTACTTTTCATTTCATCTTCAATACAGCATGTGTTAACAAGTTATTCTTATGTCAATTCAATTAAACACAGGTCAGGTATATGAAACTCATCAGTTACTACTGAACAAGTGCTATATAGGTGACACCCTCCAAAATTCTCTATTTTAACAACTGAAAAAGACTCCTATGAATAGTATTATCTGCCACAGTGAATTCACCATTTAGGAACGTTCAGCTGCTGATCTGATGCTGTGCAACCGTTTGTCCTCCAGAAGCAGTCTGTCACTCAGTTGCTCAGATTGGCTTAGTGACCAAGTGACTATGACAGAGCAATGGGGACAGCCAGGACACGAGGCAAGAGCAAAATCTTTACACTCAGTTTTAACACCCTTCAATGCTATCTAAGACCACAAGCCAGACTATCCAGAAAAAGAAAAAAGCATGTTCCTAGCTGCCAACCATAGCATCTACATTCAATTATCTTCAGTTGCTGCAGCTATTCCTTGCAAACTGAATACTTTTGCAAGAAGTACTACCAAAAAAAACAGGAAAAAAAAACAAAAAAACAGGAAAAAAAAGCCATCAACCACACAAAATGAAACATTAAATGCAATGAATCTTAAGTAGCAGTTTACAGTTTACACGTAGCATACAGGTACACCAACAAGTGTACCAGTTATCACCTAATCTAATAAGTTTATTCTAACTATGCCAAAAGTTTTGTAGTGCTTCCATTTCACACACAAGGTGCAAGCTGCTCTATGTGTGAAGAGCGCTTTAAACAAAGCAAGCTTTTAATGTTTGTTTTTTTTTTTTTTTCTTTACTGATGAACTTCCACTTCTTGGCACTTATTTGTTTGTCTTGAAATAATAAATAGTTGTGAGGTTTATTGTTGCTGCTGCTGTTTTGTTTTTTTTTTATTATTATTTTATTATTATTATTATTATTATTTAAGTTAAACATATATTTGCACTGCTTTCTGAAATCACTATGCCTTAATATGTACCTTTAATTAAGGATCAACCAGCCAAACGTTTTTCTCTGGAATATTTAGTATCATGAATACATTCATGGTAACATGGAACAAAAGTGTATCATTTCTTATTTAGTCTGCTTTTTCAAGAAACATGCTGTTACGCTTTGTGTGTCTGCACAGTATGAAACATTTAAATCCCTCCACCCCATTCCTTGTCTATTACATTCATTCCGTTATGCAAAACAATTTCTACCCAAACACTGAAAAAGAGAACAACAAAGCAAATCACAGCAGGACTGAGCTAGCAGGCAGAAAAGCATAGGAATCTAAAGACAGCAAGGTGAAACAACACATATAAAATCCTTTACTTAATGTTAGGATCCACCTCCAGTAAACTTCACTTCAATAAAACAATGCATTTTATCTTACTAGCATGCAAAATCAGCAGTTCAGTTAATAATCAGTAGAGAAAAGGCATACAAGACCTTAAAAACAAAACAGAAATAGAACAGTCGAAGAAAAATTCAAAGCAGGGGCCGCGCAGAGCGGCCACCAGGGGGACCCGCACAGCTCCACCACCCGTGGGAAGAAATCTGCGGAAGGCTCTGAGGTTCTAAGAAAGCTACATTTCACTGGAATGCACATTGTGTATTAGGCTGTTGTTTTATTTCCCCTCCAGATGACAAGATAACAAGATGAAATGCAGGAACAGTTGCCGCTTAAGTTTTCCCATTATTGCGTTTTCTTTTCAGCTGTGATATGGTGACTCCCTACCGGATCAAAACAACACGTTTCTGTCAGGCGATTCCCTGTTGAGTCCAGTCCTTTACACAGCCCATAAAGATAGGGTGGCTGCAGGGGGAAGCTTCCTATGCTGCCTCTGAGTTACTGCCATGACTTAAAGTTATTTGCACCTGAAGCAGGAAGTAGTTCTTCATTTGTTTTAACCCATGAGCACTGCTGCATGCTAGCTGCCCACTGCTACAGACTAACAACGACCAGGCTCCCTTCACAGCTACATCTATGACAAATGAAACATCAAAAAGAAGCAACAGCTTCACAAAAGGCACTACTCCCAGCAATGCATCACTTCTTTCATTTTAAAATTCTCTTTGAAGAGCTCTGAATCCTACTTGGAGGACAAAATACCAACTTCAAACAGACTCAAATCACAGCAGTGCCAAACCGTGGGGCAAGGAGCAGTGCTGGAACCGCTCTCCCCTCCTTCCCCCCAGTCACTTACAGGAGCTTATGACCTCCCTCCCTACTTTTCAGCCCAGTGAATGCTCTGTAATTAGCTATGTGAGAAATCAGAGCCTTCCCACCACCCGCAATGCTCTGCGAGGTTGGTCTAACAGCATGAGCAACCAAAAGTCATAACCACTAGGAGAAGAAAAAGCAATACGTGCAAGATAAATTCTGAATAATTTCTGGTAACTCCAACAAGACTGGCTAATAGTAATGTCTTCTCTTATAATTATAGGTGAGCAAGCAAATGCAGAGGAGGAGACATCTATCCGTCCCTTTGGTATCAAAGGGCAGAATACCAAATAGACATAGTTTCCATTAGCAACAAAAATAGGCTCCAAGTTCAACTAATATGACAAGCATGGCCACCAAATATAAGAAAATAGATTACGGAAAGAGATTAGTAACGTAGATACAACAGTAACACAAAAAGGAAAGTTTCACATCCTCTAATCAAGACCAAGAATGTAATAGCCAGCCAGACATTAAGCGATGCGACCAAAAAGGCAGAACAGCTCACCCTTATGCAATTACAAGAATTACTTGCCCTCAGCAACCAACAGTTGACAAATACTACCAATGCATTTCTACTTCACAAAAAGACAACACTAATTTCTTCGTTAAAATCCAGACCTGTAGAGAAGACTGATTCACTGCTTCTACATTATAGATTGGAAATGAGTAATCGAAAAAAGCAAACACTGCTCTTCTCATAATGACTATCTTCTAGCCAGAACTTTTTTTAAAAAAGGGTATGTTTAGAATTCTGCATTAATTTGTAGACTGGCTGTGTGCATGCACTCATTCTCATAGCTCCAACTGTACAGAAGTGAGCACCCAGGCTAACTTCACTCCCCCCAGCACAGTTGTCTGCTGTCAATCTGAGAACATACACTTACATTGGGATTTTATTAAATATTCGTCATTCTCTTTAATGCTTTTGGAGTTCAGGTGATTATGGTACTATTACAAGAGTACTCAGTAATACACTGGGATTTTTTGAGCTTTGCATCACAGCTAGTTTTGCTAGCAACTCCGAAGTTCAGCTCCTCTACTGCTTGCAACTTACACTGACTTCTAGTCGAAAGTGCGGGTTAAGCTGCAGTCCTGAAAATCACTCGCATGAGATGACCAGCCCGCAAAGCCCAGGGCTCAAACCTACCGCAGGTGCAAAACGCGAAAGCACTCAGGCACTAAGCTGCAGCCCAAGTTTGAAAATACCACGACAGACACTTGTTTTTTGGCCTCTTGGAGCGATCCGCAGCACCCGCAGTGGAACAACCGCCACCATCTAATATAGCAGTGGCGGCTGCAGCCGGCCCAGCGGACCGAGGACAGCCCCGGGCTGAGGACCGGACCGATCCCCCCCCACCCCCGACCTGAGCGGGGCTGCGCCGCCTGCGCCGGGAGCTGTCACCTCAGGTGCCTCCCGATCTAGGTCAGCCGCCTCGAGCCGCCGCTCCCTGCTCCCACCTCCGCGCTCCGCCCGCAAGCCGCGAGGGGACCTCGATGTAGCTTTATTTTCACAAGAAATCCAAGAAAAATAAAATAAATCCCGTGGAACCCCTAGGGCGCCGGAGAAAGGCGGGCCCGCAGCCCACCCCGCACCGCCGTGCCCCGCAGCCGGCAGCCGCACAGGCACTCCGCGGCCCAGCCGGCGCCGGGAAGGGCGGGGGGAACCCGCGCCGGGGCAGCCCCACGCCGCGGTGCCCGGGCGGGACGGACGGAGCAAGGAAGCCAGCCCCAACCCCGTCTCGGTCTTTCTCCCTCCCCGCCCCGCGGAGAGCAGCTTACATTTTCTGCACAGGTTTCCGCCGCTTGCGACTGGCGTAGGTGACATTGGGGTTCATCCTGCCGCGGCTCCAGCGCCCCGCACCGCCGCCGGCCGGGGGCCGCCTCGCCGCCCGCCTCGCCCCGGCTGCCGGGAGAAGGCGAGTCCCAGCGGCGCCGCAGCTCCTGCCTCGCCCGCGGGCCCCGGCCCTGCCGCCCGCCCGCAGCAGCACGCTCGCAGCGGCGGCGCCTCCCCTGGCCCGGCGAGGACGGAGGGAGGCGGAGGTGGCGCGGGGCGGGGATCCCAGGTGATCGGCGGCGGCGACACCCACTCGCCGCGCGGCGCCTCCGCACGGCACAGGTGTGAGGGCGGCCGGCTCTTTGCGGCGCCGCTCAGCCCCGCGTCTCCCCACCGATCCGACGCAGACTCCCGGCCGACCCCGCCGTCTCCTCGCCCGTCTGCTAGCCGAGCGCCCGTCAGTGTGCGCGGCGCCCGGCCGGGCCGGGCCTCCCCTCCCCGCCTAGCTCAACCCAGCCCCGCTCCTCCCGCGGCCGCCGCCGCGCTGCCGGGCTGGGCCCGCCCCGCAGCCTGACAGTGCCGCCGCCCCGCGCCGAGGAGGCCCCTTGCGGCGGCCGCGCGGAGGGAGGAGGGGGCGGCCGCGCCGCCATGTTGGGAAGGTCAGGCGAGGGGACGGCGGCGGAGCGCCGCAGGCAGCGTGGGTTTGAGCCGGGCCGGATAGCGCTGCGGCGTGGAGGGAACACGAGGCACTCCGCCTTCTGCCGCCCTGAGGCTGAAAAGACTCAAAGCGGGCCGCCTCCTGAAGTGGGCTGGGAGCAGACCCCTGGCAGCGGCCGGCTGGGGGAAGAGGTGGGAGCGCGGCTGCACCGAGCGCAGGGACCGCAGGGCGCTCAGCGCAACGCTGCGGCTCTAAGGGAGCGGAAGGGTCGCTGGCCCGGGATGCCGTCAGTGCCTCGTGAGGGGATAAGGCCGCGAGTTATGGCGCTGACGCGTGAAACTAAACGGTGATGTTGAAGAAAAGGAGCAACATCGCAAAAAGCACAAGGTGCTGCCACGCTGTCGACAAACAGAACCGCTGAAGGAGCCCCTTCAATGCCTCTGTGACCCGCCGCTGCTTCGCCCTCTTGTTTTCTTCCTCCGTTTCCTCTCACAAGAGCGGAGCTCTTCCCACGGAATAACGGCAATAAATTTTGCCTCCGCGCTCAGCCTGGGAGACGGGGAGTCGCCCTGTAAACACGGCCGTGCGCGGCGGTGCCTGCGGGAGAGCCTTGCTGAGAGCATCCCGGAGCTGGAAGCGCTCTCCCCGGCTCCTTGAAGCCCGCAGCCTCGGCCCACGTGCCGCCTGGCAGCCGGGCTGCGAGCTTTAGCCTTCCCTCGCTCTCCCTGCCTGGCTGCGAGGAGGCTGAGGCAGTGTCCTTGGTGCTGGCTTGCTCCTGCCTGCCGACGCTGGCCGGGCTGCGGGAGTTCAAGCGGCAGCTACGAGCACTCGCGCGTTCCCTCGCTGGCTGTTGAAACCAGCGCTGTGGTTATGCAAGCTTTCCGGCTCCGCTTTGCTGATGGAGTTTGTCAGCTGTGGCGCAGGTATTGCTATACGGCAGCCGGTAAGAAACAGCGCCGGGATTGTGCAAGGCCTGGCTGCCCGGCTCCAACATCCCATGCGTCCCGCAGTGGCGTGGGCCTCGTCCTCAGAAGTGCACAGCGTGAATTAGACAGCATAACGCACGCTTGTTTACCAGCTTAATTGCTCGAGTTTAATTGCCTGGGAAGCTATCCCAGATGCAGAGTGTGCTGAAGCCAGAGTATTCAGATAAAATTAATTTAAATAAATCTTCAAAATGCTAGCGTGCTTGCTGGAAAGCAAGGAGTTGATCAAATGATGTTTTGAAAAACAGATCTTCAGCAAATAAAATATGCGAAAATCCGTGGAGGAAGAAAAGTACTGAAAGAATGGTATGCCTTAAAAGTTGCAGTCACATTCCTGCCACATTCCAGGCCAAGCACCTTTGCAGAGGATGTCAGCTCCTTACTGCTATCCCTTTCCTCATCATGGTCTCTCCTCACCAGACCTTGCAAGCACACTGGGAAAACAAAGGGCAATTACATGCCACATCCTCCTGTCTTCTCCATCTCCTTTCTTCTGATTTTAGAACTGGAATAAAAAATTGATGCCTTCTATACTCTCCAAACCAATCCAAACTCCCAGTTTCTTCCAACTTAAACTGCCCAGTCCCTTTCACTACTCGTCTCACCCCTAACCTCTTTCTGCTCACTGGCTCCTTCCTCTGTCAGCATAAGTGTGCTGTGATCACGCACAACACAAATTGCTGCTCTGCTTTCATTCTTCTCTTCATCTACATTACCTTTGCGTTGAAAGCTTTCAGCCATTGTTTAAAGCTCTTCTTCCAATTTTTGATTGTTTCCAGTCTGTCTTTTACTTCTTCACTAAGACTGCACAAAATCTCCAGCAACTTGTTATACTTCACTGAACTTCAAGATCTTAGCTGTTTCTTGACATTTTGTGCTGCTTAAATACTGTCAGACACCCAAACATCACTTCATAGGATGATTGAACTTGGCAAGGACCTCTGGAGATCACTTTGTCCCAGCCCCCTGTTCCTTCAGGGCCACTCAGAGCAGGCTGCCCAGCCTCACATTTAAGTGGCTTTTGGAGATCCCCACAGAGACTCCACAGCCTTGCTGGGCAGCTTGTGCAGTATGTAAGTTGTCTAGGAAGTTGTACAGGAGGTTTCACGAAGAAGGAGATTGATTTTAGCCTCCCATGATAAACATCATCTCCCCACTCCATTCTGAGGCCATGGAAACCTGCATGGTGCCAGCAGAGTTCTCTGGTTGCTCTTCAGCTCAAGGATTTCGAAACAAACAAAAACTGTCACTACTAGGCAGAAATCTTCTGTACACCTGTACAGCGTAATCCTTTTCACTGCAGGCTACTGGAAATCAACTCCTATGGGTCAAACACCTTTTTAACAACAGATAGGAGATGTAAGATGTTCAGAAATCACCTAAAAAACCTTCACACCATGTTAGCTACAGCTTTTACAAATCCACCTTCTCCTGGTGTTCTTGCTGTTTCTTGTATTAATCCACCATTTTGGTAATTTCTTTTCCACTTATCTATGTGCAGTAGAGATCTTGCAAAAACTCTATAACCATGATTCAGTGGTCTTCCAGCCTCCTTTGCAGCACAATGTGGTTTTGTCTGTGTGTTTCTATTACTATTCTTTTTGTGTGTGTGTTAATATTTGGGCAGGTTTAACAACATTTGGTCTTACAAATAATGGATGTGGCTGATCTCCTATGAATAGTTCAAAGGGTTTAATTCCAACACAGATCGTTTTTATGTATATTGTCCAACCCTAACCAATCTCTTCTTATTTTATCTCTAGCCTACTCCCCAGGTGGCTTATTAGGTGTAAGCTAAAGATCACACTGTCTCTTAACAACTTCTCTAGAACCATCAACAATCACTTTTTTCCTCATTGCTCAAATCCAGTATTTCTGTTTTCAGTCATGAACTGTGAGTCTATCCAACAGTGAGATTTCTAAGAGAAGCGTCTGCGTCTCCTGTGAATCGTGCCTTTCCCCAGCACATGTGAGGTGCTACATTAACTAGCAGGCTCCTCCCTATCTAGCACACTGTGTTACTACGATCCCCTGAAGCTTCCAGAGCTCTTGCTTGTCAGCAGTCACATCTGCTGCCCTGTCTTCAAAATGAACAATTAACTTCTGTTCCAAACGTCATTTAGGCTCTGTTTCTGCTTCTCCTGCCATGCACAGACTTCTCTCTCATTTCAAGAGGTGGGCAGCTGCTTGGAAAGGGAACTTGTATTAAACAGACAAATTCCTGAGTGAGCTGAAGTTTCACAGGAACACCACAAGACCAAGAAAAATCTTGCTATTTGTGAGGAATTTATAAGAATTATAAACAGTGCTTGATATCTCAGGGTCATCTCTGACTCATTTCTATCCTTTATCCTACTCTTTCTATTCATGGCCAAATCTTTACTTCCCTCAGATTAATTCTGTGTGCTGACTTTTTCTGGCTGTCTTCAGTGCAAATAACGCAGAAGAAATATGCTTTGATTATTTGTGATTCCTTTTCTGCATTCTTGGAGACAAGATAACTGTGATTTAAAATTATAATTTTTGCAGTTCAAATTTTGGGGATAATTTTGGGGATATGTACAACTGCCGCTGGTTTAGGCATTATTTTCCACTGTAACTTTGTTCTGCTAAGAAAGAGAGCTTGTGGTAACTTGGATGACTTTCTTTGTGCTCAATTCAGGGAACTAACCATCAAGGGAAACTGACTTAATATCAGTGAGTGGACTTTAGAAATTCCCTGACCTAGCAGCCTTCTATGGTGGCATAACTGCATCAGTAGATGAGGGGAAAGCCACTGATCTATCTGGACTTCACTAAGGCCTTTAACACAGTACCCCACAACATCCTTTTCTCCAAATTGGAAAGATATGGATTTGATGTGTGGATTATTAAATGAACAACAAAATGGCTGCAAAATCATGCCCAGAATGGTGGTCAATGGCTCAATGTCCAGATGGAGGTCGGCGATGAGTGGTGTCCCTCAGGGGTCAGTGCTGGAACTGATGCTCCACAGCGGGATCAAGTGCACCCTCAGCAAGTTTGCAGAAGACACCAAGCTGGGTGGTGCAGTCGACATGACCAAGGGACAGGATGCTGTCCAGGGGGACCTAGACAGGTTTGAGCAGTTGGCTCAGGAGAACCTCATGAGGTTCAACAATCCAAGTGCAAGGTCTTGTACCTGGATTGAGGTAACTCCCACAACCAATACAAGCTGTGGGATGAAAGGATAGAGCACAGTCCTGCTGAAAAGGACTTGGGAGTACTGGTGGGTGGCATCTAGACATAAGCCAGCAATGTTCTGGCCCGGAGAGCTGACTGTATCCTGGACTGCATCAAAAGAAGCATGGCCAGCAGGCCAAGGGAAAGGATCCTGTCCCTCTGCTCTGTACCGGTGAGACCTCACCTGTACTGTGTCCAGATGTGGAGTCCTCAGTACAGGAGAGACATAGACCTGTTGAAGCATGTCCAGAGTAAGGCCACAGAAATGATCTAAGAGATCGAACATCTCTCCTATGAAAACAGGCTGAGAGAACTGGGGCTGTTAAGTCTGGAAAAGAGAGAGCTCCAGGGAGAGCTGAGAGCTGCCTTTCAGTATCTGAAGGGGGGCTATGAGAAGGGGACAGACTCTTTTACAGGGTGTGTTGTGATAGGACAAGGGGAAATGGTTTCAATCTAAAAGAGAGAATATTTAGATTGTACAGAAAAAGTTTTTTAAAATAAGGGTAGCAAGTCACTGGAACAGGTTGCCCAGAGAGCTGTGGAATACTCGTACCTGGAGATGTTCAAGGTCAGACTGGACCAGGCTTCAAGCAGCCTGATCTAGCTGTAGGTGCCCCTGTTCATTACAGGGGATTTGGTCTAGATGAGCCCTAAAAGTCTCTTCCAACTCAAATGATTCTATGATTTTATGACTATGAATATTAAATAAAATTCTTTCTCACTTGTTTAGAACTTAAATGGAAACAATTATATCTTGAAAAAAAAAAAAAAAAAAAAAAAAAAAACTTTTTAAAAAATAATAAAATGTTTTTTAATTTTTTAATTTTTTTTTTTTTTTTTTTTTTAAGGAAGCCTTATTTTCATGCTCTATTTATACTGTAGAAAGTTTTAATGAGAATTAGATTGACAAGAAACGTGGGGTTTTTTTCTACTATTTGAATTTTTATCAATGCAGGACAGAACAAGCACATTCTTCTTCCCTTCCTCCATACCCCTCTTTCCTGGCTCCCTCCATTTCCTTGTGTGAGCTTCTGAGATGCCAGTGTTTATAATTACACTCAGTATTCTATTGAGTATTTAAGTTGGGGAGCATTTCTAGAAGTTGAAGAGTCAATAAAGCATAAAATATATGAAACATAATTAATATTTGGGCAAGTAGCCTATGAGCATTACAACACAATTAATAGTATTTTAATTTAAAAACATGGTATTGCAGTAATCTGATGAAATCTAGTCTTAGTAGTTAAACAGACGCCACAAAAAATCCTAAGTAAAATAAAAAACACAACTAGAGACAGTGCTTGAGACTATTCTAGTTCCAGAAAACATGAGAAATTAATAAGCAACATCAGTGGGAGAGTATCATGATCCTCCTCAGATCCTATACTGTGTAGAGCAAGAACTATGTTCACCTGCAAATGCAGAAAAATAAAGGAGAAAAGGAAAAATACTGTTATGCACTAAGTGTAAAAATCTGTTCTTTGCTTACTCTTCTCAGGTTTTCTCTCATATGCAGGAATAAGCAAAATAGAACAAATTTGTACAGAAACTGCCTCCCCATTCAAGAGAGTTTTTTGTTTTGTTTTGTTTTTGTTTTTTAAACTTAATATATCCTAAAGAACCATCAGATATAGCAAGCAACTAAATTTACCTTGGCTGCCTAAAGCAGTAATCAACCCTTTTCCCCACAAGCATGATGAGCAGATTTTATTGTATGGCTAAAATAGTCTTTACGTAGTCTTTCCCAATGAACTTTTTGGTTTTGTCCTGGAAAGTGAAGAGCCACCCATTATTTTAATCCAATCTAATGTACTCCCAGTCAGGTAACTGAGAGCCATACAGAAGTCTCCAATAAGAGCTGATCCCTTCCCACAGGCAAACCAGAAGGAGCTAAGAGAGCCTACCCCCTCAACCAAAACACCTGCAGCTGGATGTCTGCGTGCCCTGGACTTTTTCCTTCTCCCCTGTATTTGTTAGGCCATATGTAAAAGTTGTCTGTAACTACAAACTCATTTAAAGAAAAACACCATTTCTGCATACGTTGCACAAATTTCATTTTTCTGGCAGTCATGTAATTGGGATCAGTAAATACCTTCTCTTCATAGGATCCTTCATGGCCACTGGGAATCACTACTGTATTTTCTTAGTTTCCACTGTATGGTGACTGCATACAAAGTGCAAATTGGAAATGGTCACAAGTTTGTGCTAATCCCTCAGCTGTACCTGTGAATTTTGTGGTAACACGCCGAAGCCATGTAAAGGACCATTTTAACAATTTACAACTACCAGTGATTGAGTATAGGTCCCATGGTGCTGGCAGGTTCTCTAGTACATGGGACTATATTTCCAATACTTCTGACCATGCAGTTAAATAAATAGCTTACACTTATTAGTATGCAGAAGCAGGAAAGCATGGGTCACCATGTAAATCACCATGACAATCAGCAAATGTGGACAACACATGATCCAGCTGCACCAGCATATGATCTCGCTGCACCAAGATGTTCTTTGCAGAAAAAAAATACATGAAGAACTGATTTTTTTATTTTTTTATTTTTTTTTTTTTTTTACTTCTGCTTTAAAAAACTGCTGAACTATATTTATTAACAGGGCTTCGCCACTAAATTGGCATATAATATTAACAAAACCTGCGGTTTGAGAGGCCCTGAAACAAGCTTACAATTATGGTGTCTAACTCAGTAGGCTGCAAATTTTCTTTCTGCTCTCATTAAGAGGAAAGGGTATACACAAAGTCAGACTAATGAATAAAAAAAATGATCTAAATTAGAAGCGACAATACAGTTGCCATACCAGAGCTAAATTTCTGTACTAGTAAACTGGAGCTAATTTTAATTAATATAGCTAGATGTCATACATTTTAATTTAGCTTTATAAAACTTTTCTGTGATTACAACAAACTGTAGGTATTACATTAATGGTTATTGTATTCTATCTTTTCGGGGTACTTTCTATCAATTCTAGAAGATGTACATGGAGAAGAACATGAAAAAACAGCAAACAGAGACACTGATATCTGAATGCCAAAGGTCGAGGCAAAAATCAATTTGTAATCTTTACAATCTCACAGAGAGATTTCCATGAACATACTTCATAAGTAAAAACAAAAAGAACAAACAAACCAGAAAGCCCAAGCACAGTGCTTTTAGTACCTCCTCAGGAAATAGCCTCCCTGAGGAAAAAAAAAAATGTGTTGTCTGCAGTCTTTTTTGAACTGCTTTCATGATTGATAGAAAGTGCAGTCATCCACTGAGTTCATAATTCTTGAGAGTGAACTGTGCCTGTCCCCCACCTGATGGCTGTGCTCACAGAGGCTGCAGCCTGTCTGGGACCTGGCTGAGATTACTGATTGACACCATGTCTCAGTGAATGTAATTTTTTTGTGTTTTCAACCTGCAGCATCTTTTTCTATCCAGCATCCACTACCACAACTTCAGGTCGCTCCAGCAGTGTTTTCATTCATTTTAACTGCGACTGAGGCACCAGAGGAAGTCAAGAGAGGAGAGGGGACAGCGAACCTTGTCAGACAGGGATGTGGGGAAATAACAGTCTGTGGAGAGTGAAGACAGCATATATCCAGAGAGTGACTGCATTGCATAATGCAAAGACACTGGAGAAAGGGCATCAGGAGCAGGTATGTGTGCAAGGGAAACACTTGAACCTTTATTCTCCTGTCCTGGCATGTTTTTTTCTTCTCAACCCTATAGAAGAACATGCATGTACTGAAAACTGCCCACAAGCCAGTTGATATATTGTTTGTTTTATCCCCTCTTTTTTCCACATTTATCCTGTTAAGTGTCCTAACCAGACTGTGTTTACTTGTGTCCCTAAGCAAGCCACAACTGTTGCTAGCTACATATCATCTTTATAGTCCCATTATCTCCAGCTCTCTGAATCCAGTCTGGCCCACAGAGTGACTCCTAGTATTTAACACTTGCTAGTAATGAGTGTTCTGAAAACTTTCCAACCAATGTGCTCTGCTTGCAAGAGAGATGTTTAGCTCCTCAGTTACAGCTACTTACCTGTTAATTTTCACTACCAAGAATTGGCTTCAACATAGAGCCCCAGGTACTATCTCACAAAGTAAAGTTTTAAGAGTCTTAGCCATGCAGAAGTTGTCTCTTAAAAGTTAGTATGTTATGGACACGTCCAAAACAAACAAAGAAATAGACCAGTGTCTAGAGTGCTCTTCTACAGTTCAGAATGTTCATTAAATATTTTTCCTTTTACACTAAAATGATTGAAAATGTTTAATTAGAAAACTCCTCTTGTAAGAACATATGCACATCTCTTTTTTTTTTTTCTAAAGAAAACAGGCTTTTTATCATTTCTATTCTAAATTGTGTATTCTATATTGAGTAAGTAACTTTGAAATGCCCCAATGAATAAAATATTAAAGCACATGAAACAATCATAGGCATATGAAATGTAAAAGATCTTTCCAAAAGAAGTTCTTAGTTTTAGCGAGTTATTCTAGAAATCTTCTAGATCTTCTAGAAAACATGAGGAAAACAGCTTCAAAACCTACACAGTGCCAGTTTTTAGCAGTTCTGGTGATCTCAGTGCAGTACTGTTCAGAAATGCTTCCCCAGTGTTTCACACAAATATTCTTACTGTGTCCCTATAGCTACAAAAAATTCCATCACTAAGATACCGCAAATGCTTTAGCAGTTTATCATTTCTCCTAAATAGTCAAGAGAGCTGCTAGCTAGTCTATCTACCACAGATGAAAAGTTGTTCATTTTATAGGTATAAAATATTGCTAGTTTATTTCTGAGGGGATATATCTGGAGCCAGTTTGCAACTTCCTTCATAAGAGAGGCTTACTGAAACAGATATCCTAGGGGCAGCAAGACTCCAGCTAGCATGAATTTTTGATCCAGGATTTCTCCTGTAAGAATTCCCTGACTCAACACTTGGCAAGTTTGGATCTAGGCTCTTTCAGGTTATAAAATTCAGTGTGACATTTCTATAGTAATGAGCAGTGTGAAAGACAGTTGTTCAAAGGTAGATGAACATTCCTTTCAGGGAACACAGGACAATAGTTTGAAATAGACCAGGATTTGAAAAGAAAGTGAACAACAATAACCACAGGCATTGAGTGAGGTGGACTCACCCACTATAAGCAGGATGCAAGCAGCCATACATTTGTCTGTCTGAACCATTCATTTGACCTTCTGGTTTGGTAGAGGTGGTCTGTGGTCTACATAATGGCACAAGATCACCACCATGA
This sequence comes from Centrocercus urophasianus, assembly GCF_019232065.1. NCBI lineage: Eukaryota > Metazoa > Chordata > Aves > Galliformes > Phasianidae > Centrocercus > Centrocercus urophasianus. The sequence goes on from NW_024884711.1 coordinate 19,682,921, forward strand.
TTTTTTGAAGTGTTTTTCTTAAGTGGGAAGAAATAGTTTCCAATTTTGTTGCTACATCAACCACAAAAAAATCAAGTGTTACAGTATCCATACATCTGAGCTACAGTATCTGGGTCCTTGCCAGCTTATAGGGCCTATTTAATTTCTTCTATCTATCTAAGATATCTATATTAGATAAGATATATCCTATACACCCATGTTCTAACATGAACCAATCTGCAAAAATAAATGGACAAAGAAAGGGACAAAAGAGCAGTCTTCAGCTTATTTCCATAAATATTTCTGGTGGCCTTTTGAGTATTCAGAGCATCTTGTAATCTTAAAATAATTCTTCCTGTTTGAAGCCCTCAAGGAAAAACACACACAAGGAAAACTCCGCTTCCCCCACCACACAGACCTTCTGCAGTAAACTGAAAAAAGAAAGCCTTCCTAAAAGTGGAGGCCTGAAAACAATCTGAATTTGGGTTATGAACCTTCCTGTAGGAACCTCTCGCCGGCCGCAATTGTTTGAGGAGTCCCTGTTCCAGAATGTTATGGCTAGGTAATGTTTGTTCAAGACGTATTGCTACCCTTGTATAAAATATTTAGGTAATTCCCATAACATTCGCAATATGTAACAAGTATGTATTTCATGGTCTCTATTGTTTAAGGCCAAAGCTTGAACTAAAGTCATGACAATATTTGTAACAGACACAATGAGGCAGCTATCTTGCTCAGGGCACAACCTGCTAGTTACCTCTTGTGTGTTTTTCCCTTGTTTTCCTTCCCTTTGTAGTTACACAGATGGAAGAAACAGAGCTTGGTGTTTTTCTGCCCTTCATCTTAAACTTTTCTATTACAGGCAGAACAGAATAAAGAGCATCGCCAGGAAGTTACTTTCGTTTTAAAACCTTACATTTCCTGACAGAGATAAATACGGTTACCTGTGGGTCGTAGGAACCACTATTTTTTCCAATGAAAATGCCATAAACTACAATGATTTTGGATGTGTCTGCATCATTCTTCTCTGAGATGGATACCAATGCTCTGTATTTGCTGAGTTTACTCCTTCAGCTACATACACACTGTCGATCCATAATCAACTGAATAGTTGCTACAGTATCATAATTTCACACAGACGTGACTAATGTCATTAAGCTTGATGATGCTGTTGATTGCTTAGGCTTCAAAAAAAAAAAAACCTACTGTAATCCTCTCCAAGTTTATTACAACTGCTGCCCATAAACAACACAAACTGCATGACAGACATACATCAAACTAGCCTCTAAACATTTATACATGCCCAACATTCAGTTGGAAAAAAAAAATAAAATAAACTACATTCACACCTAAAGTAGAATCTTCTACAAATGGAAAAGTGTTTCTGATATATGCCACAGTCTTACAGGGGGTGGGTAAGGAAAGATTATGCTGTACCTATTGCTGTCAAATTACTATCTTTAATAGCAGACATTTAATCTGTTTTCTTAGCACTCAGGCTAAAAGAATACATAATATTGGTAATATTTGATACATTGTGCTTATTTAATTGAGCTTCTTTCACAACAAAAATATATTTGCATGTTTCTAAACATCAGAGATACTCCATATTTTCAGAAATAACTGGTAAAAATTAAGTAATTTGTAGAATAAGCTTTGAACAGTACTGCTAATTTTAATTCAACTGTGTCTTCTTTATGAAAGTAAACATTATTTCTGAGTAGCTGGGTCATTTCTATCTATAAAAAGCATAGAAATCACAGTTTATTCTGGCCATATTTCCCAATCCCTTCAATCTATTTAGCTTAACAGATGTACAGATGCACACAGATGAAAACAAATCAGTCCTTTTCCAGCTTGCTGTTTAAGAAAATAATCAGGACAGCAAGCTTGTGGCACTATTCCTATCTTCTCTTGTAACTGAGACTAGTGAAAAGCATATATGAGGGTAAAAAGTACATTAATTTATAAGAATCATAGAATGGCTTGGATTTGAAAGGACCTCAAGGATCATCACATTCCAACCCCCCCTGCCACAGGCAGGGGTGCCAGCTGCTAGATCAGACTGCCCAAGGCCCCATCCAACCTGGCCTTAAACACCTCCATAGACAGAGCATCCACAGCCTCTCTGGGCAACTTGTTCCAGCACCTCACCACTCTCAGTAAAATACTTCTCCTGATGGCTTGCCTAATTTCCAGCTTATCTTATTCCCCCCCCCCTCCCCCAAGCACTCATGTAAAAGAAGTGATTCTTCTCATCAACTCAGAGCATTATACTGCTTTGCAATGGCTTCTGTTAAAATTAATGGTTCACCCAAACTGCAGGTCTGTTAGCTGCCAAGTTTGGGAGCACGCGCTGGCAGCATCCTTCAGTGGGATAAGATGAGATTCACTTGAGCATAGTTTTCTTTCTTCCTTTTCCCTCATTTACTACACTCCTGCCTCTGCTGGAAAAGAACCAAAAGGAAGGAAAGGCAGCGTGCTCTGTGCATCAGGGTAGCTGAACCACAGGGTTAATTGCAGACTACTTCATCACTATAGTCTAAATGCAATCAAGAGGAGATATTTCTAAACATCAGGTTAGCAGAAGCTAACTAATTATAAGCATTTCTGCAATTTCATCATATTTTCTAAGTCCTGATGATAGGATTTCAAAAAAGAAAATAAACAAAACAAAAAAACCACACAGTGGTGCTCATTGGCTTGACAAGAAGCCACCTGTACTTCCAGATGTACTGATCCTCAGGCTTTTATGCCTTTCAAGTCAGTATTCTGCAAGCCAGTCACTCAGACCAGCAATCAGGTAACAGTCTTAAACAGTAAGCATGGTTCACTCAGGAATTTCAGCTGGGATTTGGACCCTACAGGACTTTCCTTGTAGGAACTTGTTATGGCACGTTTGCTCTGACACACGGCTTCAAAATCAGAGTAATATATGTAACTTCATGCAAGGCATGAAGGATAAGATTTTAAAAAAAGAAAAATATATATATATTCTTTACATAGGAGTTCAACTACATCTTTGAAGTTTCCCCTTTATGAGTAAATCCTGCTACTGAAAAGAAAACAACAATCACGTTATTTTAAACAGACATATTTGTCACATTTGGTGGCTTCTCCTTACAAACCTCATCCTGTCTGAAAGGTTCTTGAGATTGTCAGTTTCTTTTGAGCCTAGACTTACCAACTTTTTCATGTTGCATTCCTTCCAAGCATTGCTATCCCAGTACACGCAGTATTCAAGCGTTTTCCCTATAGCTTTGAAGAAGCTCATGCATGTTACACCACTACCATTATTTTACCTTTAAATCTTTTCTTTTTCTTAAAAACAAAACAAAACCAAAAACACACAACACACAACCCTCTTTCTTTACTACTTTCTTTCATCTAATACTTAGCTTTTGAATGGGCAAGCAACAATACAGAGCAAAGCTCGTTAGTCATTGACAGTACCTACTTCATCCTTCATCGGAATGTTTTGTTTCTTTTGCAGCTGTATTCTGCACAAAGACACATTCATGAAGCATTACACAAATATAGATGTTTTGCTCTTATTCCTTGTTTTGACTCACGTCTTCAAAACAACAAAAATGCTGGAGTAAAAATATCATCTTTAACTGCTTTCTTACAAAAAATAAACTGCATTTTGAACAAAAAATGTAAGGTATCTGAAGTTAACACAAGGAAAGCACTATTAGATGCTATTAAAATGAATATTTTCCTCTTTGGACAGTTCCTATGACATTGCTTACTTGCTTTTTCTTATTGTGACTCCCACTGTGTTAGTATACAAACAGACTGAAACTGGAAGACACCAGCAATAATAAATTGAAAACGCAGTGGTATGCAAGTTGAAGGTTGTTCTTACAATACAGACTTAAATGTTTATATTTCTACAGTGAAAAATTAGAAGTACCTAAAGCTGTGGGGGAATACAGGGGAAACTGGAAAAATAATTGATTTGAGCAGAAACAGCAATGATTCAGCCTTGCAAAAAAACCAAACCAAACCAAAAAAAACCACTTCCTTATTTCAAATTTTTTATCCATAAGATAAATCCTTAATGTAGGCTAAGGTTTCTAACCTCTGGAGCAACCACTTAAAAAAAAAACCAAAAAACAAAAACAAAAAAAAAAACGCAATTTGAAATAAGGTTGGGATTACTGCTTAGAGGATATACTGAAATAAGTGAAGCTCATGTGCATCAAAAATTAACTACATATATCCAGCTGTTCAAAATAGACACAGATCTGCCTTTTGCTATTGGATTGTATAGTGTCTTGCATAATGAATCCTACACAATACAGGCTCAGATTTTGCACACACGCTGAGGCACTTTCCACATATGACCTATTTCATTTGAAGCTATCAAGCTGAAGCAAACATGCATCAGTTTACATTCTGTATGCTAAGTAATAAATAAATTTGAATTATTGTGAGAAGACATGTTGAAGAGTCAGAACTAAACTGAACACCCAGCTTGAAATCTGGAAAGCATCGACTACGTTAAGTATATTAAAATACCATATTACAAATACAAATAGCACAATTAACACATAATTCAGGTGGTAGAAATTCAGCAAAACTCAGTAGCAGCTTACTGATGCCTGGGTGCCAAACAACTGCTGAAGAGCTGTTATTACTTGGAGGACAACAATGGAAACCACGAGAAGAGCTCTCAGGGAAATGTTTCTTTCAAAACATTATTGCTCTTATGTGGTTTTGCTGCAAGCAAGCTTGTAGATAATGATAATAATACTAATTTAAGTAACTAATAAATTGTTTCTAAAGAGTAAACAACCCGTACACACCCTTTCTAGGCAAAATCACACCATCACAGGGGCTGGAAGGGACCTTTGGAAATCACCTAGTCCAACCCTCTGCTTTTCCCTACACTATGTTGCACAGGAAAGTATCCAGACAAGTCCTGAAGACCTCCAGAGAAGGAGACTCCACAACCTCTGTGGGCAGCTTATTGCAGTGCTCTATCACTCTGAAAGGAAAATGTTTTATCCTCACGTTCTTATGAAACTTTCTGTATTCCAGTCTGTGCCCCTTATCCTGTTGCTGGGCACTGCTGAAAAGAGGTTGGGCCCAAACAATTGGCTCCCGCCCTGCAGTTATTTGTAGGCACTGATAAGATCTACTCTCATTCTTCTGCAGGCTGAAGAGTGCCAGGTCTCTCAGCATTGCTTCACAAGGGAGATGCTACAGGTCCCTAATAATCTTTGTGGCCCTCCAGTGGGCTCTCTCAAAGTCCCCTGTCTGCCTTGATGTGTGAGGAGCCCAGAACCGGACACAGTACTCCAGATGTGGCCTCACCAAGGCAGAGCATACAGGGAGGAGAACCTCTCCTGACTTGCTGTTCACTCCTTTTTAATGCACCCCAGGATACCAGATCCTTCTCCGCAGAGCTCCTTCACAGCACATCAGCTCTAACCTGCACGGCTTCATGCGGTTACTCCTCTGCGGGTGAATAACTCTACTCTTGCCCTTGTTGACATCCTAAGGTCCCTCACTGCCCAACTCTCCACCGGTCCAGGTCTTACTGAACAGCAGCACAGCCTTGCCGAGCGTCAGCCATTTCTCTCAGCTTTGTATCAACAGCAAAATGCTAATAAGTCACACCTGTTTGCTTTTGCTACATATCTTAACTTTGTTTCACTCTAAAGTCAGTCTCCTATCTCAGTTAAAACTTTGTTGACAAAGACTGTGAGAGAGCATGGGATTTTAGGAATTCTCATGAAGAACTTCACATGGCAGCAGGAAATCCACATCCTTCTCATCACTGATTTTTGCAAATATTTTCCAAGTTTTATAGAAGCGAGCTAAGCTTCATAAATCCGTACATCCACAGGCTTTAGGTGAACTTCAAGGTGGATCTTTTAGTATTTTAGTGTAGAGATTTTAGCATACATACAGCAAACAGTCTCATCATTAACAGGTAGTTGGTTATCTCAATTTGTGAAGAAGGGATTATTATTGAGTTATTACTGTTATTAAGTTATTATTATAGTGTAAACCCATGTTATATGCACTATAAGCTAGGGAGTTGCAGGAAAAAAATTACTAAAAGAAAAAAAGTCCTAAAATCTAGTAGAGATACCTAATCTTCATAGAATCAGTCTAATACAGATGAACCAATTTATAATACATAGGTTGCTCCAAAAGTAATGCCTCCTATTTATTTCCTTGGAAAATACAACAGATACAACAACCACAGTAGCACTAGATAGAGCAATTCTCAGCTACAGAACACTCTTTTTCAACTGTGCTTTTTTTTTTTTTTTTTTTTTTTTTTTTTCTTTTTGCCAGCAATAAGCAAGAGCCTGCATGCCACACTCATAACAAATCTGCACCAGTAGAGATGACCCACTGTCACTCTCTCTGCAATACACCACCCACTACCTCACTGTGTTCACATCCACTGTTTAGTCTCCATAACCACTCAGCAGGCATCTATGAATGTCAATGGCTGCCATTTTCTGCATGGAGGAATTAATTCCACACCTTTGCTTCTTACATGTCAGATGCCATTCGGTCAGACTGCCCCTCCGCTGTAATCTGTCACATGGCAACAAAATATAATGGAATGTAGGAAGATTCAGCCTCTACTAGCATACCAGCAACATCTGCACTTGATGCTGAAGGCCAACACAATAAAACAGGAGGCACTACTTCTGGTGCAAGCCTTGTAATATAAATAAAGCAATGAACAATAAGAGAGAGGGAGTATGATGACAATTAAATGGAAAGCATAGCCAGGAAACAGAACAGAAACTGTATCCAAAATTCAGCAAAACTGACCTAAGGATTGGAGGCAATAAAACAGAAGTTAATCTGATCATGCAACAGTCCTTATGACCTCTTTATACTGATAGGATCATTCCCCTTAAGAGGAATTAAAACTTACAAAGGAGTAAATACACCAAATTGTGCTAGGATGAAAATGCTCATCAGATACTATTCAGCACGCTGAAATATCCATACTGTGAAGTCTGCCTGTGAGACCTGACCATGTCTGTCTCTGATGGCAATTCTGTTCCTGTTCCCTAACTGCTTCAGTTGTCCTCTCTCTTCTCCAGTTTTTAACAGACCACCAGGAGGCACTTAGGTTTTCCATCTGCTTCAAGTAAAACATAATGCTTGTGAAATATAAACCAGCTTCCATTCACAACTCTGTCAAAAACCTTGAGATTAATATAATTTAAGATTATGAAAGCAAAGCAATAAATCCAGAATTTCTGATACAGACTATGAACATAAAATCATATAATATATATTGAAATAAGATTAAAAAGCTCAATAAATTTATGTGCCTTGAATTATCTGGAAGCCAAACAACATTATACAACAATAGCAAATAGACCAAAAGGGAAAACAGATTTATTGAAAACAGTTAAACCAGTATTTTCTTTAATTATGATGCATTACTGTTAACAATAATCACTTCCTATGTTTAGCTATTATAATTGTGTCTTCATTTGGACACATCTAATCAAATTGCCTCAGCATAATTTAATAAGTTTAATGCTTTATATAGCAGTGCTAAACCTAACAGCTGTATAGTCCTGTGCACGTGCAGAGAAAAGCATCATCACAGAAAGCATGATGTGAAATACCCCAAAGTACACGAAGCTGTAAACTACTTTAAGTGGATTTCAAAGATGTCAGCATATGGCACGTCACAAAGTTATTTGTCCAAGAGGCACTAAACTATATTCTAGGCACTAAAAATATATATGTGAAGTGTAGATACAATTTTTCCATTTGCAAGAATTCACAGCATTGCATTCCATGTATTATATTCCACACATTAATGCTCGGATGCATTTTCATATAAATAATTTGCAAATAATAATAAAATAAAGGAAATAAACAAAAAACCCGAAATCATTATTCCTTTCTCCATTTGCCAAAAAAGTCAATATTAGCAATAATGTACCCTGGAGGTAGGGAAAGACAGCTCACGTTAAAGTGTCAGTAGGCACTATCTTTTTTAAACTCAAGGCAACTTCTGAACATACTGAAAAATCTCATCTGAAAAAGCAGGCAGCCTTTAGTTAGAAAAAGATTTTATATGCCTGAATATATTTTAAAACATTGTAGAAACGTAGGGATCAATATTTCCATTAATATCAATAGTTAAATTACCTGTGTATCTGCTTTTATATTGAAGTATTAACTGGGTTCAAATACACTCACAATACCTTTTGAATCTCTATTTCTTTTCCTAAAAGTTACTTTAAATGTACTTATGTTAGAGTCTCATGTCCTTTCCAATTGTCATTTCCATCAGGACAGTAACAAAAGCTGCTGCCTACACTAGCCATAGTATTTTGGGTGTTCAGAAATGAAGGCATATTTTTTTATTCCAGCACACCTTCTGTATTTGCTGTATTTCCTTCCTTTCTTCTTTTTCCTTTTTCTTCCTCTTTTCTTTCTTTTTTCATTAAACAACAGAAACACAACACACAAACAAACAGCTTCCTTAATCATGTGCAATAACAACACTAGAGTTTTAGACAGACATGAACATTTCAGTATTGTGTCATAATGTAATTGTGCAGGGTTTTTTGTGTGTGAATTCTGAAGAAAAGTGAAACCTATGTGCATGGTTTTACATTCATACAGCTTGATGAACTGATATTTGCAAAATACATCTGACTCATAGTGCCTCCAGATTTGGGAAAACTTCTGGAGCCTCACAGTTCACAAGAAAAGAAACTTGCACAGACCTTTTGAGTTGAATAGATGGTGAGACCAAGTTCAACCACTTCCTGTCTTCAAATTAGGCACCACTTGTCCCTCCTTTCTCTGCCTTTGCAGCAACTGACCACAAAGTCTAACACACAGGTGAAACAGCTTCAGGGTTATTCCAGACAGAAGCAGAGAGATTTTCAACAATTGAGAAGATATTAAAAGAAAGCATGAAACAATATTCTTAAGGGTGATGTAAGGTTGTAAGGGTAAACACATAGGTGTTTCTTGAGGGTTAAAACAAAAGAAGCAGAGGCTTCCACCAACACCGGGGAATTATCTCTTCTTCAAAATGAAAACTGCCTGCCCCATTTTAGCATCTATTGTAGTTCTGTATTTCATCCAAAGATATGACAGTGTCAGACTTATGCCAAGTGCTGCTAATTGTTTTCAGCTCTCTTAATTGCTTGACTTTGCAATGGAGAGTGGAAAAAATAAGAGGGTGACTATAAATAGTCACCCCATTATTCAGCATGGTACATTCGTTCACTTTATTATTTGCACAGAAACAAGGGAAGCCAAGCAAAGATTGAAGAAAGAGGAAGAATAATGAGGTAAAGTGTTTCCTGGACCTTGCCAGACTTCTTTATTCTCAGAACTTCCTTGTCTTTTTTCACATAGAACGTATACAAAAAGCATACTGGCTACACTGGCAAGACTCAGTTCAGGTTTACTTCCCTTTTTGGTTTACCATAAGGATAAAGATGACAGTAATTAAGATATTCCAATCAGGTGGCTTCACAAGAAATTCAACAAATATCTAAAATATCTATGGCTGGTGTACAAAATAAGTAGCCTTCACATTTTACATTGAGGTTAAAAAGCCTTATGCTTAGAGACAGTGATATGCTTTTAAATTTTAGTTACAGTCTTTCCATAACTTTGAAAATATTCTCATCCTAGCTTAAGTGTTAATTGGTTCACAGAAAAGGCCTTCATTTTGGTGCAGCAAAAGGAAATCACATTCAGAAAGACAGGAGAAGAAGAAAAACTAAGATCCAATGCTGTTCAGAAACTCAGCACCTACTCTCATTCAAAACCAGTTGAGAATCTAAACATTACAGTTGGTTTACAGCAGGAAAGATTATCATAGTGAAAATGGGAAAAGAAACAAACAGGGAAGGAATGCTCACCTGTATCCAAAGATCTAGGTTGTCAGGAAAGATTCCACAGAGGAGGGATCTCCAGAAAAAGAACGTTTCCCAGTTGCAGTCAGCCCTTGAATGGGGTCTAGGAGGGGTTGAGCCAGGCACCAGTCACACAGCTGAATTGCTTTTACCTGTGCTCCCATGGCTGACTCAGTCCTTGCCTCAAGTGATCAATCAGTAGTTCAGGCCGTGACCCAACTGTTCCCATACACTAAAACAATAACATTTTTGCCTTTCTGGAGTCCCTTCAGTCGGGAAATCTGATTGTATGCTAATTTGCCCCTGGAAAAAATAACTAAGTAAGAAATTAAATAAGCCCACATACATTTAGACCTATACTTTTCTAAGCAAGGACTGATTTCAGGAGATTCTCAGGCATTTCTCAAGAGGATGTGTTATCTTGATTAGTTGGTCATTTAGTTCATCTGTCATGCCAGTGAATGTACAAAATAGACATTATTTCCTTAACCACCACCCAAATTTTCTCTCTTTTGATAAGAAACAATGCAAAGAGGAAGCTGAGTTCTCTTCCTCCTCATCTATGTCCAGCAAGATTGGATGCAGTTAATCTCAGGGCTTGCAGCAAAAGAGCTGCAGCCTTTTCCATTAGCATCTAGGAAGCCAGGCTCTGAAGCAGAATAGCCTAACCTAAAGAAGCTATTTGCTCATAGGAATTAGAAAAAAAGAAGTGTTAATAGATTAGAGAATCCAACCCTACTCTAGGATATAGTATAGATAATAGAGAGGTTTTAGTGGATAAAAACAAAGGTGTCTGAGATAGTCTGCATTATATTTAATACAGAAATAATACTGGAGAGTAACAGAATTTAAAATGCAAAAAGGCAAATAAGTAATGTTAGTATTTGGTACTGTGCTTTGATTCCAATTTTAGTGATTTTCCAATTATTTGCCCAACTCAGGTGTGCATATAAATTGCCTTGGGACTCCTAAGGTGTGTGAATTTGTCAAAGACGGCATTCTGGCCTTTGTCTGGTGCTTCTGTATGGCTCTTGGTTGGAACAGCAAGAAATACAGCAGGCTGCCTAGCACCATGCTGTGACCAGCACCTCTGCAGAGAAGGCTGCTTCCAGCACAGAGGTATGCTGTCTGTTCAGGTGTTTTCCCATGAAATCCCTCAGATGGGAGGCTTAAAGTAATAAGCCCTTAAAGGGATCAGATTGTGCTCTGGTGGGGGGAGTTGCTTTTATGTTCTCTTCTTTCTCTGAGAAAAGGATCAGCAAAACATCTGCTGTAGGATACGAGGCAGTTAGAACACGAGGTTTCTGATGGGCCTTGGGAATGGGAGAGAAGATGAATCCTAGAAAAACGTGCAATTGGTATGAGCATGCTGCTTGAAAGTATTTCTGTAAACTACCAAAGATACTTCTGCCATCATCATTATTACGTACAAAAATATAACAAGATTTAGCTTACTCTAAACTAAGAAACTCAAACTTCCAGGACATACAGTAGCCTGAGAAACCATAAGTCTTCTTCCTTATGTAGTTATTAACAGCTAGGAGTAACAATAGTGTGAAATAAGACAGCATATGATCATATCATCAAAGGCAGTACTGTAATATGTACATACAAACATGGGATAACAGTACTGGTATCTCTTTCTGCACTATGCAGCTTATCTTCTAGGTTGGATTTAGTGTAGCGTTTTACATTAAGCGATTCCATCTTTACACACTGCAGTCCTTTAACTCACAAAACTTGTTATAGCCCTCACACTGTCAGCTGTGGACACCTCAGCTATGCAACTGTAATGTAGTTTTACACATTTTTCCCTCCAACAAAACATGCTAAGAAGCCTAATAGAGTAGGCAAGCAAATGAATCCCCAAGGAATATTCCCACACAATTACATACACTTAACTAATGACTGGAAAGAAAATGGTGAAAGAATGGTAGTTTAGATACACAGTCAAGATGTAACTGTAATAGATTACAAAAGCAATGCTTCAGCTCTGCAACAAGTCCTGGGTCTTGCAGTTACCTACTTGCACTGATGTTTGACTGCTCACCCTTAAAAGTTCCAGGAAATGTAGATGAGAAAGAATACATCAAGCCTTTATTGAAAGTTCTGTGACAGTACTCACTGACATCTGGGATTATTTCCAGTAACAACTGCCCTGAGGAAACAGCACAATCAGCAGCTATGAAGTCCAAAAATTAGAAATTAGTTTGGCATAGAAATTAGTAATCCTGAGGAAAGAAGCCAACTGAAGAGCATTTTATACATCTGGCATCTGGTGAATAGCTGTTCTGTATGGCATGGAATGATACTGTGGGCAAAGATTTCAAACACTCTGGAAACAAGTGGCTTAAATTCAAGCCTTCTGAGGACTGTGTTGATAACAATATGGAAAAAACTGAATTATGAGGCTCCTGGGAAAATTGTGAACCACAAAAGAGGCATCACTAGAAAAAAAAAGAACTGAACAGAACTAAGTACTGTTTTCCAAAACTCTTGTGTGGAAATAAACTGAGAATGTGTCCATCTTAGAGAAGACAAGAACTGAGATTGTTAATACAGTGTTAGTTTGTGATAAGTAGAAAAAAAGATATTTTTAATTTGCTAGAAATACGAAAACCTGTCAGTTCAAAACACTATTATTTTCAGTGCAAGTGAAAAACATGAAATTGAGATCCACAATATTAAAGGGACTCTGAATACTGCTTTAATGTAGGGCTTTGTCTTGTGTGAGATGGCAGAAGGCTGTGAATAAACTCATGTTCTTTAAATCCTAATGAGATTAAGGCAGCAACATGATACAATTTGATTAATCTTTTCAATAAGAACTAGAACGCATTTGGTTTTCACTGCTGTAAAAGAATCACTCTTTTCTAAGTGTGTTTTTTTTTTTTTATTTTGATGGAACATCCAATATAACATGATGTGGATCAGTTTAAGGAGAATCATATTTTATTATTTTCTTCTTTATTATATTTTACTGTTACTTTAAATAAAAGCATTTTTGCAATGCTGATGAGGACAAATTCAAAAGCTCTAATTAACAAACTCTAGACATGGGTAACTCTGAATGTATACAAATATAAAAGAAGCCTTGAGCCGGATCTGAGCATGATGAGCAAATTATTCTAAGAACCATTACTTAAGTATCATCAGCAGTGCCAAACAGCAAAGAACAAATTGTAAATTGAAAACATGACCTTATGTTTTCCTTAATTGCAGGCACTGAAAATTTAGAGAGCCTGACCCGCTATTAATTTTGAGCTTCTAAATCTCTGCTGGAGAACCTTTGACCTGGGGCACTGGACACAGTCTGCAATTTCCTTTTGTAAATCCTGTTTCCACAGATTTTTTGGTTTCTTTTTTCCCTTCTGAAAGGATAGAGCACAGCCCTGCTGGTAAAGACTTGAGGTTACTGGTGAATGGCAGCTGGACATGAGCCAGTAATGTGCCCACATAACCAAGAAAGCCAACCATATTCTGGGCTGCATCAAGAGAAACATGGCCAGCAGGGCAAGGGAGGTGATCCTGTTCCTCTAGTCTGCACTGATGAGATCTCACCTGGAGTACTGTGTCCAGATGTGGAGTCTTCAGTACAGGAGACACACAGACCTGTTGGAGCGTGTCCAGAAGAGGGCCACAAAAATGATCCAAGAGATGGAACATCTCTGCTACGAGAACAGACTGTGAGAGCTGGGACTGTTCAGTCTAGAAAAGAGAAGGCTCCAGGGAGACCTAAAGGGGACCTACAAGAAAGGAGGAGACAGACACTTTAGCAGGGTCTGAAGTGATAGGAGAAGGGGAAATAGTTTCAAACTTAAAGGGGGAGATTTATACTGGATGCAAGCAAAAATTATTTTACAATGAGGGTGGTGAGGCACTGGAACAGATTGCCCAGAGATGTGGCGGAAGTCCCCCATCCCTGGAGATATTCAGTGTCAGGCTGGACCAGGGTCTGATCAGGACCTGATCTAGCTGTAGGTGTCTCTGCAGAAGAGTTGGACTAGATGATCTTTAAAGGTCCCTTCCAACTCTAAGGATTCTCTGTTTCTATGAAATGAGTCTGCAGAGCAATTGTAGCCTATGGCTCTCTACTCTCCTGCCTTCCAGTTATTTCTTCAGCTCAGCCTCTGATTTAGCTGCCTTTTAAGCAAACTATCAATCAGTCATGTTTAGTTGGGTGAACTTCCCAGTGAAACTTCTACCACCTTCAGCAGCAGACACGGAACACCAGCGCCTGAACACTGTCTTGCATTTTGCTACTGAACAGGTTTTAAAGACCTGTTCCTTCTGCAGAGAAAAGGAGGTGATATTTCTCTTCTGTCATACTATATGCAGTCATCAGCTTCACATATACAAGACACAAAAGTCAAAATAGAAGTGAAGTGGGAGGGACACTGTCTTCTTCATTCAGCCTCCAAATCTGCAACCTCTTTACAAGCCGAAGAGCTTCCATGCTACCTTTGAAATTGCAAGCATGTACTAATGGCAAAGAAATAATTTTACTTTGAATGCTGGAGCATGAAAGCCAGGAGTGAAGCTAGCTGCTACCTTATCATTGTCAAAGCTAGCCTGCACCAACAGCCACTGTGGTCACTGGTGAAATTCAGAGGCTGTTTGTGCCTAACAGGGAGACTCTTTCAGATGTTGCTCGTGTTTCTCGCCGCGAGAACCCTCTGCAGCACAGAGGCCCGGTCTCCCCGAGCACCCCGGCAAGCTCCCTCTGCTGGGGACTGTGTGCTTCGTGAGGGAGAAATGCAGAGCTCGTTCTGCAAAGAGCCCTCCTCCAGCTCCGAGGGATTCCTTGCTCATCTCTTGACAGAGCTAGAGATCGGGAATAGATGCAACCCCTCCTAGTTTAGCCAGACCTAGGGAGAACGAACAGCATTTGTTTCTATAGTTTCCTTCTTTAAAGCTGTGGCTAAAAAAAATAAAAATATGCAAACAAAACAAAAACGCATGTACTTGGCTTGGTTCTTTTCACTTTGTTTAAAACATATATTTCAGTGGATCCAGAGTGAGCTGAAGAATTAGTTTTTTCAGCCATCGCTACCACTGAATTCTGATGTACTTCAGCAAAACATATTTTGGTGTTGGCATTTAATGTGGCATCCTCTGCAGATATTTCACAAATGTGTTTTTTGTTTTTTTTTTTTTTAAAAAAAAAAAAAAAAAAAAAAAAAGATAAAAGTAAAAATAGAAACCTCAGCTGTGGTTTGATAACCAGCTTCCTCATAAACCTAAGGAGGATGCTGAAGTCTGCTGACACTGATAAAGGCAGAGCTCACCCTGAGCACTGTCTTCTCACGGCAGGGCACAGCCCCAAAAGAATGTCATTACCCATCTCCCTAAACTTCCCAGAACTGTCAGCTTAGGGCTTTTTATACTTTTTTTGGATTTCTCCTTGGTGTTTAGTCGTGCTCAATGATAGGAAAAAAAAGCAGGGATACTGTCCAACTGCCTGCAGTGCCAGGTTTATAGCCTTGTCCTTACACTGATAGGAAAACAGATGAATTAGTTTATCGGCTACTAGCTCCCACATTTTTCCTGAGCTCCCAAAGCTCCCAACTTTACCAGCTGTCTCCTGCTCCCCGACTTAGCAGGATGATTTCCCTGAATAAGAGTCCAATAGCTGTTATTCTATGTCCAGGTCAGAAGATGTTATTTGACTGCCAGGTATTGCCTCCCATTCTCCAGCTGGGTACCGACAATTGTCTCTATCTTTCAGGGACCTTTTCTTTGGGAACTGAAAGATTACTTCTAAATACCCCTTACTGCACCCCTTCCTTTCACACAATGCACACAATGTGCATTTCCCTGCATGTGTTTTAGACCAAAGCAACCTAGCAATGTTTTAAATCTTACTCTCCTGATCCATTTGTTCGTCTAATTATACATCTAATTTACTGTTACTGGCAGCATAAATATTCTGGCATATCAGCTTTGAAATTCTGAGTGATGTTTCTGCCATTTCTTGACATTTAGTGCACAGAGGTGTTCAACTGCTGGATAAACAAGAAGTTACTATATTTGCTAATCAGATAAAATGACGGAAATGACTGAAAAATCATGTTTTTGTTCTAATACCAATTTCTCACTGATACAGCCAAAGAGAGAAATATAGATCTGAAACTACACCCGTTACTTCTGAAGATGACAAAGTCTTCAGTGCAATTTCTCCTCCCACTACATCTTTCTGTACTCTTGTGGCTTTTTAAATCCATAGACTCACACGCCCACACTGAGCATCAAAATGAATCATTTTCCTCCACAACTTCCCCCACGTCTACCAAGATTTTAGATATCTTTTAAAACTGAATAACCAAAGAGTGTTAGTAGTCATGTGCCTATACATTTAGAGAGACAGTCAAGGAAACACGCCACTGAAATGCCACCAATGACATAAGTTCATGTAAAGACAGTGTGGTGTATGTTATGCTTATCAGACCATCAGCTCTCTTTCCAAGGGAGGTTCCCTCTTGAGAGCCTCTGATAACTTCCATGCAAAGCAACCCCACTGAGGTAACAGGCATACATGACTGTAGTTTGGCTCAGATTGCTGAAATGTCAGGGAACAGGGAAACACCCATTTCACCCCACGGCTGATCTCAAGCATCTCAACTCAAGTGTTCTAGTAGTACTGGCTAATATCAGGAAAACACATGTTAGGCTACTAAAAACTGCGTGAGTTCCTTTCCAAACCAGAAAAAAAAAAAAAGGGAATCCAAAGAAAAATAGTTAAAGAAAATCATGTCACAACACTGGGGAAAATTTTAACTGATAATGAAATAATTTTTCCTAGGATCACAGCTGAATGCATCAGTCTAAATAGTATGCTGCTTATTAAACATAATGTACATTTCTGCTTTTCAGTAGTAGGAAGTAGCCAAAAAAAATAAAATAAAAATAAAAAATCAAACAGTCCAGGAGGACATAAAACATCTGTCATATTAACCATTTAACTGTGGAAATACCTTTTCACATGGGTTTTAAAAATCAGTAGGGATATGTGGGCATGTATATTATGTCTCTTATTCTTTAAAATCTACAGTGTAGTTTGCTCTTAAATTTTTATAATTAAGAAACAAAGCCGAGGTTTCCTGTGCACAAGCTAGCACGCTGTGGACAAGCTAACACCCTATTTTTCTCTTTTCTTGTGAAAGAAGTGTAAGTTTTTGCTAAGAGGAGCTGTGAGTTTGTGTTAAACAATGAAGACTAAAGAAAAAAAGACAGCTACATGTGTTTGTGCATGGACAAGATGAGTTAGTTGTTGTCTTGAGTGAAGTGCACTGTCTCTCCTAGACAATGGAAGTGCAGCTCTTGGGATAACTAATAAAGCAGGTGAAGTGCCAGCCTCAGTGACTACTGAGGAATGCTATTAATAGTGAAATGTGAACTATGCTAGGAGCTAACACATTATTTCCATGTGAGTATTCACTCAGGAGAGATCAGGTGAGGAATATGAAGGGAGCCATTTAAAATTGGAAGAGATTTCATAGAGGTTTATCTTCGTGTTGTTTAGACTTATAAAATACAAAGACATTGCTGAAGATTTATATGGTGCTTACTATTACTGAACTAGACTACCACAATCTGCTGTAGATAGCTCATCATTTATCTTTGTTTAAGGCTGCAGAGATTTTACCTTTAGAGATGGTTAAGAAATGGGTAAACATCTGCCAGCTGGTTTACAAAATGAAGAATTTGTGGCAGGAAGATAATGGTCTGTAAATACAAATCATAGCTTTTCCCCACTCTTTTTTTTTTTTTTTCTTCACTTTCACTTTGCAGGAAACAAATTTCTCATTCTTTATAAGTCTTTTGATTAAATAAGTAAAATAATTATTTAATACAGTTTAAATAGCCAACAGCCAATAGAGGCATATGATACCAGAAAATTTGTCATGTTTTTGCCAGCTGTAAACCCTGCAGTGAAGCAGAGCTCTCCCTCCCATCATCATCTGTCTGAGCACACAGTGCTTTCCCCAGTGCAGCTAAACATATCAAAACCACAACAGACAGGTTTCACTGGAACAAACGATAATCCCAAAGCAATTCATTATGCTTTTTAATCTTTCACATGACAGCCATGCTATTGACTTTTATCTGTGCTATTTAAATAAAGCACCCAATAAGACCGAGGAAACAATGTATGTCACTAAAGACCATATGCGTACACAGAATAAAAAATCTTTTGGTATGAAGTATTATAGCTATGTGGGCATTCTGTAAGGAGCTTCTAGTTTTCTCTTTGCTCATGTTGAGAACCCTCTTCAGCATAGCTGCAGACAGGCTTTCAGGTAGGTGGGAGTGCATACCTGCAGTGGAGTCTTGACAGTAGTGAAGTTGGGGGCTTCCCTTTTTCTATAAAACAGGTGTTAGGCAGACAGGAGAAGTACAAGCTCCTACACGGCGATCTGCTTGCAATTTTTGTGAGTGAAAAGACAGCTCATTCTTCCCTGTTCTTCCACATTTGCCTGGTGACGTGACAGCTGAAAAACCTCGGAGGGATTATTTTCTCTCTCATTCTGTCAGTGATGTACTGCATTGTTTATGTGCTGGAAGCAGGACTGAAATGTAACCTATTTCTTATGTGGTAGCGATTGCCAGGCAAAATTTTTCTGGTAACCAAAAATCAGGATTGAATTAGAAAATAAAAGCATTTTGATGCTGTTTCTGATTCATCCAAAAGCCTGGCACAGCCCTTAACTGAGAAAGTAATAGCAGCTGTTTGAGGAGCCCATGGTGACAAACGAAAAGGTTTTTTTTAAAAAAACTTTCTGATGTGATGTGATTGCTAAAAATGAGAGAAGAGAGTATTAATACTTTTATAACCTCTGCTTGCATTAAACACAAACATTTCTAAGTTACTGAAGAGATACAAGAGTACAGTAGTCCAGTTATGGCAGCCTGAACTACAAAATCATCACAAGCGAAAGGTTTGCCTGTCTGTTGCAACTTAACAGTATTTCACACAAAAATTCTCACACCAGAACTTCGTGGATGTTTCCTTCCATGTTACAAAACAAAATGATGGAACTGTCTCAGTCACAGAATGATTCCAGGAAGCCCATCTGAATCCTCTCTGTAGTGTGAACACCATTTCCACAGGAAGGCTGGTGTTGTATCAGTAGCAAACATAACAAATTTTACACATATACAACATGAGAAACAGCTGTGCACCTCCCACAGTGTGGATGTCCTTTTAGGCAACCTGTAGATTCCTGCAGTACTTGCTCTGGGCACTTTTGCAGGATTGGGCTGTTTTATGATTAGAAATATGAGGTTAGAAATATATGAGGCTAGAAATATATGAGGTAATGATCCTATTTGGCGAGAATCTAATAGAATCCCCTAAGCTATCAAGGAGTGAGGAGTATAAGGTGGCTATTTGTTGGACATTATGGAGCAGGCAGCAGAAAGGATGAAGATCTGCTCTTTCTGAAAGTTGTCCTCAGTTGAGAAAGAGGACAGAGAAGCACAGGGGTGCAAAAATATGGATTTATAGTCTAGCGACGTAAATGCTCTTCAAAGCTTGGGAGATGCCACCAGCAGTATGTAGCTCCTGTAAATGAGTACTCCTGTTCTAACATGTCATACAGTTCCCATTACAGCCCAATAAACTTCATTTGAATACGAAAAACCCTCTGCTCTTATGACTTAAGGCTGGATTTCACATTGAACAAGTTTCTTGCTATAGAAAGGAGTCTTTGTTCTATGTAATAGAAGTGGTGTTGATAGAATAGATTTTATGGAGGAGTATGTGAAAATAGAATAGATTTTATGGAGGAGTAATAGTTGTGATTATATCATTTCAAACGACAGTTGAATCTACAACAAGAGTAACATATATATCTAAAACATGGACATTATGCAAATCATCATCACATGCAAGCATCACATGAAAGCTTTTTTTTTTGAAGTAGAAAGAATGGTTCCTCATATACAGTGGGTGATGTGTCTATTCTACTGCAACTGTGTGAAGAATGTTGTCACATCTTGTGATGTCACCTCCTCTTACTGGTGGAGGCTATAATTTACATATTTCATCTACAAACTATCTTCATTTCAACAGATGTCTTCTCACAGCAGAAATTTTGGAAACAAAAGCCAATCATTTTAGCCACAAGATATGAATCACATTGCAGTAGCATGAAAACCAAGGTTTAAAAATGCTGCATACTCAGACATAACAAATAGAGAACAAAGATAGCAGTCTATCATGATAGAACAAAGATAGTTGTCTACAATAATTCTTGAGAATTTCTACAGGAAATTTTGTTTGCTCTGTGAAAAAAATAAACTTTATAGTTTACTTCTGAATGAGGCTGCTTAAAATCTAAAAGAGTCTTGAACTAGTAATTATCATTTTGTTGCAGATAGTTCTAGTTTATATTTCATTTCAAACTATTTCTCATTGACTTTTAAAAATCTGAGACATTACTTGCTCTTCAATGTTAAAACTGAATTATTTGGAATTGAGATTATTTAAGAAAAGTCAATTTCCATGTTCTAAGCAGGTATTTCTTTGAATGCTTCTATTATTTTTGCCATATTGTTTTTTTAAATTCTTGTCCTTTTCTCCTTGAAGCACTACAGTTTCATCATTCCAGGATTAAGGAAACACAGCTTCCAGTCCGACAATTTGATACCCTTAAATTTAAAAATGAATAAATAAATATCTATATATAGTTTTATAGTTTATATTGTTTTGTACAATACACACAATTTATGCAGTATAAAATAATGGAGCCAATGGCCTATTTAATTCCTGGAAGCATTCAAGGCTGGGTTGGATGGAGCCCTGTGAATCCTGATCATCTGGTGGATGGCAATCCTTCCCCTACAGAGAGATTGGAACTAGATGGTCTTTAAGCTAAGAGATTCCGCGATTCTCTGAAAAAGGTCAACCAGCATGCAGAGAATGCATTGACGAGTTATTTTCACTTTGAAATGCTGTTTTTGAGAACTGGGTCTGTATTATTGGAGACGTCAAGCTAATGACTGCCTCAATAATGTTTTTTTCGATCACAGGGTCTGAAGTCAAAATCTTTTAGAAAATCTAGAAGAAATTTATGACTGTTTTTCATGGAGGCCCGTCAGTTTCAAATATCAGCATGAAAGTCACTAAATCCCACCCCACGAGAACTTACATTTCAGAAATTCTTATTTGCAAGAATATACAGTTCTTTTTTATCTGAGACATCTTTGCTTTTAAATAAGGTTTGTGACATCCTAGCTTCTAGTTTTGCAAACTGTTGTGGGATGAAAGTAACCTTGTAGAGAGTTCTCTAATCCAGGACATCTGTCTGTACTCTGGCACAACATAGACGCCAAAGGAAGCAGCAGCAGCAGCACAGCATTACGTGCTGGAGAGCTGCTGGTCAGACAGCGTCATAGTGTGACGTGCTGCTGTGCAGACAAGGTACTGCAGATGAGTTGTTGGCCTACTGCACCTCATCTCAGTAATTCTTCACTATCTCTGCACTTACGCTGTGCTGAACGCTTTCTTTCTCTCTTTGCTCACATCCTCCTCCTGTTGTCCTCCAATGCACACTACTTTTTCTGAATACTAGTATTAGGTACTCAACACTAGCACTCTGTGATTTCTTCATACAGTTTTTGCTGTAGCTGAGACATAGACGTGACAAGGTACACACCCACGAGCTTCTGCACATTTGTGTTCATGAAGGAGTTGCAGCCCTGACCCACTTGTGGGCTGTCGCTTCACCTCCCACAGACATCTGAAGTGTAACAAGTGTCTGAACATTCTACAGGCATCAGTTTGAAGGCTAGAAAAGACAGGTCAGTACACTGCAGACAGAAAAGTAATAGAATTAAAATTCTCAAACAAACAGACAAAAAAAACCTTCAAGAGTTATGAATAAATGCTTTGTTATCCTTCAGCAGAGATGCACCAAAATAAAATTCATTTACTATATGAGAATTATTGGGAAGAGCTTTTATGGATATATAGTTTGGTCAACAGAAGTTTTGTAATTTTGGCCTGAGACAAACAAACCAGGTGGTTTGTTAGAATAAAGAATATAATGTTTACCCTTCTTTCACCAGCTCCACAAATCTGAACTATCTGGCTTTTAACAATTAGGAATAATATAATAAACACACAGAAATTTAACAAAATGCTGATTTAAATTAGAAGCATGAAGTTAATACTCATATCCTCCATTGCTCTTCTGCACTGTAGGGCAGAAACTAAGCAAATAAATAGAACTGAATATAACAGACTTCTGCCTTCAGCTAAAGTTGAGATTATTAATGCATGCAGACAGGTCAAATACTGTTGTAGTTTCACATCAGTTTCTTCTGTTTTACTTCCATATTTTTGAGAGCTTCCCTTAGGTAAGGAACACATCTGTTTGCATCCGAAAACAATAGATACGCTCAGGCTGGAATGTGGAGGAGGTTTCTCATCACAAAACAAGCACAGCACTCTCCTGGCAGGCTTGCCAGAGGGCACAACATAACTAAGAGTATGAACTGCTCCACTTACCATCTCTATACAAACACAATTTTTTTCTCCAGACTTGGCCTTGATGATACCAGGAGAATGTATCTGAAGCTAACACTGCAATATCTCTGTTTAATTCCTGACAGTGGAATAACCCATCCATCGAACTCACAAAAACAGGTTACTTCCATTGTAGGTTATTACAGTTATTTCCAGTTCAGATTATTACAGCACATAATAAAAATAATAATAATAATAACAATTTTAAAATGTGCCATATGCCAGCAATAAATTTATGCCTGAACAGGGCAAAACACTATCCAGTCTACAGACAGAAAGAGATTTTGTCCTCATTTTTGAAATGAAATCAGTATTTAATCTTAAATTACTACAATTATTCATGCAATTAACGATGCAGTCTATTGAAAATGTAATTAGATCCACATTAACATGTAAAAGTACCATTTGGCCAGGCTTTAAAGATTCAGTCATGAACAGGTTACATGTACACTACTAGTACAAGATCAGTGTTAGAGATAGTGACTTGGCAGGGATATTTCCTTCAAGCTATGGGGAGAAGAGAAAACGACATTTTTAGTGTAGTCACTAGATGAACATATTTCATGATTAATAAAGAGTCATGAGTCACTTTCTTGGAACAGAATGAAAGGAGCTGCAGGACACAGTGTTTGAAGAGAGAGAATTTGGGAAATTCTGTGATATTTGGACTGTGTTTCTTGATAATTCATGTATATGAATTTAAACAACTTTGGGGAGCAATCAATGGTTTCTTTTAGTAAAAATTAACCACAGAAGTAAATGATGCAGCAATCTGACTGTCAAAATGAAGCATCACTAGGTAGTACAAGTAACTAACATAGTTTTGAAGAAAAAAGCAAACCATAGATTTCTAGCAAGTGTTTTATAAATAAAAAAAAATAATAAAAATGGAGTACTTCTAGCAATATAAAGCGCAAAGGAACTAGATTTTCTCCTGGTTTATTTAGTGAAACATTAATGGTTTAGCAGGTGATACTTGGGAAAAAGAATCTCTACTTTATAAAAATGTATGTTTAATTTTATATACATATATATACATATGTATTTATAACAGTTGTTTAATGCTTTAGATAGCATAATTATTAAGAAACCAACAATGATGGAAATTATTCCATCTAATTCAAATGCTTATTTTAGATATAGGTTCAGCAAAATGTTGGGGCTTGATATAGGACAGAATATTCATTTATCTTTATTTTGAAATGATCAGTACTACCCATTTCCTATGTGGTATCAATTTCCATCAGCTTAACTCTGTACTCGAGTATGTCCAATTTCTTGGGTTTTTCTGCAAGACTTTGACGAAGCAGGTTTCCACCATGAGAATCCTGAAAAGAGTATCAAAATCTATCACTCTCCAAGACAGGCACTGTGAGCAAATGTTCTGAAATTCTGAAAAATTGGAAAAAAATCTGAACATTCTGAAACGATTTAAGTGAATTGTCATGAAACACTGAAGTTTAGCATAGTATATTCTAGGCCTGGCATCTCTGAAGTGTATAAATCAAATTAAAGTTTTCAGATTCTCTTTTGGACAATATTCTGCTTTACCTTATTATGAAATTCCTTATATAATCATATCTGATAAGAAATAAAGGCTGGTAATTTGTCATCAGAGCCTCCAGAATTATGAGAAGCAAGATATTGTATAGGGAGAGGGAGATCTGTGCACACAGTACTGAAAAAAGCCTTACATTGGGATGTTTGTCTTTCTCAGTGACACAAAATATGACTTAGAACAATTAATTGATCAGGTATGTATTTAATACACTTTAATACACTATGGTGAAGAAGTAAGAGTTTGTATTGTCCATTAAAAGGGAATATTTCCACTGGAAGAAGAAAAATAGGAAGATGTTTTGATCTGATTAAGACTAAGAACCTAAAATAGCTATCATATCTTTACACTCTGGCAAAATATAAATAGTTAATCCTTATCCGTAAGATAAATTGTTATGAATATATATTTTTATTTTAATAAGCTATTATACAAATACATCCTTCCTAAATTGTGAAAATTTGAATAATTTGTCCTCAGGGAAATAAACACTTTTAGAAATCTGAACACACGCAAATTGTTGTCAGTAGCTGTTTGTCCAGGTGGAGGCTGGTCATGGATGCTGTCCCCCAGGTATCTCTCTTTGGACCAGTGCTCTTCAATATCTTTCTCAATGACACAGACAGTAGGATTCAGTGCCCTGTCAGCAAGTTGGCAGATGACACCAAGCTGAATAGCACAGCTGATAAAATAGAAGGAAAGAATGCCATCCAGAGGGACCTAGACAGGCACGAAAACTAGGCCTATGTGAACCTAATGAGGTGCCACAAGACCAAGTGCAAGGTCCCAGGCATGTACAGACCAGGAGAAGAACTTGTTGAAGGCAGCCCTGTGGAGAAGGACTAGGGGGTCTTGGCAGACAAAGAACTGGACAAAGCCAGCAGTGCGTATCCACAGCCTGAAAGGCCAACTCTATCCTGGGCTGCATCAAAAGAGGAATGGCCAGCTGGGAGAAGGAGGTGAGTGTTTCCCATGTGCTCTGCCCTCATGAGGCTTTGTATGGGATACTGTGTCCATATCTGAGGACCCCAGCAAAAGAAGGATGCAGAGCTGTTGCAGCAAGTCCGTAGAATCCTACACTGTGATTCTATAAAAGAAAAAAGAAAGAGATACTTCTTTACTGAGCCTATTAGAAAGTTTGCAGTTGTAGCAGACACATCTGTATTTTTGTCTTTCAATAGAATTTCAACCCAAAGTGTGGAAATAACTGAAGCCAGATTACTCCTGCAGGTGAAGTAAATAGATCTGACATGAGCAACAAAAACAGACAAAGCAAATTACTTTCAAGTGTATATTCTTTTATCTAAAATAAGCAGTCCACCTACTTCTTTGTTGTTTTAAACACAACTCTTCCCTTGAAGAGAAGTTTTCCTCCCTGAAGTTTAAACACAAAGAATAAAAAACTGATTACAAAAGACACTAAATTTTACAAATGTACCTAAAGGACATGTTCACAGTGCCTTGGGGGAAAATGAAAAAGTAAGAGCAAATAGTAAATTTTTTCTAGATGTTCCTAAATTGTCATGAGTTTTTCAGTAAGAGGTGAAGACTTTAACTTAATTTGCTGAACTCCCAAAAAACTTCTTTCACTTAAGAAAAATCTTCCCAGTTCCTCTGTTTTCTTTCACATCTCAGAAGGGAAGTTGAGGTATAACTTCTTAGATAGGTAAAGAGAAAATTCATAAAGCAGTTATGATTTCACTAAGTAAACCTGTCTAAGACTTTCACTGAGCTTCCTGATAAAGCCAAGGATGTTCCGAGTAACAGTTAAGTGCATGCCATGGACAGGTTTAGCTGCTGCTCCCCTTTTTTGTCCCTTTGTGCTCTTTGTTCCACTCCAGTCAGTGAAGGTAATTTAATTCATATTGAAATAACTCAGATTCAAGCACGGCCTAAACAAATGTGTTTATTCTGTCTCACAGAATTGAAGGAAATTCCATTCCTCCTTTTTTTTTTTTTTTTTGTTCTGTCATTTCTTTTAGCAACATCTGCACAGTACAATCAATAGTTAACTTCTCACAGATAATCTCCACCTCTTCCCCCTCTCCCAGCTCCTCTTCCAGCCACTTCTCCATCACCATTTTTAAAGGCTTACTACAGTGCTGCAGTAACAGTAAGTATCATTCAGGGGCTATGTTTACAGCACAAGACTAATCCTTTATAACTGCTTAACTGATAGGTCCTGTGGCAGGTTTGTAAAATGTAGCTGATTCAGACATCTGGGCTGATTCATAACTTTTCAAAACATAAGCACTTTTCAAAAAGTGTTGACCAAACATTTTTCCTACTTTCCTCAGTGAATAATGTTAAAAAGTGAAGATAAGGCAGATGAACCGTGCTTTCTTTTGCTACATGAGTGATAAGAAACAGTCCTCTTCCCCAAATAAATTCAGTTTACTGTCATCAAGCATCTAAAATTGAAAGTAAATACTAATAAATACAATGACAAAATTACACCACATTGCTTTGTTTATGTCACAGGTTAAAAGCTCTTCCGCAAAGGTCTGCTTTGCTTCTGCTGTTGTGCAGTACTTTATCATGCATGTCTAATTGCACTGTGTGCCTGATTTTAATTTGGTCATTAACTAGACAAAATTAAACAGCTTCAAAATGAAGGTTTAAATATCAGTCTGATAAGCATATGATGCTACGGATTCAGACAGAAAATCTTAGCTTGAACGTTTGCACATAGGTCTAAGAGGAAAGTAGAAAGATGAATGAAATTCATCTTGCATACAAGTTTCTCTGTCATCAAAGTATAGCCATCAATTTTAAGATATGTTATGACACCATTTGATCGTGCCTGAGGGCTATCAAAGAGTGAAGCCCTGCTTCACTATGTCTAGCACCTATACAAATGCAGATACACACTTCCTGTAAAGTTTACCGAAAACACAGAGGAAGGGAAGACCAAAGGTAGAGTTAGAGGAACTAGCAAAAAAAATTGTTTGTGCTGTGTGAAAGCTGCACTTTCATGTTAGTTTCTGTATTGATTAGAAAGAGCTAAATTAAATGTGGGAGGGGTGTGGAGGGGAAGAGTTTTGAAAAGTGTTAAAGGGAAAAGGACAGAAAAGGAAGTGTGAAATAAAGATAAGGATAAAACATGAAGGTGAAGAGCCAGTCATTCATTACAGGAGAAACTGTAACCAAATCTGGGAGCATTATCTGAATGGAAGTCCCCAGTTTGGTTCTTACGGATATACATGAAAGCTTGGCACTCGGTTAGACATTTGTCTGCTTCCCTAAAATTCCAAGAAGAGAGAGGAAAAGAACCTTGTAGATGTCAAATCTCAGTGGCACCAGAGCTGGGTTCTCTTCTGCACTGAGTTCTCCCTGGTGATGCTGGGCATGGAGGCCGTGCTCACCTTCCATGGTGCCCTGAGAGGTGCCAGGTAGAAAGAACAGGAGAAAAAAAAAAAAACAACAAAAACCACCTGAATTAAAACACACAGCAGGTGTGTGTAACTATAAATAAATTCAGAGAGTAAAGGTATGTCAAAGCTTGGGTAAAATAAATTAAATTCTTTTACACTACACACAAAAACCACTCTTTTGTACAATTCTGTTACGCTGCTCTTTCAAGACAGAAGGATTTTCTAAATGCAATAATTCAATGTGAAATAGATAAAACACAGCAAACAAGTTAACACCCTGTGTACAGTTGTCTGAAAATTCCTGCAATGAGATGATCACATACATCATTACATGTTGCTGACTCATTGCTGGAACAAGAGAAAATAATTTCCCTTCAGGAACATTAATAGCTTATCTGTTCTCTCTCATCTGCAAACTGAAACAATAATAACTTTGAAATCATAGCAAATGATCTCCACCCGTGGCACTGATGAAATACTGAAGAGAATCTGTCCAGGTGAAACTGAAGAGGTGCAACTGTGAAATAAAAACATCTGTCTGGAAAAGTCTGTATAGGGCTTTGTTTGAAGAGGGTAAACATAAGGACAATGTTCAGTCAGTTCCTGTAGCGGAAAATAAAGAATACTAAAATGTACAGATATGCTATAGCCAAGAAGAAAAAATTAGATGTCTTCTGTTTGATTTTGGCATCTACAAGGAACAAGAAGTTCCTTTTCTGAGTAAGTTTCTCTTCTTAATAACTTCCTAATCTCCCAAGGTATCATTTTTTATTTTGCTCCTTAATTGAGGAAGTAGAAGCAAAAAAAATTAGAACAATATATTGCGAAATATCACAACAGAAAGATACTATTCTAGAGACAGATTAGTCCGTAAAAGCAGAAACTGTACTTCTGAAATGTAAGTGTCTGGATAAGCACTTACTGTATTTAACAATATTTAAATGCTGAATACAAATGTTTGGGTTACAAATACAAATCTTACAACATTTTTCTTACAATTGCTCCAGAGTAAGTGAAACTTCACTTTGGCTCAAACTGGGACTGTCCAATACTCCTGAGTAGTTCCAAACTATACTGGATTGCTGAGACATACGGTGCCAACCACTCCCAGCAGCTCTGGGCACCTTCAGCAAAAATTGATAGGGTGAAAGCCAGCTCCTAACTCAGGGTCTCATTTCAGTTCTGTCTTAACACTGTTTTAACTTCCTCGTCCCAGGAAAGTGTCTCAGTATAGGTGCTTACATTCCCTGTACAGCCTGTGAATGGAGACCCAAGAAGGAAGGCCCAACCCACATATCCCAGTTTTTTTCTATCTCTTTGAGCAAA
This sequence comes from Centrocercus urophasianus, assembly GCF_019232065.1. Classification (NCBI taxonomy): domain Eukaryota; kingdom Metazoa; phylum Chordata; class Aves; order Galliformes; family Phasianidae; genus Centrocercus; species Centrocercus urophasianus. Next base: position 19,711,577 of record NW_024884711.1, read on the forward strand.
CAGACAATTTTAAAGAACCCCAGTTAATTTTTGATAGATAACTAAAGACATAAAAATAAATTTTAGGCATGTCAACCTGTACACGAGCCATCTTGCCTAGGTTTCTTCTGAGAGTAAATACGTAAAGAAAACAGCACAAGCACAGCCTGTTTCTATAGTAAGCTAATAAACGCTAATAAATTATTAGAGAAGTTTTGCTGAAGGGGAAAAGAGAGGGGCAGAACATGTTTTCCAAAATAGCACTCACAAATACATTTTACATTATTACATTTAAAAAGTCTGGGGAATAGAATTAGAGCATATGAACTCCAGTTTCTTCCTCTCATCCTTCCTCGATATCGAGGACCCTAATTGATTTCCTATGATTCTCCACAAGCACTTCTGGTCCAGCTTCAAAGGAAAAAATGGAAAGATGAAGAAATTGTGCTAGGGCCTGATAGTTTGGACAGTCTTCTAGGGTGTGAGGTCAGTCCTTCATAGGCTACAATAACGCCTGGAATCCATGACACTTATTCAGTGATACAGTTACAACAGTAGATTACTGTATAAGCTGTAGCCCAGATGCCAAAATGGCAATTTTAGCTGTAGGTTGAATGTATCTACCTTTTCAGGGTGATAGGTAGCTTCTGAATTCAGCTTCCTATCCATCCAATGCTGGATTATGTTCGTGCCTAGAAGCAGGTGTCTACATCCCAGTAAGAGGCACGTCTTCATACATACATGCAAAAAAATCACAGTTTAATGTCCATATAATTTTAATCTATTGAAAAAGATTTTGAAAAATTTTAATCTTTTGAAAAGTCATTGGAAGTAGATGGTTTATGTTGCTCTCTGAAATGTGAATGTATCCTAAAATATTTATTCAATTTAGACTAGGTTAGATCTATCTTCTAATATATAGATTTAGCATTAAACAGTTATTAGACCTTAAATACATGGGGAAAAATAGTACTTACAGTACTGTTACTGATAGAAATAGATCTGGAGTCTGCAGCATAAACAGACATTCTATTTTTTTATTAATCCAGCTCTGTGAGGATTTAGATGCCTATAACACATGGAGGAGTTATCTGCTATTGGGAGAACTAATCTCAGTAGTTCAAGAAAAGTAACAGATGAAGCTGCAGTGGTGTGATTTCTAGGACAGCTGAAGCTCCATAATGTACAAAAATGCTACACTGAGTGGCTGGTGGTGTGTATCAGGCAAAAATTTAGGCAGCTGACCAAAGTCAAGCTTCGTTACTCAGCCTTTGAGTCAACATAACTTCACCCTTACTGCTAATTTCAGGCACAGTTGTCTGGGGCTTTACCAATGGGGAATTTTGGGCTTCAGTTTTCCTTATGGTCATTGAGGTGGATAATGACTCTATATGTACATAACGAACCTATATATTTATATGTAAATACACACACACTAAGTAGATAGCTTCATTGTTCTCTTTAGCAACCTGTTATTTCCTGCTTTCAGTTGTGGCACTGTCTAAATTTGAGGGAGTTCCTAGCTGTTCACATTAGAATATGCTATCATTTTATATTGATTGATTATAGAAATCTATTTGTTTTCCACAGTAAAAGACAGTAATCCATTTTTCTGTACGGCATGCTGTACAGCATGTGCTTGCAGGGTATGAGCTCCTGTAAGCTTAGCAAGTGAAATCCAGACCTCCTTGAAATGTACTGAACTCAGTGGTTCTGCTGCTGGCCACCAAAAGTTCATACTTTTACCTTCATTTTCTGTTTTTTTTTTTGTTTTTTTTTTTTTTTTTTTCCTACAAAGAAGAAAGGCGTCCTTTAATGCTGAATGATTTTAGCTGAAAGAAGTAAAAAATGTATTTAAAATTCCTGTTTTCATAGCATTAGGAGATCTACTAATAATCTGACTACTAGCACACACTTGTGAACGCGGTTAAGCGTTCATCTTCATCGATCATCTTAAAACCAGTATAATTTTAGAATCTGGAAACAAAACCTAAAAATCAGCAAAAATCTAATAATTATTCATTGATGACTCAGTGTGTCATTTATCCCCCATTTGTTACCAAGAGAACTTGACACCCACTTCCTACCACAACATCACTACAACCAAAACAGCATTAGTCACAATATTGCTTTGCTGCTATGACTGCTCTTGTCTGTGAAAATAACGGGGTAGAACAGGTTTTCTTGACATCGTCATTAAGTTCTACAGTTCTGAGTTATCAGGGGCCAGCTAGAAATCACATTAGAAAATGACAACATGATCTGCAGTTTTCAATCTGTCTTCTGCAAAACTTTTAAATTGGTTCTGCTAAGTGACTTGAACTATACCACACTCTGCACCTTCATTTGTGTAAAGTGGTTGATGGGCTTTTAGTGAACCTTCTGACTGAAGTTATTTTTGAAGTTTTTACTGAATTTTCTTGACTGCTGAAACCACTAGAACAAGAAACAGCTCAGTACTAGGAAGTAATATTCTGGTTTGTAAAATATGTTCTGAGTTTTGGGTTTTTTTTCTGTTTTGTCTTGTTTTGTTTTGTTTTTTAATGTCATTTACATCCCAGCTAGATTAAATCAATGAACTGTAAACCTCTTATTCACTGCTAGTGAGACCAGCTTTCTTGTCAACAAAAAAAATCACAAAACTGTTAGGGTTGGAAGGGACCTCCTGAGATCACCTAGTTCAACTCCCTATTATGGTGGGTTCCCTACAATATGTCACATGGGAAAGCATCCTGGTAGTTTGGAGTAACTCCAGAGAAGGAGGCCCCATGACTTTTCTGGGCAGCTTGCTCCAGAGCTCTATCACTCTCAAAGTAAAGATGTTTTTTCTCATGATCTTATGAAACTTTCTGTGCTCATCACCCTTTGTTCTGCCAGGGGGATCCCATCCTATAGATAATAGTAGGCACTGATAAAATCTCTTCTCAGTTTTCTCCAGGCTGAACAGTCCCAGGTCTCCCAGCCTTTCCTCATAAGGGAGATGCTCCAGGTCCATATTGATCTTTGTGGCCACCCACTGGACTTTCGCTAGAAGTTCCCTATCTTGATTTGAGGATCCCAGAATTGGACACAAAACTCCAGATGTGGCCTCACCAGGGTAGAGCTATTCATGATCTTTTTAATGCACCTTGGGATACCACGGCCCTTCTTGGCCACAAGGGCACACCACAGATTTATCTGCTCCAAAGACAGGGATATGAAGTGGCATTCAAAATACTTCAATTGATCTGTTTTGGGCTCTGACAACTTTCTCCAAAGAAAACATTTTGCTAAAACTTTCTGGCTTGCTATGTTGAAGACATTTTATACTGGTCCTATACATGTTGAATTTTATAAGTTATTCTGAAGTCATGCATATACTTTAGACTTACCTGTAAACCACTTAGTGATCTCCTTTTTCTTTTCCAGATAGGTCTGTCTATCTCTGTAAAAGAATAAGACTGATGAAAAGTAGTTTCTTAATAAACAATGACAAAAAACAATCATTTTACAAACCATGTTTTTGTAAGTAATTACCTTACCATAGTATTGCTTTAATATATAATTTCTGTTTTAGAGCTCCTGTTCTCATTGTTGGCTAAGGTTTGCAAATTACTAGATAGACTTGCATGACAATTCTTTGTCACATAGAAAATTTGTCTTGAAATCTCCTTCTGTGTCAGCACAGAACGAACTCATTGAAATCATATGGCAAGGAGCTACTCAGAAAACTCAGCATCCTACTCGGAAGAACTTTTACTGTAAACTTGGTATTTGAGAATTCTATACTAGAAATCTATACTGTTTCAATTCACAGTGAGGTGAGAAAATCTTTGTGGGGAAAAAGAAAAAAAGAGAAATGTAATTTAAACTTCTGTCTTCCAAGAGGAGAGTAAAACCTATTCTCCAGGCTAAGCTATGCACAGTGACATGCTCTCACTGGAAATTCTACTTGCTCTCAGCCTCCTTGCCAAATCAAAACTCTTTTAGTTTCTGCATAGTTTTTTTGTTGTTTGTTTGTTTCTTTTTTTTTTACAGGAAGAAGTTTTAGCAAACCAGATACAAGGCTAAATATGGTGGCTTTGGTCCAGTGAAACACTTCCTCCTTAACTTTAGGTAATGACTTCACCCTCCCTGTTTCAAACACTTGAGATTATGTAGAGTGTTCCTTTAACATTGGTGCCATCATAAGACAGGAACTTAATGATAATGCACTTAGAGACAACCAACCTGTTATGATTCAAAACAACCATGAATACCATGCTTCAGGAATTCATTACTGTTACACTGTATTGGTTTAAATTGAAAAAAAAAAAAAAAAAAAAAAAAAAAAAAAAATTGAGAAAATTACTAGGGAAATATTTCTGGAACTTTCTGTTTATACTTTTCCCCCATTCACTAAGAATTAAAAATCATGGGTATTTATGAAAGCAAATTGCATTTCAACAAGAAAAAAAGAAACACATCTGTAACTCTTAAGTATATGAGAATATAAATATGAGGGCCATATGAAGGCCTGGGATGTTCATTTGTCTTATATAACTGCGTCAATAATTTTGCTATAATCTTATATCTGTATGCCTATATGTGCATATACAAATAAATACATAGTGAAATATTTCCACAAAAGGCTTCACTGCCTGCTTTTGGATTTAGCACTCCTTGTCTGAAAAATAAGAAAATGCTTATTTAATCTCTTTTTTGAAGTCTAAGTCCACTTGATATAAAAGGAATGATCCAGAATAATAATAAACAATAATAGATACATAGATAATAAAGAAGAATAAATAGGCTAGATAGGTATTTCCAAAGTGGGATAAAAAGTTACAGGAAGATCAGGTCATACCAATTTCTGGCCTCTGGTGCCAGTAAAGTTACTTTTATTAACTCTGTGTAGCTAGATAGGTAAGGACCAATGTCTGAAGCTGGAGTCATCTTCCAAGGTGCTGAGATAGAACATTTTTCCACACAATTCATGTGTTTATCTCCAAAACTATGTACGTTAAGATACTCCTTTAATTGATCAGGAAACCAAGGAAAAAAGTATCTGCCCAACCCCAGAGTAGATTAAGAACCAGCATTATGGAAACCAATGGTTTTCATCCAGGTTTTGGCTGACATGTTCAGGACTTTGGGTCTCTGCTACACAGGTACTGACAATGAGTGAAGAACATGTGGCAAACCAGTGAGAGCCCCATGTGAGAGACCTGGAGTCAAAGCTGGAGCAGAGCCCTTTAGAAACTTAGAGAGAGATGCTGAGAGAAAATATAGACTTCAAAGACCCAGTATGTTGCCAAATGAGCAAAAAGGAACCCAATTATTCCTGCAAATGTGGCCAGCAGGCTCAGTGGTCCAGCTGGATGCCAAACTCTTTTTGCTTTATATTCAAACTCTCTTGAAGCCTCCATGTGTCAAATATTAAGCATATTTTAGATAACTGATTTTTAAAACAAATGGAAACTTTAAGTAGTTCATCTAAAATCAATTGGATTCAGCAAAACAAAGGCTTTACTGTAATTCAGAACCTGAAAACATTCTACATCAGGTAAGTAGTCCATTCAATCTTTGGTAAATCACATATTTTTTTATCATTGTTTTCTTCCAAAGAAAGATACTTGCGCTCACAGAAGTAAGGATTAAGCAGGATTTAGTACTTCTGAGTGAACAGGCCACACTCTGAGTCTTCTCAATAATATTTGCATGCTCAAAAGGAAGAGTGAATAGTACATTCCTGTTGTGAAACGTTCCCTCACTTACTGCTAGGAAGAATGCCTTGGTTTGGTGTTTTGTTTGTTTTTGTTGTTGTTTTCATTTTCCAAGATTAAGCACTGTAAATGCAACTATAAAATACTAAAAATTTCTTTCTTGCTTTTTGAGTTAACTACTGTTTTCTGAGGTAAGGACAATTTCTAGTTAAAGTGATAATGATGTAGCATTTGTCTCAACAATGAGGCTTACTTATATATTCCACACGATTGAGGCAACATCATCATTGTGTAATGGTCTTCTATAGGCCTAGCTTTGCTTGTTTGCCAGGCTGGATAAAAACTCATTAACCCATTTCTGATCTACAGAAATGCTTGATGGTTACAGTCAGACCTGGTAGCCCTTCAATGGCCTCGTTTTTTAAAAAAAGATCATTGGTCTCTTCCATCTTCTCAAATTCTGGATTGCAGAAGAAGTTACTTTTAAGGTTCTACTTCTGCAGCCTTATCAACATTACAACAATCTGTACCACTACTGAAAAAAGGAGGGCCAATGCACTTCCCTGTGCAGCTCTAGTCTTTGTGTGACTGCTTCACGTGCTGCATCAGAGCTTTGGGCTGCCTGAAAGCGCTCAGCTGAGAACAAGAAAAAACAAACCCAGTAGCATGCATTTCATCTGGACAAAAGCATACGACTGCAATCTTAGCAGAGCTGATGCTGACTGAAACATAGGGCAGCCTCAAATTTTTCCCAAAATAGACTGAACACTAGCTTACTACCCTGCCAGCCCCAGAAATGCACCTCTGGCTCCAGCCGTGCACAGAGCACCTCAACAATGACCCAGACAAAATGAGTGGCTATATATATCTGGACTGATACGCGTATATGGGTAGATAGCCATCACTCTCAGTGTGGAACTACATAGTATAGGTGGTTGAAGGCATTCATGTTGCTACCTGCTAGAGATCTCTGCTTTTACATTTCAGAAATGTTTGCTCACTTTGAAATGTTTCAGAAGATTGAAAACAACAATCTTTTGTCCCTACACCACTTCACTCCAAAAGGAAAAGCACAACAGACAGGCATTTTCAAGGTTTCCCAAGTAAAAGTTACGTTATATTGCTCACTGTTACATAATCATGGTTGAAATGAACGTTGTTTTTTTTCCTTGGGTAACTAAATCCATTCTTTGAACTCCAAGTGTTGGTATGCATTAAAGTCAGAAGAATATCAAAAGTTCAATGCTTGAAGGCATGTCTCCCTTTTTAGGCAGTGCTTAGGTCTTGAACTTTGGAAGAAAAAACTGTATTTTTCTAATACTGCTATGACTACATCTGCAGCTGTCAGGAGATCTATATCCAATAGCCCAAAAGGCATTTTGAAAAGAGTTAGATTCAATTTTTAATGTGAAAGAAAAAGCTTAGTCCATTTTATTTATTCCCTTTAACCTCCATACACATTCTCCTTTTCTCTTCCAGTACCAAAAAGGATGTTAACACTATCTTTAACATCATTTCTAACACAAAGTATGAATTCTTGCTGTAGGGTTGTATGTAGAATATATTTCCTCTATCCTTATGCCGGGGTTCACTAAAATGATTCAAGAGCATCCACTAATACAACATGTACTGGGGAAAAAAAATACAATATTTATGTGCTGCTTCTAAATAATAGAAAGAGTAAAATAAACAATCAAAGTTAAAACCAAAACAAAACAAAAAAAATCAGTAGCTCTAAGTCACTTAATAGCTTAATCCAAACCATAATTTCTACTGGATATTGCTGAGATCCCTGCTTCTGTAAAATGTACCGTATTGTACACCAGTTTTGAAATTAAATACGTATACATATGTTACAAAGTATCTTCAGTTATCACATCTGATATGTTCTATGTCTTGTGTTTAAAAGGGGCTTCCAAAAATGGAAAGATTCTTAGTACACTAACACTGAAGGAGGGGTTAAGTCATTCTTTGAGTGAAGGCTCTTCACAGAGAATTGTTATAAAATATTTTGCAGATACTTGCTTTTTTTTCTGATGTCTACTTCTTAATATTAAAGTGATAAAAATTTTATTTGGTGAGGAGATATGATCTCAGTGTAACCTAGATGAATATAGACTGGCTGCTCGCAGTGCTAGCATATGTAATGAATGTGGCTCAGTCACAGGCAGTTGCCAATTGAATGGTTGGATGCTTTGGTGGTGTGACCACTAAATCTGAAAAGGCTAAAAGGAAAAGAAAAGTTGGTAAGGCAAAAAAGTTCAAGAGAAAGGTATCATTCATTGATGATGTTAAGTCACTCCTCATGCAAGAAAAATTAAATGTTCCAGCTAACTCTGTAGTTAAAATAGATTTTCAAAGTAATAAGTTTGATTTTTAAAGAAATGCCACAGAGGCTCCAAAGAATTTCCTTTGTACCATTGGTATTGGAGTTGGACCTCAGGTGGTGGCCCAGCTTTAGCTGCACTCACCAGTTGCCCCAGAAAAGACAGCCTATCCATGCTTTCTGATATTTTGCACTGTATTTTCAAGAATAGGCTAAGGATGTACAAATTCCGTTATAGTGAAATATATTTCAATGCATGCTGGAGTAGTTCCTTCCAATTGACAGGTCGTTTTTGCCACTTTGCCCATATTGTGAATGTATTTTTTTTTTGTTCATACAAAACTGGCCTCCCAAAGAGGTAATTGAGCAAATTGTATTGCAACAACTGATCGACATAAGGAAACATAAATAAGTTCTTGAAAAATCAAAGACCTAAAGTCTATTTGAATTAGTGTGCTGAAGAAATTAGATTTATATGTATCTCATGTTCCTTGGGCTTCTAACTGAATTAGTAAATGAGAACAATCTTCCCGTTTCATCCAAGTGAAACTATCTCGGGTAACACTGCTGTAGTGTAGGCTGCAGTTAGGTTAGGCAGTTGCTGGATATTTTTTCATTGTAACTAAATCATTTAGCCAGCAGACATTGCTGTGGGATTTAGGAAAGATTAAACTTCTAGGATCCTGCCAAAAGCAATAATTAAAGTAACTACGATCTGCTTATGTAAACAACTGTCTTTTTTATTTTAACTGGGACCTTTGCCTTTTACTAGTGTCAAACAGAATAAGCTTCCAAGAGACACAACATTCAAGAGGTTCCCTCTAGAAATTGTATTTTCTGAAATGTTAACTCACCACATCATTTGCATACTCAGCCTATGCTGAGGCAAAACATCAAACTCTTGAGAATTATTTACTGAATGATAAACCAAGTTTTAAACAGAAAAATTCCTGAAATCACAGTGGAGCACAAGATTTTTAATATATCAGAAATATAAGAAGAAAAGGGAATAGCTATAATGAAAAAAAAAAAAGATAAACAACTGAAAAAGAGGAAGAACAAGCAGTAAACTTAAATTGTGCTGGGCCTCGAGTGCTCAGATACTCAATTTCTTGCCCTGTAAGTTGGTAAAAGTTATCTGGAACTGGTTGTTCATGAACATCAGAGACCTGTGAGACAAAGACTTTCTCCAGGATGAAACCCAGGTTGTATGTAGCAGAAGGCTTAGACCATGCTGGAAACAGTAAGCTCTTTCCATGAGTAGCAAAGTGACCTCCTGGGGGGTATGTGCTCCCTTCCCTCCTTCTCCATTGAACTCCCTTCCCATACCACACATAAGCTGCACAGACCTATTCTGAACTAGCCCTGAAAGTCCTGCAGCAGGAAAGCAAGGCAGGCAAATGTTTCCTGTCCTTCTCCCAGAATAAATATGTGAAGATAAGACTCCCAAAACTCTGAGTGTGTGTCCAGTCAAGAGAGGATTCTCATCTAAGAAAAGCAAGGACAAAGAACATGGTTTTTGTTGTGTCTGAGTTATGTAGGGACTTGTATTATGCTTTCACTGAGAGTGGACCCTTTTTGCTCCTTTTTGCTCTCTAAGAAGCCCCAGACTCTGTATGTGACTTCCTGTACACCATAGCAAGCTCATAAGGGCTCCACGTCTACAGTTCCCAGTTTTATGTAGTTATTGGGTACTAATAGGAATTCAAGGACGTGGCCCATTACCTGTTACTTTTAGCATGTGTTTCATTTATGTTTCTACATTTCATTGCATTATTTTGGCAGGAAAATAAGGAAAATCTTGTGTCAGACTGCTGAAAATCCATTCTTAGCCACTGGCAAACTCAACATTTATTTTTTCATCCTTTAAGTCCTGTTTTGAGGACAATTGTTTTAACTCTATTTTCCTATCCTTTAAGCAAATTAAAAACATTGTGTTAAAAGCAATGCCAGCAATGTTTTCCCTAATAGACTGATAGACATACAGAGTTTATTGGGATAATTAAAGGCAGACTGGTCTTAAAAACTAACTATTTCCACAGAGTCTGAGAGTCTGTCATCGAATTAAGAGGAAGCAGTAGAGGTATTTCATGATTCCTTTGTTGCAGACCTGCCCTCAAAATTCAGTTTCTAGCTAAGACTTAACCTCTCTACAATGCTCAGTGCTAAGCAGGAGGGTTTAAGACATTTCAAAATTGAAGAGACCACCAACTACTTTTACATATTATGTTCTGGCTCCTTGCCAATTAAACTAGCAACATCTTAGATACCCTCATAACAGATAACAATCTTAAAGAGATTTACAAATGTAAAATGCAGTAAAAGGAAATCTAGATATTATTTTGTATGTCTTTCTATAGAGCTGATTACATTTTCTTTGCAATCAGTTACGCGCAGAAAAAAATCCTGATAGTTTATGTGAGATGTGCATTCACTAGGTGACCAACACCATACATCCTCCCTTAATCTGTGTTTAATTTGACACCAGCCTATCACTCTGCCAGAGATGGAGACATGGAAGCCTTCAATTATTTGCCTGTGCTCTGAAAACTTTATATCACTAAATTGGATGCTTAACTACTATCTTCCATGTAGGCCATCTCTGACAGCCTGTGCACGGGTAGTCCTGCTACGTCTGGCTCAAACTGATCTTCAAAATATTAAGCAGTTAGGAAGAATGAGTGATTAAAAGCAGATTGCAGCTGGTCACTGCTAACATACAGCCAGCCATGACCAATAAGCTGAGCAATATATGGCAGCCATAACTTTTAGAAGTTTCCTGAGATAGGAAATGCATGCTCATCTGATAAATTGTTTCTACTGTATTTGTTACAGGCATAGGTGAAGGAGAATGACAAACAGGGAAGAATTTGCTGGGTTATAGCCAATGCTGTTAATGTAACAGAGATTTCATTGCTCCCTCGAGCATGTTTAGTTTCTTTTAAGAATAGAGGACAAATGGTGCACTTCCATAAATCCTTGTACCATGTTCTTTTGAAAAATATTGGGGAAAAAAAAAAGTTTTTTAATCATGTAGACACTGGCTGACTCTTAGAACTAATTTTGCAGATTTAAAGACAAATGAAGTACCACAGGCCTTAGAAGCACAAGCAAATATTTTCAGAAGGTTTTTTTTCTTTGCATAAAAACAACATACAGTACTGTTCACTTGACCTCCATTATAATGCAAAACGTGGGCAATTGGTTGTTTTCCAGTGCCGAGGTTTAGATACTAAAAGGTGCTATTGATGGGCAGTAATCATCAATATTTTTCATCTCAACCTACCTGACAGAGAGCATCTGAGCAGAAGAGAGACACAGCACTGTTTTATGAAAGTGCCCTCAACCCACTTTACTCCATGTAACAGAACAAAAAGCACAATAACAGCAGAGCAGCAAGATCCCAGGCTACAGCAAATAAGGATTCTCTCAAATACAACAGCAGTTGTCACAGAAATAAAGGAAAGAAACCACTTTCCTTCAGAAGGACTCATGTACGCAGAAATCTCCAGAAAGATACTTTTGCCTCCATTGCCAACCCTTAAATGAGGTCTGGGAAGGGGTGGAACCTGACTCCAATCCTTGCAGAATTGCACTTAGAAGCACTGCATGCACCTGAGCTCTCCTAGGTTGGCCCTGCTTTCCACCAGGTGCTCAATCACTGGTTCAAGCTGTGACTTAGCAATTCCATTACACTCCAGGTCTGCATGGCTTCAAGGATATGTCATCACTGGGGCAATCAACTCAGATGATCATGATTATAATGCTCCTATCAGACAGTTGAGCTGCTATACTGCCTCTGCAATCGCATTTAATAGTTTAATATAAAGCTGCACTTTTTAGTAATTAGGCATGCATAGTTTATTCACTTAATGTTTTAGATAGTAGGAACTTTCAGAGCAAGCAGCATTTCTTTTGGCGATAAGCTAAAACCTCCCTTTAGCCCCAGCTAAAAAACATCCCCCAAAACACCTCCCCCCCCCCAAAAAAAAAATCACAGTAAGTAGAAAGGTTCTAGCTTGTAGCTTGCTATCTATCAGCACAAAAAGTTGTGAAAACAAAGCAAAATTTGGATCAAAGGAGGCACGTTTACCTAGGTCAAGTTCATCAAGCCACTGCTGTAGTCTGTACATGAAATACGTGCTTATGAAATGCCAGTTACAGATAATGAATGGTCAAACATCTATCCTCTCTTTCATGAATGTCAGCCCCATGTCAGATCTCTGTCTCAAAACCTGGCTTAGCAATCAAAGGTGAGAGCATTCTTCCTGCTGATGTGTAGAAATGAACACTGCACTATTCAGAAATTGAAAGAATGTAACTCAGACCTTGACACATCATCACAACCCTAAGCGTTAGGTACTGGTGATCACATCATTATAGGAATGTTAAAGCAACTTGTACAAGCAAGCAAAATGACATGACTTCAGGTTATATTAAATACTTCTGGGAACAAGAGGAATCATCCAACCAGTGGTCCACTAACCTGAGAATTTTGTGGCCAGTCAGCACTGCAGCCCTGCTACAAAAGGCGACTTATAAATTTCTATTATTTCAGCTTCAGTAAGTGAACATTTACTTACATATTCCCTGAAATTGGCGAAGTCAGTCTCCCCAAGGGACATTCATAATCTAGCTTATGAAAACAAAAAACATACCGATAAGAGCATAGCCATACTGATATCAGTGCCTTTAGTTAGCACAGTCCCCACCTTCTCTTTCACAGAGCTGCAGCCATTCATAAGAAGATCAAGCTGAGCAGAGCTGTGAACTAAAATCATCAGAACATAACACAGCCAAAGTCAATTAACTGAGCCTAAGGAAGGTATGCTACAGCTACCAAAAGCACCAAAGAAAGGTATCATTGCCTTGCAATGAACAGCCTATGTATCAAAAACTCAAGGTATTTCTTTGTGCAGATCCTATAAGCATTAGTTTAGATTAATGTAAGTTTTCAGTAGTTTGATGCCATTCTTACTAACTTCTTCTGGAATGTGCTAGGGGTCCCATGGCACAGGAGTGTGAGAGATCTCATGCTTTTTACCTGCTTTGGTTGCAGAACACCTTCAGTGCAGGTAGAACATTACCGGTAAGACTGGGAAGTCAGCTAACATGCCTATCTCTATTTACACATTAGGAAGGCTGGCTGGGGACAAGCTTGCCCATTTCACTGGCAGACTTCTCTTTTGTAACTTTCTGAAGGAAAACATAAAATCGAAGTGCTGGAAAACCCTATAGGAGGAGAAAACCCATAACATTAAGGTAATGAGTATTAGATAATGAAGAGCCATGTAACAATTCTGAACATTTTAAATATTTCCACATTCAATATTAAAATATGTTGAGTTTTCCTAGTTTAAAAAATATTTCAGTGGAGTATAGCAATTATTTCATCAGGGTGTCGAAGAAGCCTTCCATTGATTTTGACCAAAAAAGGCTGTTTTGACACAAATTACCCACTTCCACTTTTTAGAGCACGTTTTCATTCAAACCGGTACAGCTTTTCAGCCTTCTGGTTTCTCCTGAGTATTTTAAGCAGCAGTTCCCCCTGTCCCATACTATTCTTGCAGAAGACAAATGGTATTGTGTATGTGCATAAATCCCGTGCACAGTAGGAAAGTTTACCTCTAAGTGACCTTCAGCATTTCATGTAATAACTGTATTCTGGATGGATACACTTATTCTATCTGAAGTGACATCAACTAAACTTGAAATAAAGTAAAAGTAATTGCAGTACTTAAATAAGGTAAGATGTATACCTTGTTTAGCAATGAAGTTTAGCAGCTGATAAGATTACAGAAATTGAATGAATGGTGACCCCATTCACTTCCTTATGATTAATATAAAAGCTGAAATTCTGGCAAGAGAAAGCACAGAGGATTCAAGAGACGGACAGCCTTTGTTGGCCACAAGAATCTAAAGCAATTGCCCATATGATGGGCTAAGGAGGGGTAAATAAAAGTTTTTTAAAGCCATATTGCCAGTGATTTTGCTACCTGGAGATGTTTGGTAGCTGAATTTTATGAGGATTATGTGTACACAGTGAGTGAATGTATCTGAATTTTTTTGGTATTAAAGGACAGTGAGACACGTACATACTTGGTGCAAAGAGTATGTTTCAGAGTTAGGAATTCTTTGTTTTTGCAGCAGCTTTGGAGCACCTTTTAATAATTTGGGAGAATATTTTTAATGCTAACTATGTCTGGCACCATGAGACTGCCAGGTCTCATATTTCAAGTACTTCATGTTTGCCAAACATATGTGCAAGCTAAGGATGCCAGCAGGGAATTTAAGGTTAACTTGTTCTTTTTGACACATCCATACTGTTTTATTTTTCCCTCCACCTAATCCGAAAGATCCAAGCACTATCATCTTCATTTTTGATGTCTTATAGATTTACATGGATTTGGAATAAATAATTCTTCCTTTTAACTGTTCTGATTATTTCCACTAGTACAATAAGGCTCATTCTTTGTGCACAAAGAATGTGCAATTTACACAATCTAGACCAGAAGTTTGCATAACTGTCATGGAAATGTATTCTTTTTTTATGAATGTATAATGTAAACACTGTTTATATTGTACTTAAGGTGCTCTGAGAAGTAACCCAGTCATCACATTTGAACCAACAGGGAATATAGTGCTAACAGATATAACATTTGTAGAAAAATTTTCATAAGAAAAATTGGTTTAGCAAAAAAGAGTAGCAGCAAAACACTTGCAAAGGAATAAGCACTGAGATCCTTTTTTAGACTTAATCAGTGGGAGTAACATAGAGACCAAGGGTGCCTATAGCTTTCCTAAATGTGTGCCAGCTGCCACTAAAAGGAGTCATCTGAATGAAAACACAGAGCCAATTACTGGCTGCATCAGCTTCAATGGGAGTTTCACCAAGATTTTGCCTGTAAGAGCAATCCAGTTTTGGCTCTGAAGAAAGAGTTGTAATGGAAAAAAAAAAAAAAAGAAGAAAAAAAAAAGAAAGAAAATTAAATAATAGTAAGCAGAGTATCATGGCCTGGAAGTAATATTTAATGAAGAGGTGCAATATGAAGATTATGAGGCGTAGGATGGAAAATGATGCCATTTAAATACCAAAATCTCAGGGATACACCAGCTATTTAATGAAGACGAACAGCTCCACATCTTTGCTGGACTTGAAACAAACTAACATTTATAGGGATCTGTTTAAACTCTCATGCTTAGCTGCTGATCCACAGCTTATTCCACAACACAGATGCCTAATGAGCAGATATCTATGTTGAACAAGAACATAACTGAACATATTTAAATCATTTGCTAAGAAAAATAAAATTTTATGAGAAAGGAGAGGTGCAGAGGCAGCTGAAGGGCCAAATTCTGTTCTCAGTTACACATACGTAATTGTGCTGATTTTAAATTCATGTACTCGCATGTAAACTGAGAGCAGATGTGGGAGGAAAAACAGATTTGGTCCGAATTTGATCAGTCTGCCTCAGCCTGAGAGACATCTTGAGAGTTTGGTTTCTAAAACCTGTTTTTGTTTCATTGAGAACCACCTGCATCAACCAATAGCTAATTAATTCTACTAATTAATTTTAGCTATATTAAGCATTACTTTCAATGTTCTGAATAATTCAGGATGAAATGGAGAGGGATTAAAGCATCTCTAAAACACATTGCATCAATTTCTGCTTTAATCAATGCTCATAGAAATCAAAGGATTTATCCATGTGCACAGTATACGCTACAACTTATGCAAGCTTTTGGTCTGTATTATCACAGAAAACAGGTGACACTTTCAGTCTCAAATGACTCCACTAGCATATGTCAGTGCCTATTTACAAAAAATAAAGGTAGGATTTTGCCCTCATACGGCTACACTGAACGTGGTAGAAATGTTTGAGGGTGTTTTCCATTATCATTGACATAATTTACATTGAAGTAGACTACATTTCCATCTCTGCTAACACTGGGATATCCACAGTCTCACAGGTGCTGCATTGCATTCGATATAACTCAAAAAGAGGAGAAATTATACTGTCTGTGTATGAGAATGGAGACTCCTGTAGGTAAGACTACTTATACTACTTATATGCCTTCTTCTGTAAATCAGAAGCAATCTACTTAAAAATAGAACTTGATGTATTAGAGCAGGAAGTTTGATCACTAGAGTGGCAAGAGGAAGGTGTCCACTTTCCCTACAGCATTCTGTAGCCACAGTGTTTATGAGTGTTCACATCAACATTAATTTTACAAAGAATTATTTCCTTCTGTGTAGGGCAAATTTAGTTCTTCTTTGGAATAAGTACATTTTTTTAAGATGCTTGCTCAACAATGCTGACATCTTTTACAGCTGAGGTTCTATTTTCCAATGTGAATGAAATATAATCTTCATGCACTTCGTGTCTCCATCCACGTCCAAATTCACATTATGCTTTCTATTCTCAACAACTGCATTCAGAGGGCATAAGGTAGCTGTGGAAGGAAGTGTGCTCTGTTCTTGGTTCAAATGATTTTGGCACAAGACAGATGTTTTAAAAGATATATATCACAAAGAGAGGACACAGAAGGGCAAACCTTCAATACATTTACATCAAGCCTTACCATTCTTTTCCTGCTCCCATTTTAATATAATGGCTGGAACAATATGCATACATTGAGAACCAAAATAATCCATGTATTAGAAAAGTAAGCCAGAAATCTAAAGTCCAAATTTAATCTATGATATTAATGTTTCTGTTGCATTTCAATAAATAAATAAATAAAATTCTTACGTGTGTACACAACCTCATGATTGAAATCCAATTCAGAAACATTTTTTTTAGTATGTAGATCTGGGATTTCATGTTCAGTATCTTGACTTTTCAACCTTTCTAACATAATATGATTTAACAACAACGGGATTAAAGAGCTTTCCACATGGAGTGCATAATTCAGTTTTGTATAACACAGTCCTGTAGATACAGGGCCCACCAAATCTTCAAACCTCATGCTTTTACCCTTCCTATACCCGTGTGATGTCATTTGCTATTGATCACAACTGGAAAGATCATGCTGGGCTGCAGAAGCCTCTCATTTGGCTTACTGTTGTTACTCTTACTTTCTAAGAAGACAGTAAGTGATAATACCATGAACTTTATTTAAAGATAGAATTGCAATGCTTAAATGGGTTGCAAGAGTACTTCAATTGACGGATAGAAATGACTTTACTTATATGTTATCTCCAGTCACCACAGTTCAGTTCTTTAAAGAGACCTTTTACTCAGACCCTTTGTTCCATGAAAATGCTTACCACAAGGGTATAGTAAATATCTCAGTAACAGAGAAGAGACGCTCAAAAGCATCCTTAATATTAGCAGGTCCAGTAAAAGAGAGAAATGGTTATGCAGGAGGTATGATCCAGAGCCACTGGCTCCATTGTGACAATGTTTCTTTTATCATTTCCACTTAGATCACAGTCTTATGCCAAGTGAAATTGCCTAAAACAATCAAAAAAAAACCATCTAAGCAGGCATTTGGAGCAATAACATTAAAGCATATTCAGAAAGTGTGTAATGTGCACTTGTACCTGTTTATTTTGTCATCTGTGAATTAGCATCTTTTTTTAAGTCATTTCAAGTTCTCTTGAACAGGCTGAACTTATTTGCCATACTTCAGTTCCTTGTAGTTTGTATTCCTTGTGCCATTTGTATTTGCTTAGGGAGAGAAAAGTCATTACTCCAATAAACGTCTGTGTCATAAATACACTGCTTTTCATGCTGTACCCACCAAGATTCTGAGTATAAATCTGTCATTTTCATTTGTGACAAACTCACAGCAATGATTGGTTTGTAAGCCATGTTGTCTCGATCATTTAGGGCTTTTTTTTTTTTTAACATTTTGATGTCCAGTGAGGTCTGTATTGATGCGTATTATTTAACATCTTTGTTAGTGACATAGACAGTGAGATTGACTGTACCCTCAGCAAGACTGTGGGGTAGTCATCACGTTGGAGGGAGGGGATGCCACCCAGAGGGATAAGGACAGGCTTGAGAGCAGGCCCAAACAAATATCAGGGGGGCCAAGCACAAGGCCCTACACATGGGTTGAGGCAATCTCCGTCATGAACACAGGCTCAGCAGTAAAAGGATTGAGAGTAACCTTGAGGAGAGGGACTTGGAGAGGTTGGTAGATGAAAAATTGGAACACACCTGCAGTGCTGCATCCAAATCTGGGACCTCCAGATCTTTCTTTTCACAAGAAAAATACGGAGCTGTTTGAGCACTTCCAGAACAGAGACACAGAGATTATCAGATGGCTAGATTGCCTCTTAAATGAAGACAGACTGAGAGAATTGGAGTTGTTCATACTAGAGAAGAGAAGGCTCTCACGAGACCTTATACTGACCTTCCAGTACTTAAAGAAAACCTACATGAAAGATGGGAAAGAATTCTTTATTAGGGTGTGTAGTGATAGGAGGGGGGGGGGGGGGGGGGATAACAATTTTAAACTCAAAGAGGACAGATTTAAATAAGACATCAGGAATAAATTCTTTACTCAAAGGGTGGAGAGGCACTGGAACAAATTGCCCAGATAAGCTGTGGATGACCCAACCCTGAAGGTGTTCAAGGCCACAATGGATATAATATAATATAATGCCCAAGACTTTGGGCAACTTGATTTTGTAGAAGCTGTCCCTGCCCTTGGCAGACGAGGTGACACAAGATGATATTCAAAGGTCCTTCCCAACCCAAACCATTCTATGATTCTATGATTTGACAGTCAATAGCCTCAGACAAAATGCAAGTGCATCCATGTGAAAAATGAGAACTTCTTTCAACAGGATATGAGTCTTCAGAAGAAGAAAATACCTATTTCTGGACCCTCTGTATCTACTAAGTGGAGTTTCTTGCAGAATTCACTGTACCCCAACGTTAACTATTTACTGTAATTAATCAGTCATGAGACTTCTTCCGTATCTGCCTTGTCCAATTAATGTAATTAACCAGTAACAAATTCTGAATAATAGCTACTTACTAATATAATAATAAATACCAGGGATGGAATTTTCAAAGGAGAGTAAGGAAGTCAACTCCCAAGGGTTGTGTTTTTAAAGGAAAGAGTTCACACGCAATTGCTTTTATGGAGTATTATTCACTAATTAGTAGAAAACTACATAGCAGATTCCGCAATTATTGCAACTGGCTGGTAGCTGAATACAATTTTCATCAGAATAATAGATTATTGATTTTAGGGAAGAAAATTACTTCCTTTTTTCTTTTTTATTAACAGAGTCAGATTAGAGAAAAAATGTTTATCTTTTTCTAAACTGCAATTCTAGTTTGTGTTCTGTTCCATTCAAAACTTAAGCTCTCCTCGTGTCTTTCCTACCATTTGGCTTTAGAAAACATGGTTCAAAATGCTGATCATCATTACAAAGACCAAGTCTTCAGTTTCTACAGAGCTATGATTAACAACTTCTTTCTAGCCCTAGAGAATCAAAAATAATTGAGTGCTTAAATATAGTCATTTGGCATAATTTTAGATATCGCTGAGTGTCTGACACATCAACCTAGTGCTTACAACGTGATAAAAGGTGTATAAGATATATCTAGCCTTAAGTAGAAGAAGAGACATGCTACAAAGTCCAAACTGGTACCAGACAGTTACGATTAGGTGCAGTAGTCTATTCTGAAAAGATTAAAAATAAATAAATTAATTAAAAAAAAGAAAACAGGATGGGAAGTGCTAAGCTTCATCCTATTTTCACATTAACAAAAGCGAGAACGTATGCTTTGCTTAGGACCAGAAGACGAAACATCAAGACAGAAAATAAGAATAGTTTGCTAGACTGTACTATTAATGGGTTGATCATTTCTATCTGATTCCTAATGGTGTCTGGAAATTCTGTCTTCCCAAGGAGTTTAAAAGTTTCCCAAGGGTATACAACATATCTCATAGGTATCCATTAATAGTTTTTACATTTGATCTAAGATAAAGACTTGGGCACCTTCAAACCAATTGGTTTCTGAATTCCAACAAAATAAAATAGCTCTTCAATTTATGTTTTGCTTCTCATGGGCTTCAAATGGCATATGAAACATGAGCTTACCTCAGCCATATCAGCTCTTTGTCCCTCGTGCATCCCATTGTGTTAGATAAGAACATATACTTCATATTTTTAAACGTTTAGAACTTCCACAGAAAATCTTTTCTATGTTTCCATAATGCTACTTACTGCCAGATTTATGTGACTTTTTTCAGCAAGCTATTATATTTCCATTTTTCAGAGTTTTTTAATAATAAATTATCCAATTTAATAACTATACATCTGCAACATAACATTGAAACTTTATGAAAATACTGTTTCATAAAACAATTTCCGCCTACAGTTGTAGTCAAAGAAGTTTGGAAACCATGTACCTCACTTCTGACTGAGAGTTCCATTCAGAACTACCTAACATTTTAGTAGTTTGGCTCCAGAACTAATAAAGAAGCACAAGAAGTTATATAACAGGAGGTTGTTTTTTTTTTTTTTTTTTTTTGCAAGGAGTCAATAATTCAATGAAGTAATTATCTAATTATATATTTCTTTCAACTCCAATATCTGGTGGAGGATAAAAATATTTCTCTTTTTTTACCCAAGCAGTTAACAAATGCCTTGGGAAGGTGCTGGTGGGCATTTTGTAAAAATACGTATTCAAAAGTTATACTTCCTCCAACAAAGCAAATCTTTGCAAAGAACATCTGCTATGAATTTTCTGTGCCTAAATTGTAGAGTGCTAAGTGAAAGAGTTGATTTTTTCTCTTCTGCCAATAGCAAAGTCCTTGAACCTACATAGTTATTGTGTTGTATAAGTTATAGTCATGCTTACACACCTGCACACCTTCAGACAAGCAAGGCTCCTGGAACATGCATTAAAAATACATCCATGACAACCAAACTTCTGCTTTTGTTTGTTGCCTGATTGCTCTCTCACACTGAAATTTCCCAACAAGCTTGACCTGAAATAGTTTATTCCAGAGGGAAGAGCGGAAAAAAAAAATAATGATGAATAATTGCATTGTTTAGAATCTGACATTCCCAAACTAAGAAAGTCTTTAGAACAAGAAGTAGCAAATATTCCAGTTTTCAGTGTCTTTACGACATCACTGAAATGATGTGCAATATCAAAAAATTGCTTTCAGTAAATTGGCAATGGCACCCAGTGAATCTTATATAACTGTCTGGGTTGCAAAGAATAGTTGTTTGAATGCCAGCGTGTTCCCAGATTGAGTCAGGCCCTCTTTTCATGGCTGAAAAAAAACCTCAGTTTTTCCCGTCAAATGAAAATAAGCTGATATTCTTAAGCTTTTCACTAATGCTAGATAACAGGGAGCTACAGAGAAGATTAGCTGAACTTCTTCATGTTAACTGTTGAAAGACTCTGCTGTTTCAGTCCCAGAGCTAAACATGATCCATAACATAGAATCTGAAACAAGGAGGAGCCAGCCTGTCAAGAGTCATCTATTGTACAATTCATTTCATGTAATCCTTTCAACAGCTATGCTGCTAAAGACAGGCCAGCCATGTTGCATTTTAAAAGGACTATTTTTGCAGAATAGTGTTGCCCAAAGCATTTCCTGTTCTTATCATTCCTATAGCAGTATGTCTGGAGCTCATTACCAGTAGCCCCTACTTTCAATAGTAGATCTTTTACAAAAAGATGCTCATTCATGCCTTCTCCCCTCATCCCCACTGATTTGCCTTGTGAACTGTCTGACGATATATCACTGCTGCACTGATTCATTTAGTAAAACACAGACTTATTCACATCTCAAGAAAATATGTTGAACAAAAGGCAATTTCTTAGACCACCCACTCTCTGAAAAGCTTCTGTGTCTTGCAGATAGAAGAATTCAAAGATGTTGAAGAAATTCATTTGCATCTTATTATTCAATGTTTGTTAACTAATTAAGTGGCTATGTTGAAAAGTCATACTATGGATATGTTTTGTTTTTCTTCCATCGAAAAATATATCCTAAGAACATTTGGTAACAATTCTATGTGTATTTGGTCTATGCTGATGGCCCCTATGTGCTGCTTGTTATGAGAATATTAAATTAAATTTAGTATCATAAGGATAAAATCAAAAGAATAAATGCAAAACATTATGGAAGCTTCAATGATAAAACGAAATTCATAGAAAATGTCTTGGAGAAGCGCATGAAGATAAACTATTGAAAGAGATTCTGTTATATGGTAGAGAAAGGAGTTTATGAATCCAGATGTCTGTTTCTAGACCACAGTCTTATTGATAGGACGGCATGAACTGAATTTCTGAAGTGGTTATTGAAAATCAAACGGAAAATAAAGTGTAAAAATATATATTTTCAGTGAAGATGTAGTTCAGCAGAAAGTGCAGTCATGTGCCTATCTTGAAGCACAAAAATCATCTGCCTACACAAACACTGCATTTCACATTTCTCAGCCACTGGACTCAAAACTCTGCTCTTGGCCATTAATTTCAGAAAATGTAATAACCTGAACCCATGTCCAAGCCTGCTGACTTTGGTAAAAAGAGTTTTCAAGGAAAATTTTCACAGAGACCTTAAATCCATTCTCACTGACAGCTGGTAGAATTTGCATGCCTGCCTTCTTGCTGCGGGTGAGCTAGAAATTAGACACAAGGAAATTTATACTCTCATATTCTTCATGAGGCATATAGTTTTCATGCAAAAATTAAAGTAGAAATTTTTAGTTACTTGATCTTGAGTAACTTGAAATACTCAGTTACTTGATCAAAATTAATATCTGGAAGGGTCTATGACTCTCCATTGTCATCACACACTTCAAATTCATCCAGTGACTTCTCTAGCTCTTCATGGCCTTGGACAACCAGGCTGTTGGTCATTGCATACTCTCTGCCAGCCCTTGGAGGAGTGATTGGATCTGACTTTGTGATGCACTATTTCAGCAAACTAATACAGCAGTACATAAATTACTTTTTTTTGTCAGCATAATTTTCCGATCATTTAATGAGATGAACCTAAATGCAGCGCAGAGGCTGACAGGAACAAGCAGAGATGACATATCAAGGATGAGAGGTACACTGGCCCCACAAAAACCATCAGCTGAATTGCCTCATCTGTGGAATTCAAGCCTGGAGTTAGTGACTTAGACAATGAAGATGAACACACTACTGAATGCAAGTCTGACACATAGGAATTTGATCTCTACTGTTGTATATAAAATTAGAAAAAATGCTGAAAAAAGAATAAATTGTAAAATTATGACTTCTAAGACTCCAATCCCACAGGGAGTTATCCCCATGCTTATGAGTCCCTCTATACTCTAAGTGACTCTCCCAGGAGCATGCTGCCTGCTAAGAGAAATACTGCAATCAAAGTCATATATGCCATGTAAGAATGTATGAAATATCAGGATGTATTTCTATATTGTGATCAAAAAGCAGGTGAAAATAACATACTTTCTATTTTAGATTTATATCTTTCTGTGAAATACCTTTTAAGCATTACCAAGAATTGAAAATGAAGGAACTGCTCATAAATTAATGATAGTCTTGAAGATGTGAAGACTACAGTGTTCCAAAGTGACAGGTCTCATGTGTACTTGTTACTGCAGGATTAAGAATACGATAATTACTTCCTTAAATAATCTAACTAGATGCTTGGGTTGGTTTCTTTTCCAGTAATCAGCAAGTAGTTACTGTAAATAGACATAAACACACTGCTACTGTTATGCATTATGAAAATCTAGAGAAGTGCTGTATTCAGGAATTCCCCAATACTAGCTCTGCAATCTGAATTTCTAAGTCAACTTCTGACTTCTCAAATACTCATTTTGCATTTATATAAATATATGCCCAAGCAACTTCACTGAAATACCTGTTTTCTTACATTGCAGTATTGCAGTGTAGCTTTTTTTTTTTTCCTCTAGGGCATTCTCAAGGTGGGGAAGTTATCATACTGTAAACCAGAAGACCAATAAACAGTCCAATAGCTGCTTCTGACCTCTCCTTCCTTGTGACAATCTGAAAGCCAACTGCTCTGGTGTGTCTACAGCACATGCTGCAGGAATTTGGAAGAAAATAAAAGGGAGGCAAAATGCTAAGTAGAATGCCAAAGTTATGATCTCCAGACTTTACCTACTATCAAGGGGCAAGGATACCTTAAAACAGTGTCTAAGGGCAAGAATTCTCATTTTCCCTCCTTGCCAGTAATAGCCTAATGCTGTCACTATGCTAGCCAAAACCGAACAAGCCTCTTTTCTTACTTGACAACTCAGTTTCAACTCAGATTAGTTTCTGGATCCACTTTAGCATGAGGCCATGCACATGCTGATGTTGGCACAGGGCAGGGAGAAATGGAGGACCAAGAGGGCAGGGCTGCCTTTTCCTGGGGTACTATACTGTACATCCTAGCTTACTCACACTACTTTTCTTGTGTGAACAAGTCTTGGCCCTCAAATTCCTGTCCTCTTGGTTATTGTTACTGACCCACCCAGTCATACAAGTGAGAAACGGATTGGGTGCACATTCTGGGTACATTCAAAGCAATGGAAAAATTCATAATAAGTTTCATTAGAAGAGAACTGTGAATATTTTGTGTCGCCATGGATGAATGGAACTGGACTGTGATTTAATAATTATATTTTTAATGCAAACACTTTTGATTATTCTGTACTTGAAGCACAAACGTTAAGATACTTCAAGAAACATTTTTCTGTGCTATTTCTATCACAGTGTGCCACATATTTTACAAGATCATTATTTCCTAATAAAAGGAGTTTAAAGAATTTTCTTACAAACATTGTTATTTCTTAGCAAAAGGAGTTTCAATATATATATATATAGCATTATTTTTTAACTAAAGGAATTTGAAACTTTTCACATAATCATTACAGTTTTTCAGAGCTTACTCCAAAACAAATGCTCAGCACCGAGACCACCAAAAGATTGAAAAAGGGAAAGCAAAAACAAACTTACACACTTCAAAGTAATTTTGCTTTAAATCGCTATAGCCTGAAACAACTCTGTCTCTCGCAACGTGAGAAGAATTACATCCTGCATATTC
Source organism: Centrocercus urophasianus (assembly GCF_019232065.1). Taxonomy (NCBI): domain Eukaryota; kingdom Metazoa; phylum Chordata; class Aves; order Galliformes; family Phasianidae; genus Centrocercus; species Centrocercus urophasianus. The sequence continues at coordinate 19,736,600 of NW_024884711.1, forward strand.
AGACATGTTACAGGATATGTACATCATGAGAGTGTTTAAACCACTGCTTTTTCTTCTCTTTCGTTACTTAAAATGTATCTTTAGCTTTTCCCAAACCACTTGCGTTTTACATGATTTTTTTATGCCATACAAATTAACTCAAGGATACTGAAAAATATTCCTGATTTTGAACCTCAGTAAACTTTACCATGAAATAGACAAAAGTTCTGGATCTACAACAGAAGCTAAAAAAAAAAAAAAATAAATTTAGGCCTGCTTTTTTTTCCCTCAGTTTTGATGCAGGTTTGGTAAAAATCTTATTTTCAGTCAAATCTCCTGCTTTTGCTTGCACATTGTTTTGCCTGGATTACTAATGCATCGCCATGAATTTGCATGCTACACTTCTCTTTGTGACTTTTTAAAGCATGATTTTTTGTGTTTGGTTGTTGTTTTTTTTTTGCAAACTATGAAACTAAGCCATTCTACTATCAAACGTATGCACGAATTTGTCTTCTGTCAATTTGCTTCATTTTAATTCACAGCAGTATGAGAATTACTGAAAGAATATACTACATGGTACTAATAAATTTCATTTAATCAATTAGCTTGTACTGAACACATTTTCAGCCCATGAGTTTTGACTAGATAATTTAAAAGACAGCCTACAGGTCCATGCGATGTGACTAACAAAAAAGGTGAAGTTGTGTTTAAGAAAAACAGCATGCTAGGAAAGTACAAAGAAAAAAAATCCCATTGGCAGAGATCTCTTGTGTTTGGAAGCTGATTTTCCCATTTCTGTCTGGGAACAGTGTTGGAAACGAGGTTCAAAGTAGCAAGGCAAGTACATAATGTTAAAAAGCATTAGTTTATACAGCAATTCTTACTGGGTTTTGCCCTTCAGTTGTGCCTCTGAGAAAACAAATTGAATTTCCTGATTTCAAATGGCAAACTCTGCTATTACATACTTTGTGATTTCAAAGAGCATCTGTCATCACACAAAGACAAATACATTTCTCAGAGAAACATCTGGTGCTTTTTTAAACAAGCCTCAGGCCAGGTCTGCGCAATGAATGAAATATGCACTATAGATAGAGTGTTATTTAGTGTTGCTTTTCATTTAATCAACTGTGTGTGGAATGTTTGTATTGCGTTAACTATCTCTAAAATACTGGCCTTCCTACCACTTTGGTAAGTTCTTGCTTTAAAAAAAAGTTGTGTTTTGAGTATAACAACAAAGAGCAGTAAATCAGCTCTATTTGATTTCCAAGTTCTTTGCAGGGTATCTGTGGGAAAGGCAAAAAAACCAGGAATAAGCTCTGTTCACTTCGTTGTCTAAGGTTACAACCGAGCAATGAATGTACATCCAACTCCACCCCTAGAATGAGCTAATATCAAAATCTGTACTGTAGTTCAGAAAAGAATACATTATGGGCTAATCAGCATATCAGTAACCATGAAGCCCCATTTTTCAGGTTGATTGTTTCCATGCATACTGCATGCTGTGACAGCATGCAGTAACAGGGTCCAGATAGTGTTCTTCTAATGAGGTGCCTCAAGTTCATTTGTAACGTTGCTCTTATGACAAATTTCAGAGCAGTAACACCTGCTGAAGAGCTCCTTGATTGCCCTGTGGTTAAGCTTTGTCCTGTCTCATACCTGACCATCCTCTCACAGTAAATATTAAAGTGAAATTAAAGATGAAAGCTGGAAAGAGACAAAAGCAGCACAGGGATAGGTGGAGAGGAGGTGAGTAAATATCTGTCCAGATCACACAGAATAAACACAATTACAGATTTATAGCTGGACAGGCACTTCTCACTTTTCTTAAAATGAATAGGCTGTGCTCTGGTTTTGTCTCAGTCTATTGCCCCTGTTGGTGTGTTGTTCAGTATTGATCCAAACAACTTCACATTCTAGTTTTGAGATATGCTGCAGGCACGTCTCACTGTGCATCTCCTTGGATTCACACATTCAACAAGCAGAACTACTGTTACCTTGTCCTTTTTTCACTGCTGGAAAAGAACTGCATTTAATCACCACTCCCTGCTTTCACATCCTGCTTTTAGGTGAATGGTTCAGCAGAGAAAAATGCAATGAGCACAGTAATGTAAATATTCTACTTAGATTTGGAGGACAAGAAACCAAAATAGCAAGTATGCATAAATAGATAAGTCACAAAGCCCCCAAAAACATTGAATGGCAGAATCGAGCTTGGTGTATGTCTACAGTCAAAACAAAACAAAACGGACAAACAAGGCCTCAGAACACATAAACAAATAATTGGAACTCAGATACAAATATCTACTGCTAGGCAATGTAACATGCTTTCAATTGAAGTGTCTGTTGCAATAATGTCTGCAAATTTAAACTTTTAAGCCAGCCCTCAATTTCATTAAAAGTAACTGTCAACTAAAAGTAATTTTGGAATGAATGGAAACTGTTGTCCCTAAGGGCATAAAATAGTCTCAGGGTTAGGGGTTAGAGAGAAACTTTTGTGAATAGAAAATATTCCACACAAGTACCTGTACCGTATTGATGTACATTATTCTGAAAGAAAATATGTCAATTTTGGACTGAACATTGGATGCAGAGAATTAGGGAAATGCTTTGGGTGTTAAAGAGCTTTCTTATCCTATACAGATGAGAAAAGAAATGCAGCAGACATCAAATATTTCTTTTGAACTAAACTCTCTGTGTTAGCATGGCAATCCAGCAAGAAAGATATTTTTTTAGGAAGACAAAGGCAGCCATGCTAGCAGTTTCATATAACACACATCCAACAGTCAACTCAAATTACAAAAGCCTTTCCATTGTCTAAGCAAAGATTGCAGCGTTTGAACCAGTGCCAAGTTTTGCACTGACAGATTTGGGTGGGCATTAGTGGCAGCAAGCTACAGTGCTTTTCATAACAAATTGGGTACCAGATGCTGAAAAGGTTTGCCATCACTGATCTGAGTTACTTCATTTCAACCATAATGGCCATTAGCCCAGGAATGTGTGATAACATGTCCAGAATGAAACAGTTATTCTCTGCTCTCAGGAACCGTGTGAATGTTTGACAGTGGCAAACAGGACTGCCACAGCAGGCTGCTTGCCCTAAGCACAGAATTCTAGTTGGTGCTGGTATCAAAACTAATTCTCTAGCCTGCACCCCAAAGCACATTCCCTGCTCCTACAACCTACTTATAAAGGTTGCAACTAGAAGAACTGCAGTCCTGCTCTGTACATGCCATTTGGGTCCTACATGAGGATGACTCATAGATTAGGGACGTGCAAGAGATTTTATCCTTCCAAGAAGGCCTGTTCCTTGCTCCCTTTGCCTTCCTCCTGTGCAAATGGCTCCTTCACCCTTCATCCTTTAGGCAGCTGCAACCATGATCTCTTCTGATATGACAGTTGTCTCTGTCCAATGGTCTTGGTATAAAATTAACCTATGATCAGAACAAAAATTCCCTTCTCACGCTATATCTGAAGTTTGAATTCCGGTTCAGTTATAGTTCAGACAAATTCAATAATACAAATGAAATAACAAAATTACTTAATTTCCTTGATGTTGTCCCCATAATGTAAAGTTATAAAAATAAACAAAAGGTTAACTAGGTTGAATTATTGCCCAGAATCATGGATGGCTGCATAATATGGATATAAAAAAGGTGATGGGGGGATCTAAACTGCACAAAGCTACAATTATTTTGTTTTTAATTAATGCAAAGATAGGAAATATCACAGAGTAGAAAAAATAACACCAATCCAGCTTTATTTTAAACCTTTAAGACATCCCACAGATGTATAGCTCCAGGTATAAAAAGCCACTTACGTGTTTTTATACGTGTGTACTTCTTGCAATAGTGACTGTTGTGTGATTTCTCCACTATTTCCACAGATGCCAGGCTAAGCTGAGGAATACAGCAGACCAAATAACATCCCAATACAGACATAATCAGGGAGATTGTGACAATCTAAATAAAACTCTCCCTTTCTATTGAATGGAGCTTGATTTAAAATTATTTTAAAACTTTCCTTCAAAAGAGTTACCTCCTGTGGGATGTTTCCATGTGTCAGCAGTGCAGGGTAAGTACTGCTGTCAGGGGCCTGTGAGCCGTGCAATGGCAGGGACAAGCAGCACCCGTCAGTGGCTCAGGAGGCTTGGGCCAGTGACACCAAGACAAAGGAAGCTTTGCAAGAGCTTTGGGGGAACATCAGTGCCCCTCTCACCACTGCAACATTCAAGCACACTGCAGGGCTTGTCTGCAACCAGCCTGGGGCAATTTGTTAATGCTGACTTGTTAATTAGTTTGTTCTGGGTTATCCTTGACATGTTACAATATTATTATTGTTACTGCAGAAGAAATGCAGTATAGAAAGACAGAAAGTAGAAAACCAAGGCAACTGGACTCTTCTTGAAGCCAAACAAGTGGAGAAAGGAGCTGAGTGTGGTGAAAGCCAGCAAGTCAACAGACAGTACTCAGAGTAAGTTTGACGTGGGGACAGAGCAGCTGGAAAGTACAAAAATTTTTTGCAGTGTGATTTTCAGCAAAGAAGGAAGAAGAAGGGAGATTATAGGAATCAAACTAAGACATGAATGTTTTCCTATATTAAGGTTTGGGAATTTTTTTTAAATCCCTTTAATTTCCTCATTCTTTATTACTGGCAGAGTGTGGGCTTATACAAAGTTTTATACAGTTCAATGACTAATGTGTGGTAGGTATGTTGAAAGATATTTCTTTTGTCTTTTTAACCAGAAATTGACCTCGGGGGAGTATCCCCCACAATGCCCATCAGTAAAAATGAGAAGTTATGTTGCAACAAAGCATGATTATCACTGACAAAAATTACTATGCAAAAAAACAACAAAATACGCTGATGTACACTCTCTATATACCAATACTTTATACTTTCTACAATTTAGTATAGTTTATACAAACTAATAGTTATGACTGCTTGAAGTAAAAAGTATCAACCATACTTACCTCTAGGTTCAAGTTTCCATATTGACAAAACTGTTTCATTATTACAACTGGTTGAGATACTGCTTTTCCTTGAGAGTATTTCCATTAAGACTATAAAACCTATTTCCATCAGGTTTTATTGAAAACATTAAATTTTTGTAAGAAGGGGTTTTTGGTATATTACTTTTCCAGAAGCTCTTATTATTAAATGGAGAGACAACCTATTATCGAAAAAAGAACTAATGACCTTACTCAGTTAATAGCTAGAGCGAGATGACAAACCATAAAGTCCTCACCCAAGGGACTGAGATGTTAAGCAGCCATTTATACGCATAGGTTTCCGAACTGAAATACGACAGCCTACATCTACACAAGGGGTGACAAAATACTAAGTCATTGCAAATAAAACTAAAATTTACATTAAATTAATCCCACAGTTGAATTCTGTTGTTCAACTGTTTATGTTAATTTGTTTTAGCTTGATAAGATCAACAGTTTAAAATGGATTAAAACAGTCATGGGAAGAGGTATACAATAAACAGAAATGATGTAATAAAGTTAACTCTAAAAAGCAAATGACCTTCTTGCTTCTTATTGTTTCTCTCTTTCTTGAACATTTAGTTACAGATGCAAAAATGTCAAAATTTAAAAATAGCCAAAGGAAAACAGGTAACATATCCAAGAATCACAGAATCGTAGGATAGCTCAAGTTGGAAAACACCTTAAAGATCATCGAGTTCAACCATGTCCTAACCATCCTACGCTAACTAACAACCCTCCACTAAATCATGTTCCTGAGCACAACATCTAAACGGTTTTTAAACACGTCCATGGATGGTGAGTCAACAACCTCCCTGGGGAGCCTATTGCAGTGCTTAAAAACCCCTTCTGTAAAGAAGTGTTTCCTGATGTCCAACCTAAACTTACCCTGGCACAACTTAAGGCCATTTCCCATCGTCCTGTCACCTGTCACCAGTGAGAAGAGACCAACCCCGCTCTAGCTGTAAGCACCCGTCAGATATTGGAAGAGAACAATAACGTCTCCCCTCAGCCTCCTTTTGCCCAGATTGAACAGCCCCATTTCCTTCAGTCTCTCCTTGTAGGGCATATTCTCCAAGCCCTTCACAAGCCTTGTTGTCCTTCTTTGGACCTGCTCCAGCACCTCTATGTCCTTTCTATACTGAGGTGCCCAAAACTGAACACAGTACTCAAGGTGAGGCTTCATCAATGCTGAGTACAAGGGCAGGATGTAGAGAGACTTTACAAGTATGTGCTCAATCTCTGTAAGAATTAAGAAATTAACGGTGCATAATAAAACCCTCAAATGCTCCTATAAGGTAAGACAAAAAATGTTTTCAACAATCTGAAACCAAATGCAGGCAAGCACACACTGTAATGGTGACACTCAGAAAATACAATTTCCAGCCTTTTGTTATATAATTAAGTAAACATCATCACTGTCACTCCAAACCTGGGGAAATTAAGCTCAGCATGGTAGGGATGGGAAGAGAAGGGAGCCAAATTTTCCTTTCCTCAGATAGCAGCTTTGAAACATTTCCTGCTGTGCTAGGTTATGACTCTCTGCGAGCCTACAAACAGCCACAGTGCCAGCCAACAGAACGGCTATTCTAGGAGCAACTCATCCTAGCCCTCCACTGACCTCTCTGGATCTTCCTACCTAATCAAGGAGTGCATGAATTTGCCTTCTTATGCCTCTTTTTTCCTCTCTGTTCTACACAGATTTCCTTTGACAGTAAATCCAGCAGCTAAATAAGTCTTTCCTATTATTTAAGCATATCCCTCTGTTTCTCCTTTCAGTTCATCAGTTTTTCTTCTTCTGAAAGGTCTAAACTCTTTTTATACTTTTTGAAAATGTCTCACTTTGGCAGTTACGACCTTTTGATCTTGCCAAAGATTTTCAACTCATGTCTTCTTTTTTTAATGTATACATACATACATACATACATATATATATGGATGAATCATGTTGCTCAGCTTCAGTTAGTACTGCTCACCCCCACATTTAAACTCCCAGCATGACTGGGGCTTTTGTTTTAGCAGATATTTTCTAAAGCCTTAATCAACACATGAAATCTCTACATATTAAAACAATGCATTATTTTATCATGTCAGCCAAAACTTTCCACCTGACCATAGAAATCTTTCACCAAAAAAATCCAAGAAATCCCAGTGAAGAAAACAAATTATAGCATCTATTTTGCTCCTGTTGCACATGAGACTACTTTTATTCGTTATCCTGGAAAATGACTGCTCCTAGCATGCAAGTACTATTCAGTCATGCATCAGATGTGTAAGACACATATATCATGGAACCAAAAATATCATTTAGTATAACTTATTTTTAGATTCTTCGGAAACTCTTACATTCTTCTGAAAAAGAATAAAGTCTGCTCTGTTTTGGTTCAGTTAGATCAGATAGTCTAATTTTCCATATTTATTTTTCTTAATACAAACATGCTACAGGGACACCACTAAAGAAATCCCAGTTCTGTCTAGTTAAAACCAATTTTAGCACACAGTTGTGGCTGAAAAGCTTCTGGTTTGATATTATTCAAAACTTAACTATACACTTCATCAGTGGTTCAAAAAGGTAGATCAAACTTCAGAGCACAATCACTTCAGTAGTGTAAAATTTACCAGGTACTTTTTGAGTAACAGTATTTATAGAGTATTGACATGACTGCAGCGTTGAAGTGTACCACAGTTAACTGGTCCTGTAGCTTAAGACTAGCTAAGGAAGTATGGTTACTTAATGGAATTGTTTCCAATCTTTATTCTCCAAAAAATTTCTTTTTGCCAGCCCACGGTGTATCAGAAAGATCATTTAACTTGCTGTCCCATAGTCTTGCTGCAGCATTTTAGCTTTGCTTTTTCAGACAGCTCATCACTCAGTCAGGCGAGAAATTACTTTTACAAACATGCACATGGAGTTTCTTCCAAAGATCTCTAAAACCAAATTGGAGGAGAAAGTACACTGTAGATATTTGTTTAAAAAAATGTGAATCAGTAATTAACATAACTTCTGCTGTCTTTATGAAGCTGGACTTGGGAGGCATTGCCAATCTGAGCAGAAGGAGTAGCAAAAACAAGCTAGTTTGCCAACAAAACGATCATCAGCTAGTCATTCCTCAAACTTGCACGGGGAGGAAATGCTACAAAGCTTCTTGTGACTAAAAGAAAAAATAAGTTTCTGCAGCAACAGATGCATTTTTGGCAGGACATCACAAAAACAATTCTGTAAGAACTCATGTGTGTTCAAGATATTTCAAAACCTGAATTTATAGCAGGATGAAGAAGCTCCAAATCACACAATGCATAACACCGAAAATCTTGATGGTGTATGTTAGCACTTTATCACCTGCTACCGTTATTGTAATGTGCACCATTCTGCTCTTCATAGGTACAGACACGATTTTTGAATTTTGTGTAAATAAAGTATGTCGTTTTTAATGTAGAGAACACCATACGCATATGGATGGAAATATTGATTTAATTTTTTTATTGCTAGCATTGCTGTGCATTTATCTATGACATTGTCTGCATTAAAACTGGTGCATGTTACAACAGCTCTATCATAAATGTTTACTAAATTACCCACGTTGAGGTATACATAGACATTGCACCCAGATATCTGCATTGCACAAAGTTCAACCTATATGACCACGTATGTTTTCGATTAAGAAAATGTAGATTCCTGAATCTCCATCACTAAATCCTTTGCTGGCATAAACTTTTGTCATTCCAGAAACAAAACAGCTCAGCTTAGCAAGAAGTTCTTCCTTCACTAAGTGCCTTTTTTTTTTTTTTTTTTTTTCCTCCTACAGAGGAGTATATCCTGAACAAACATGGAAGATTGATGATAAACAGGAATACGGGACACTGAATATGGGACACCGAAACAAAATATATAATAATTATACCTTTTATCAAAACATTGCTAAGCTTGATACCTTGGAAGACCTGTCTCACTCTAAATTTAGGATCAATGTCATAAACTAAAAAAAACATTGTTTCATTCTCTTCAGAGAAGCTGGTTGAGACTACTCTAAATTGTATGAATTAATCAACTTCAAAGGCACCTTATGTCAAACTGTTTATTATTGAGCGTCAGAGGTTTAAGCATCACCAGATGCACTACCTAAGTACCGCTATGCACCACACAATGACAGTGCCTGAAGTTTCTGATACCTACCAAGGTAAGTCGCCCTGGTCCTTGTCATAAAATACAGCAGTCTGTCACATGGATTTTACACTGTTGTCTGAAGGCCTTGCAGATACAAACAGACAGATCAGACCCATGTAAAGTTCACATTTCTTGTTACTAATAGCACTGAGTCTTAAATATAATGTCGATGTGCAGGATTTAAAGAAAAACAATCCACGATATGTCTCATGTTCTGTAACATATGCTAGACTAATGCCACAGGACAAAGCTGATAAGGTCTTACAAAATGTCACTTCACGCTGAATTTTATTTACTGTTGTTGGCAATTATGCATGTAAAAATAGGCTATTTATACAATAAAGATTTCTAAAGATGTGTCATATGTTCATGGTTAAATATGTTAAATGTCACATTAAAGCTGACATGGCCATAGCTCAAGGCAAAAACACTGTCAAGCTGCCCATGACCCAGATGCAGTGTATGTCATCAAGCTGGTTTTTTTCTTACTGACTGCAGTTTATAGTGCATAATGTTGCATATCAAATGTCATACAAAAGTGTTTCTTGCCATGAGATTATTTTTTCTCTCCCTTTGAGTATTCAGTTATAGTTGATCTTGTAAACAAAGACATTGAGAATATGTTTCAGTTAGTGCTAATCTCCCTCTTATTGGTAAATACATTTGTGTACGTATAAAAGTAAACAAATTAGAATAAAATTAAGTTACTAATGGGGCATGATTCTTACAAGAAATCAATAGTACTACACTGATCTTAGTATAGGCAAGTAGACTTTCTGGAGAAGTCTTCAATGTGTAGGAAGATGGAGTTTTCTGCTAAAATTGTGTTAGAATGCTTGTGAATTGGCTGAAAGTGCTCTTTCAATGACATTAATCACCCTCAGGCATTGACTTTATCCTTTCATTAGCAAAGAGAATCAGTGCTCCTTAAGAAAAAAGTTTTAAAAAAATAATTCTTCCCAGAAGAAATCATTCGAGTTCTTTTCTCTGATTTCAACCTCTTATTTTGGACTTGTAGTTTCCTCCCAAGTTTCAGTAGCAATTGACTCAAGACTACCTCTGGAGTAAACTATTCTGAGTGGTGATTTATAATATTTTAATTATCCTTAATATATGGCTTTTTAACACAGCTGGGCCAGCAATGCATTGTACTGGGAATCTGTTCCTGCTGGCAGATAACGTGTTATTTTCTGCCAGACAGATTTCTATCACCACTCATAATTTTTTTCCATGAACTGCGATATTTATAAACACTGTTTCAAGCAGGCATTTGCAACATAAGTTACCACCAATTAAGTCCTCTACGAGCTATTCCAGTTCATCCTAGGAAATAGGCATTTTTCATGCTTTATTGTAGCTCTAAAAAATATGGATTAAAAATAGTAAAAAGGGTTGACTTGGACTGGCGAGGGCCTTTTGTAATGGTTGCTGTCACTCCCAGAGAAGACTCAAGAAAGTTTTCTAATATTGTATCATAAAATAACTTTCTAGTTTCCACAAGGAGCAAGCTAATACAATCTGAACTAGATTTACAACGCTTATCTTCTCATAGCAGACCAGCTCTAATTATAACACTTCAAAGAGAGAAAAGCTGAGTTGAATCTCTGTCTCTTTCTCCTGGTGGGAAGGCCCTTGTCATCTGGGTGAAGAGCAGAAGGTATATTCTCTTTCCTGCGCCCCACCCAGTACATGCTGCTGTAATGACTCCGTGCTGTAAAGAGCCTTGCCAGGGCCTTATACCTTCATTGTTAGGCTGAGCCACAACCCATTCGCTCTAGCCTAGGGCAGAAGCGCTGCTACTCAGTCATATAACCAGCACTCCTTGAGAAGGCTTTGATGGAGCTGTTTGGCACCAGAACTCAAATGCTTCCTGTAATCATGACTACTCCAACCATAATTTCTTTCACTAAAACAGAAATGGGCCCTGACAAATATCAAAATGAGTGCATTTTAGTTAAAGAATGAAATGTTTGACATAAAATGCCATTTTCTCCTAAGCAGGAGGTAAAGGTAATTATTCACATTATACAATGCAATGGAAACTCTTTTATTTGTTTGGTTTCCCCTGTCCCCACCACATAAGGAATTTTGGAGCATTTGCTCCAAGTGAAACCAACTGATATCCAATGGCCTTTCACAAAACAGATTTCCCATCTTTAAAACGTTACGAACCCTGCAGAGAGCTGGAAATTATGTCTCAGTTCTGTTTTGTCTCTTCAACTGACAACACAGAAAAAGGAAGCTCAAGCTCTACTTAGTCCCCAGAGAGTGTCTGTAGAACTTGGAAGTTGCCATGATAGCCAGTGAGGAAAGAAAAGAGAGTTGGCTTTCAGCTTGAGGCACTCACAATGTCCCAGGGCTTGCATCTTCAGATGCTAAGTAAGCTTTAAGATCCATAGAATGACTAATCTCCATATGCATGTGAAGCAGAGAAGATACTACATGCGTATTTTAGTAGCATTAGGGTCAGACACAGAACATAGGAAAAAGGAGTACTCACTTCCCGTATGTTTTGAACATACATTGTTTCTTATCTAAGACTAAATGAAACACATTGCTCAGGCTAGTATCTGAAGGTCCTAAGCAATTACAAGGGCAGAGAAGTGCCCCAGATTTCCAACTTTCTCCCTGGAAGGTCTGTAATAAACAACCTCACTTGTGTCATACAGCTTAGGTGCCTCAACAGCCCCATATCTTTGGAGAACTGTAAAGACAAGTAGTTGGAAGGAAGCTACCCACATGTTTTTAGCACATTACCAAGATTTACAATACAAAGCATGCAAGTCCAAGCTTGCTAAGCATATCTTTTATAATTGACTTAAGAAGTATCTTCCAGTGTCTTCACATTCTTTTTGCATTTTTAAAGGCAGCAGAAGATACAGAGTCATTCCTGTATTACTCTCCATCTTTGAAGTGCAGTACAAGCCACAAATCTATGGCCTCTGTAAGGATAGCATTTCATTAAGAAAAACATTTAAATTATGAATCTGGAAACTATTTTCCTAACAAAATGAACCAGGTTCTAACTTTAGGCTGTTACTAATGATTGCAAGGGAATTATACAGTTATAGTTCAGGTTAGGATTTGACACTTCCGGGGGTGAAATTCACAAGCAAAACTGACAGAAAAAGACTACATAATAAAAAAGAAGCCGTTTAACTTCACTCCTGTATATGCTTCCCAACTCTGCAGAAGTAGTTCAGCTGAGATCTTTTTATGACATCTTGCATCCTGTTAAAATCACAGAAGAGGTTTTCTGGTTTAGCTGAAATAGAATCTGCCTTGCAGGGAGGAGTTATACCTGGCAACTGAGAAGTCCCACCTTTCCAGTATCTAGATGAAAAGAAAAGCAAGAACTAATGTGACTTACAGGATGCCGCATCTTTTCTGAAACATTTTTGTTGAGGTTGAAGTCTTAGCTTGTTTCTGAACACATACTATAACCTGTCTCCACATACACTGCTCCAACCCAGTGCTGCCCCTTTTCCCTTGAACCTGTGCTTATTCTAACAGCCATCTTCTTCATCTCTTTTGATCTCTGAGCATTATCAAGTTCAGACCAGCTGTGTGGGCTCAGTCTTTGGTGGGGTCCTCATTTCTGGTTGTGACTTGATTCTCCCTTTCACTTTTCTTCACATAGGTAACATTAACAGCATGCCTTTGCTTGTCTCTGTCAGATTTTAATCTGAGCGTCAGCATTATTCACTGTGGTATAGGTGACTTAGACAATGGAGAAGGAAATGAAGGTACAGCATTGGCAGTGAACAGAACACAAAAAAGCCAACTACTGGTTGAGGCCAGGAAGAAGCAAATGCCTGTATTCAGAGAAAGTGTTGCCAAAGCATATACAAATATATATACTGTATTATTTGTTGGAATTGTGAGCATCTGTCACTGAATTAAGTAGTACTGAATAACTGGAGTAGCAGAAATCCCTCATTAAAAACAAAATTATTTTGTAGATACAAATAATAGATACAAAGTAGGAAGGAAAACAAGGAACAAAGAAAACAAGGGACAAGGATAAAGTGATGTGCTTAAGGGAAACATCAATATAAGAGCCAAGGAAATCCAAAAGTTTTCCTACTGTTTTACAGGTTCTAAGTGCTGTTTCATAGATCTGAACTGAAATTTACTGATATCAGTGAAACTAGACCCACTGAAGCTGAACTTGGAAACAGACATTCTTCTGTTAAGATTACTTCTTGTTCCTTTTTCACAGACTGTATTGTGTTTAAAATAAAGCTGGCTGAGAGGTCTTCTGTAAAGTGAGTTCTTGCTTGAAAATGCCATTTCTTCTAAATCAGCTCTTTTTATGAAAGTGAACAAGCTTCAACTTGACACTAGGCTCTTGGCTATACTATTCTTGAAGGCATTTCATGTTTTATTAATAGTAATTCATATAGACTGAGGAGAGAACACTGATTGCAGCAATTGGCTCATGTTCACCTCCCTGCTCTGCTGCTGTCAGCACTGAGATGAATTCTCTGACTAGCCAGCAAGACTGGGAAAGGACTGCCTCTGTCTCTGTTGCACTATAAGCATTCCTCTCGCTAATTTTTCAAAAGCTCTGAAAAGTGTATGTGCTTCCTTCTGCTTCCTTCTATTCAAGTTACATCATCCTCCCTCAGTTAAAAAGTTTGGAGGAAAAAAAAAAAAAAAAGATGCTTTCCATGCCATCTGCGCTCTCTCCCTTGCTGGTTCCTTACTGCACATTTCTCTTCAAGATTTGTTTTTCTCACCTGTTTCCCACTGCTTTCACTAGCTAACTGTAGAACTCAGGGTGCCAGACTTTTAGACTTTTCTTTGAGTGAGTTTTCATCTCGAAGTCCTGCTCCTAACAGACACCTTGAGACAATTTATTCCACTTTAAAAGCCATGTCAGTACATAAAGCATCCCTAATAATCTAAATCAGTGATGTAACATGTCCCATTATTCAGTTGCTGAGACAGTAGTGCGATGTTCTGGTATTAGATATACCAAGCAATTTGACTGTGCAGTGATACCCAGGGTACCATGAGCATAAATAGAGAGGAGTAAGGGATAGAAATTGAAGAAACAGAAACAAAAAAAACGAACAACAACAACAAAAAAAAAACCTGCAGAAATCTAATTTAAAAATAGTAATGATATTAGTGTGGTACAAAGGGACACAGTTAGTGAGTAATACTGACAGTAAGTGGACGGTTGAACTGGATCCTAGAGGTCTTTCCCCACCTGAATGATTCTATGGTTCTACAACATTCCACCACAACAAGGCTACAAAAGTTAACATGCTTGAACTGAAATTCTCATAGCACTTTCTTGTCGAATTCTATTTTAAATTTGACAACTTCAGAGTTTTGGACAAGTGTAAACTAGGAAAAGTAAAGCCAAGTTCTTACAGGAACTGATAAACAGCCCTCTGTCCCACATTCATCTCACTGCAGAACAAGATCGCATCTTCCTATGAGAACAACTTATGCCTATGGTCAACAAGTTAGCTTATACTAATTCAAATTCTATTCAGTCTTCAGTCTATCCACTCTGCCCCTGAAAAGACAGGGCACTGGAAAAGAACTGTTCTCTTCTGACTGCACCAGATCACCTGTCCCATTTAGGAAATTTTACTTGCAATTTTTCATCCGTTGATAATAATTGTAGTACTGCAAAGACAAGAGAATGTTTTATGTTCTAGAACCTCAGCCAGACCAGCTCATTTATTTAAATATGGGAATACATCT